>NW_024582396.1:2731394-2845948 GCF_018398535.1 Haplochromis burtoni
GAGTCCTGCAGCAGATGGCACGGCTGCCACAGAGGCCCGATCCGGACATAGAGTCAGTCTGGGATTACATGAAGGAACAGAAGACTGTTTGCATGATCCAACTGCTTTCCCTTTGCCGGCACTCACATCCTCTTTGGTTTTATTATTTTAAAGCCAGTGAAATTTCCTCTGCAATCTATAAATTGAGACTTCATATTTTCATTTTGACACTAGTTTCTGGAAAATGGTAGTTTGTCGTTAGGAATAAAAACAGCATTTCACACACAAACAATTCCAGATTGAAGTCTACTGTAAAAGACATTCCGACTGATTACTATTCAGCTGTTGTTCTGTGCTGAAAGCACAAATGAGTAAAGCCTCTGTGACATACTTACCTTCTCCTGTAGGGTCTGAGAAATAACTGAATGAGCTCTACACTTTCAGTTTTAGGTTTTTTCCTGGTATAAATAAATTCCAACATTTTCTGACAGTGAGGAAATGCAGAAGGTACAATTACTCTGTATTATGCCTTACTTCTGGCTAAATTCCACCCTTAAATCACACACAGCTTCACTTAAGAGGAAAGCTCATTTTGTCAGAAAAGTAAATGATCTTCTCGCTTCCCTGCTTTTCCCTTGTTTCACCAACCAAGAGACTCACTCTTAATCTCTTCATGAAATGAGACTATAAACAATGAGAAATTCACCAGACATCTCCTATTCCATTCTGCTGCAAAAGGTTGAAGTTAGCCTTGGGCAAAGCTGTTAGTACTTCATGCTCCAGCAATCTGGCAACTACTTCTGCAGGGGAACCTTCGCGCAAGGGTGAGAGAGGTTGTGTATCTTGCCAGGCGGCATGATGTGTGTGTTTATTTTGTCTCTCTTTTCTTTCCTTATTTTGTACTTGCATGGTGCACAGAAAAGGGGGAAAGAGGGAATGCAGGTGTTGCAGTGGAGGTGCAGACACGTCTGAGACACCCTTCTCTTCGGGAGTGACGTTGCATTCAAGCAGAAATAAAAGTGAATTTAGCTTAAATGTCAGAATGATAAGGAAACATAATCATGGGTGTTCACATATTGTTGGCCCATAAACAGGGGAATATACAGCTTCATGTATTCCTGACATGTAGTATCAAAAACACAACAGGGCCTTGAGGCGCCTTATTGAGTCTTTTGTTGCTTTTCAAAGAAGTCTCTTTAGAGTGTAAATTCACCCTGTTAACCTTTCCACCCGAGTGGGATAAGGCTGCCACGTTAGTCGACGACATTTTGGAAAATCAATAGAAACAGGTTGGAGTCTCCGCTCGCTGTGAACTTCTGAGCCCTATGCAGCCATCTTTCCTCCTCTGCTCTCTCATCGGGTCTCTTACAGAGCATCTCTCTGCTCATTAACCTTTGTGCTCCATTCACAGGGGCTCCATGTTTGGGCACATTTGTTTCCTTTATGTTACTCAGGCCATTTCACTGCTTGACCAGATTCCTGCTAGCACTCCATTGGAACCTCTTTAACACGTTTCTGGATTCCTGCCTCCATCCTCTGATAAAAGGCTTCTATCACACTGGTTGCAGAGTCCTCTTGTTCTCCTCTGCAAACCACCAGAGGGTATCCTCTATCTCTGCACTGTCCCAGCACATTAAATCAAATATATGTCCTTTCTGAGCTGTTTCTGCCATATGCTACCCTTTGGCGTTTTTGCAAAGAGGGAATATCATAAAAATTCACTGAACGTCTCACAGTTTTTCACCAAAATAATCACAGTTTTCACAGGACTCTATGCTGCGCTGTGAAAAACTAAGTGCACCCCATGATTCAATATCTTGTAGAACCACATTTAGCAGGAATAACTCGAAGTGGTCGTTTCCTGTATGATTTGTATCGGTGTCGATGTGAAGGAATCTGGGGCCACTCTTCTTTACTTTCTGAGGTTTGGGAGCATGTTTTAATGCAGACATCTCTTAAGTAGGCAATGCTTTTTTATTAGAGACATGCATTTAAAAAATTGTATATAACAGAATAAATAAAAACAAGGAATGAGCAAAATAAAATACAAAGGAAACATAAAAAAACTGTAAATATAAATGTAAAACTGAAAAACTAATGTGCAATATCAGTAAGAATTTAAACAGAAAGCCTGGATAAATGTCCATTTAGTGCGCTGTATTTAAGTACAAGAATTTGAAACCATTTCTCAAATCTACTGGGAGGCAATGTAAAGACTATGAAACAGGATTAATGTGACTAAAACAGGTTTGGAGTCTGGCAGCAGCACTTTGTATAGCTTGAAGGTGTGAAAATGATTATCTATCCAAGCCAGTAAACAGGGCATTACAATAATCTAGCTGCAATGACACCAATGCATGAACAACAGTTCACCCGAGGAAACCATTATTCAGAAATGGTTCTTAAATGAAAGAAACAGAAATGTGAAATAAATTTTACATGCAAATGGAAGAAGAATCACATAATACACCAAGATTACGAATGTCAGACTTAACAGATGAGCAAAAGGAAGCAAGAGCTCGAGTGACTCTTCATTGTTGTTTTGGAGGAGCTATAATCACGGCTTCTGCCTTGTTGGAATTTAAAACAGTGTAATTGTTGAAGAGGCAGTCACACAGTTACTTTGGGATGCAACACCAACTATCAAGCTACAGGGGAATTCCATCAGCATAAAAATGAGAAGAAATCAAAAGAAAGAAAATAATAACAGACCCAGAACTGAACCTTGTGGAATCCCACAGATGGTAAAAGAAAATTTGCTCACCCTAACAGTGAGTTAAGGTTCTGTCAGATAAATATGAGGGAAACCAGTCAAACACTGACCCACAAATACCAGCAAAGCCTCAAAGCTATAAAGTAAAAAATGATGGTCAACAGTATCAAAAACAGCACTGAGGTCAACCCACCTGAGTACGGAAAAAAGCCCGGTATCAGAAGTTTCTAAAGTTCATTATAGACTTTTAACAGAGCAGTCTCAGTGGAGTGCTGCTTTTGAAAACCATGTAGTCTAAATAAACACTTTGAGTGCTGAAATTGAGTAAAAGCATACCGTGTAAGTATTAGTCCCTTTTACTGTTTACCAGATATAAATAATGATAGAAAAGACTCAGGACACTGACAGCCATCTTCATGGGGAGGGGCACTTTAGGAGACTTTGGAGCTCAACTCCATAACCTTATTCACGAATGGAGAGAGAAAAGAAATATAGCCAGAATTGGACAGTATCAAAGCATGCTGAGGTGGCAGAGAAACAATGCTGCTAGCAGTATCAACTAACACCTTGTGGGATTTATTCTTATTTCTATTTATGAGACTCTTGAAATAAGAGTAGAAAAGCTCTTTAAAATACACTTTTATGAGAATGTATTTGTCCCCTGTGCAGCAAATCAGGATTCCTGCTGTGACAGTAGAGTGAACGGTAGATGTCAACACTTGACGATAAACAGAAGGAAGCAAGGAGACTCGTCCAACCCCAGGAAAACCAGTATGTCAGTCAAGCTTTGGTGGAAAAAGAAGCTCAGATTCACCAACTCTTGCAATCATCCATTACAGTTTTGATAGCCAGTAAAAAAGAGAAGACATCTAGGCAGGGATGCAACGCTGGACAAAAATGCAAAAATAAGACATCTAAAAATGTGTAAAGTAAATAGAATCAAACAAAAGTTCCATCTTGCACCAGCTGACAATTCAAGGTCCCACCACATCGTGCCAAATTGGTTGAAGTCTGGACCTTCATTGGGGTATTGCAGCACCTTGATTGTTTTCTTTTTCAGCTATTATGTTGTAGATTTGGGGGCTGTAAGCACTGTTGGCTCACAACAAGAAGGCCCTCGGTTCAAATTCCCCATCTGGCCTTTCTGGAGTTTGCATGTTCTCCCCGTGTGGGTTCTCTCTGGGTACTCTGGCTTCCTCCAACAGTTCAAAGACATGCAGTTAGTGGGGTAAGGTTAATAGGTGATTCTAAATTGCCTATAGGCTGTGAATGGTTGTCTAAGTCTCTGTGTTAGCCCTATGTGAAGCTGAAGACATGTCCAGGGTCTACTCCTACTCGCGCCCATGCTAGATGGAACAGACTCCAGCTCCCCGCCAAGATGCTTCTCTAGATAAACAAAAGAGAATGAATGGATGGCTGCTGTATATTTGCTGCTGTGCTTTGGGTCATTGTCTTGTGACGTGACCCAGTTTCACCCACATATTAGCTGTCAGACAGATGACCTGTTGTTTCACTCTAGAATCCTTGGGTATACAGAGGAATTCACAGTTGACTCAATGCACCGTGTCCAGGTGCTGTGGCTGCAAAACAAACCTGAATCACCACCCCATCACTGTGCATTGTAGCCAAACATTTTCACTTTGGTCTTGTCTGCGGTTCTTTCAGATGCAGTTTTGCAAACCTAGCGCGAACATTTCACTGCACTCTCATGGCATCTATGTATGATATTATGAATTAAAAGAAATATTGAATTGGACTGGTCTGAGTTTCGAAAAAACGATTAGAGGATGGATTAAATGTGAAAGGGTCTTCACCAAGAACGAGAAAGTGACCAGACTGACTTTGGTCCGTTCTCGTTAGCAACTTAAATCCCTAAATTCAAAGTGTATGGCAACAGATGTGAAGACCACGTGCCAATGGCTGACCAAGTATTTCACATTCTGCTTTTGTGCAGCCTTGGAAAATCTAAAAGAATTGTAATGATAGTAGCACTCAAAAGCGGAACAATTAAGTGGAAAAACTAAGGTAAAAAGTGAGTAATTAATCTCCCTCTGTTATATTTTGACATCTTTTATTCATATATTTGCTACAAGAGTAATCTCACACGCTGAAATTAATTTTCTTGAAGGAAATCTGCATCTTTAGCACACAGCAGCTAGACAGTGGCAGAGTTTGGGTCTAATGATGCAAAAACTACACAACCATCCATTTGTGTTCCGTTTTAATGGAATGACTAAATATTGCCTCAGGCCTGAATGTCAGCAAAGCAGTAAAGAATGCATTACACTGAGGAAAAAAGCTTTGGTGTCTCTACTTATCACACCCCATGTATCCACAGTATGTCCCTGAATTAAAGTATCCAAACTGATGAAATTGTTCACTATATCCTGCCCTGAGGTTGCACAGTTAAAACATTTGGAAGCCCTTTGTTCTCCATTATTGTCTTCAAAGAGCAGTGTGAGCAGCAGTCATGCGTTCAGCTGAAATACAGTGCAGCACCTTCACACAAACATTTCCATTATGCAATATGGTGAAAACATACAGCAAGTGTCTGCCATCGTCCATTCCAAGAATCTGCAGTGTCGCAATAAAATGATTTAATTGCTCTGCTGAGCACAGAGAAATCCAAAATTTAAGACGAGTCGTTTTTCTTCCTTCTCTTTATCTCACTCTCCCTCCATCATCCCCATCTCTGATGCACTTGTCACCACATCACAGCAACCCACTTTTGTCATTTCCAGCATTCGTCCTTATCCTCAACAAGCATTCTTGGCATCCTGTTTTTCCCCCCCTCACCACCTTTATTTTCTTCCCCCCTTTGTGTCACTCCCACTTCCTGGGCCCCAGACTTCATCTGCTGCTTCGCATTCTAATGAAAACAAGAAGCAGAGACGCCCCAAACAAGGTCCTTCAGTGCTGATTGCCTCAATTCAAACCCCCTGTTATCTGCTGTCTGCTTTTCCCCCACAATACACTGGCGAGGTTCCTCACAGCTTCCCTAAACTGTTACACAATCTGTATCCACAGTACAAGTCTGAAGTGTAATCCAATTTGTTCTTTCCCTCTTTCACTTGAGTTGTCCCTGCACACCACCCACCCTCAACTCTCTGACTATGATTCTGCCTCATGTTTCACTAGGGCAATGACTATTATTCACACGCTTTCACATAGAAAAAAGATTCTTCCCTCCAGTACTTAGCAGCAGTTTTTCAACTGACTCGACTGTAACAGGGTTAACCCTTGGTTTAATAAAGCGAGACTCTGTGTACAATCCTATTGCGAGGCTGTTCTGGCAGTGTATGATTAGCAGTGCTTTCGGCTATATGCTAACATCCTAACAAAGAGAACGGTGAAGTTTAGCGGGTATAACGTTTCTCTGCTTTGAAATCTTAGCTTATAACATTAGCCTTTGCCAGTTAACACAGAAAGCAAAAGACTGCTGACCCTTTGCTGACATTTAATTGTGAACCAGTGTAAAAGGAAATTGAAAATGTTGACCTAAGAAAAAAAATCACTGGGAGAAAAAGACATTAGTTGTTAATTTATACAGAGAAAAACATGTATGTGTTATATTTAAATGCAATCCACCCAGTTTTTGGGTCAATACATTTACCTTTGAACCACAAATATCAACAGCACAGACATTTACAGTAAAAAAAATTGTTTTTTGCTGTACTGGGGTTATTATTGGTTTTTTGGGTTTTTTTGCATTAAACATTATAAAGACCTAGTTTGCGTTATGAGGGGCGCAGTTTCTTTGACTGGCAGATAAACACCAACACCCCTCTAGCTGTCTGCTTGGCTTCACCTCAGCTAATTGATGTCACTGAACTGTATCTCTCTACCTTGTATGTGTTGGTGCCGTTTGGAAGATTTTTAATAGAATTTTCTAAGAAATAACATGACGTGCTGCGCTGGTAATTGTATTAACAGTGTGATCAAGGAGTCTGTGATCAAAGTGCAGGATTTTAAGTGTCACTAATTAGCAGGTAACCCTATCAGTGTCCATGTCAAGGTTCTTGTGTTGCTTGCTAACCAGCACTCAGCTCTCTCATCCAAAGATGAAATAGGACCCACAAACAAGTGGATGATGTCATTTGAATTTTATATACAGCTTAGATTTTAGCTCTGTCAGTCCTGCAGACCGACAGATGTAAAACTCTCGTATTGATCCCTACTCCCAACATCTGCTGGGAGCCTTCAGTCTGATTCTGAATGTTTAACCAACTGGCTGAAGTTCCGGCTAATCTGTAGCATTGATCTTCCTCTGCTATATTCGCCTTTCAATACGGATCTTTTGAGTGCGCCATCCTCAGCATTATTAAAAACACAAGATTTTCACAAACTGCTTGTTGACAGTGCCATTGGCCTTAACAGAGGCCCAGTCATGATGACATTAGAGCTGTGTGTTTGGTAACTCCCTGTGGATGTCTGGAATCTAATTATGTTCAGCTCTGCACTCGCAAAAACATTGCCAGGACATTTCTCCCTCTGTCACATTACTGTGCTTTCTGGGATTTCATCTCTTCCTGGAGAAAAAACACAGATGGCATGTTGGAACTAATGTGTTCAGGAGTAAATGGTCCATGAACATTTTGCCCTGACCTCTTGCAAGAGTGCACATTCCTAAAAGAGAAAAATGCACGTCACCTTTGTCGAAGCTTTGCAGAGCTTTTCTATTCTCCCTCCTGTGTCATTCTGTGAGGCACTCAAGGATTCAATTTAAGAACTTGCTTCAATTCTCATCAATGAAACTTTCTCTAAGTCAATAAGCCACTTGCCAGCATGACATCCAGTTCTAATAGTCAAGTAATTTGCTGTTACATATTGTCACTCCACAGGGGGATTTCAAAATGGACATATGGACAGAGGCTGTGAGACTGTGAAAGTCATTGCAATTAGATCATTTCCTTATTAAGGCCATCAACAGCTTGTCAGCGTGACATTGCTATGCTACATTCTCAGCAGGATAAAACTAACAACACAGACGCTAGAGTGGGCATTAATGGCACCTGTCATTTCAACGGCACTGATGTGACAGCTTAATGCTAAATGCTGTGACTGAGTGTTTGTCACACACACTGGACTGTTGTCTTTTTATACACGTTCACAAGATTCAGAGGGGATGGACATGCACCGCTTCTCCATCTCGGTTTCCTCTAAATCCTGAAAAAAAGAGTGAAAAAGACCAAACACTACATGGATTATTCGGTCTTTATGTCTGACATCATTAACCGTTTCCAGGTCCAAAATCTGCTTCAGGTCAAAGTCAAACGAACACTGCGGCATCACTGAGAGTTACAAATTGTCTAAATTCTTTCATCTTTAATAAATGATCAGCTCTGCTGCTTTACCAGGTGTAATAATTAAGTTTAACAACCAGGCATCCATGAAAACAGAATTTATGAAGTTTAACGGAGTTCAAAGTTAGCAGGAAGTTAGCTCGCTAGTTTCCACCTATGAACATGATATTGCATGTTCTGACTGAGAGATTTTTGAAAAATTCAAACGTACTGCTCTATCACTTCCAACATAAATGAAGACGGAAAACTAAACAGCAGTGACGTTTGTAGGGTAACTGAAGTTGGACTAGCTAGTATATAATCATGTGCTACGTGATTGCTAGCTACACAGCTATGTTAGCATAATATTAGCACAGTGAAGCTGGAGGCTAACTTTTTTCCACTTGATAAAAGTTAACGTGAAGGGTTCCCGATGGTCAGGGACAAATGCAATCACATGGCAGGATGCTGTAAATGGACCAAACTTCAGTCAGGAGAACAACTGTAATATAAGGTTAGTCATTAATATACTGCTGGATGGGCTGGACTGTAGTTACATCGTAAGGGTTTAAAAGCTGAGCTTTAAAATGAATAGTGGTGGGACTCTCCTCAGCTCTTTTTGGGACAGTGGCGCGGCTGCCCCTCTGTTGGGCTACGTTCACACTGCAGGTCTTAAAGCTCAATTCTGATTTTTTGATCAAATCCGATTTTTTTGTCTGCTCGTTCACACTACAAATAAAATGCGACAGCAAACGCGCTCTAGTGTGAACGCTCAAAGCGGCCCGCATGCGCAAAAGACACACAACGCGCTCTGTTTAGACCCAGAACAAACTATATTGTTTGACTGATGGCCCTTAATATAAAGACTTCGGACTTCATATTTCCCGATTTTTGCTTTAAGTTATTTTGTTATTTACATAATAATGTAAATAACCTAATAATGATCCTTATTGCTGTTTTAGAGGAGCGGTGCTTCAAAGGATAGTTGCAGATTTCTGTCAGAATCTGCAGATTATGCAGTACAAATAAAATGTTAACGTTTCTCCAACGTTGTCTTCCCAGCAGTTTCACCGGATGGCCAGGAAGCGTTCGCGATGTCTTCTCCGGCGCTGATAATTGGCGTCTGTCTTGTGTCAGTGACGTAAAAGACGGATTTAATGCGACATGACCATCAAACAGCAGTCGCTTTCTGAAACATCGGATATGTATCGGATTCAGTACCACATACGAAAGTGACCCAGATCGGATTTGAAAATATCGGATTTGTGCCGTTCACACTGTCAACCATGATCGGATATGGGTCGCATAGGGTCAAAAAATCGGATTTGATGCGCTTTCGCCTGCAGTGTGAACGTAGCCTTGGTCTTCCTTGGTCTCTTGTGTTCTGGGGGCCTCTGGATGTCTGGAGTTTTGATCTCCTCCATACCTGCTTCATGCCCTGGAGGACGGGGCTGTGGCCCTCCCCACACTCCCTAGCAGATCGTTACATGGAGAAACCTTTGGAATGCAAGCATGCTGATCCACACAGGTATGCACACAGGTGTACACACGGGTATTCACAGACGCGGACTACAGCTTTCTTGGCTGCTGCCTCAAAGCACATTGTGCGCTGTCTATCTTGCGTGCTGCACAATATCGTTTATTATTTAGTATCTACTGATATCTACTGCTAGCTAGTTTATTGTGATGGTGCTGTTTTTTTTATTATGTTGCTCTTTGTTGTTTGCTTTCTCTTCTGTTTTTTTTCTCCATACAGGTGACCCAGGTGTTGTTTTTTTCTTTCTTCCCCCCCTTCTCACCGTCTCTTCTCCCCTTTGGTTTTCTTTCTCTCCCTCTCTTTCTTTCATTCTTTCTCCCTGTCCTATCCCCCAGTCATGTCTGTCCCGTTTGTAGCAACTGAAAATAAAATAAATTCATAATTATAATAAAGGTCAATCAAATGGACCAATATGGCAAGGCCATGATGATCCACTTGGTAAAATAAATCGCTTGGCATCTTTCTTGGCCTTAAGACAACAATTCTGATGGCTAAAGATCCAAACAGGACACAAACAAAATAAATAAATAAAATAAAATGAATAGTGGTAATAAAAACCGAGAGAGGTCCACAGCAATCACTGCTTTTTTTAGAGGCTTGTTCAGATTAAATAGAACAAGATACAAAGCATTAAAACATGTTAAAAACACAACATCCAGAGTCATTTGGACCCGGAAGCAGGGTTCATACGTCATCACTTAAACACCGGACAGGCAGCAACTAAAGTATGGCTTGTATTTTTTGGTTAGGTTTGAGCAACCTAAAGCACTTTGTTAGGATGCTTGATGGTTTGGGATTTTTAATGAAAAGGCCAATAATTTAAAAAAAAAGGTCAGCAAAGTTTTCCCCTTGATCCTTAAGCAGTAATAATTCATTAATTTTGTCACTCGTGTCAGCTAATAAGAAAAAAAAGGACAACTGTCTAGTAGACATGGAGCAAAACTACCATTTACATTGGAGTAGAAATGTTACACAATAAATGTCCATCCGAATCCATCTTTTACTCTGCTCACAATAGGTTTTAAAGTGCCATGCATTGTCTTTGTTATGTTGGAAACGTGCGGTATGGCTTCATTTAATAATAATAATAATAGATTGCATTTATATAGCGCTTTTCGGGACCCCTCAAAGCGCTTTACAATACCACTATTCATTCACTCTCACATTCATACATTCATTTATATCAAGGAGGATTTACTTGAATGAGACTCTAATGAGTCAATCAAATCCACCTGAGGTTCACCTGCGAGCTGCTTCGGGTGAATCAGACATGTTGTACAGAGCAGTCATCAGAGTCGATGTCTAGTCTGTTTCAGAAGGACTGCTGACCTAGAAAAGTGGAGAATCTAAAGGATTTCTTCTTCATTATAAATGTCAGAAAATATAACTCCTGAAACTTTCTGACTATTCTCAGGTTTACGTAAAACTATAAGAGGTCTTTGATGTTGCCCCACATCCCATATTTAGGATTCTTTTGGAAGTCGGTGCCCTAAAAACTTACTACTGTACACTCTTATCACTTAGTCTAGTCAAACACTGTAAAACCCACATCTGCATGATCCATCTGCAGCGTCTGCTTGTATCTCCAGAAAAACCATCTCTTTTACTTCAGAGGTTACCTGGACAATAAAAACTGCAAGTCTGGTAAGAAGGAGCTGCACCAAGCATGTAAGCGTGTGCATAGTTTCACATGAATTTATGGCTTAAGCCAGAGTCCTGTCGCTTCTTTAACCCATCAGAGTCAAGTACACTTACCTAGAGCTTTATTACAATTATAAATATGCCTGCCTCCACATAGTTAATAATATTGGGAACTGTGCACAGATGGCAGTGCAAAAACATAATCGGCTCATATGTTTCCCAGTTTGGTTTCTGATTGCTTCCATGGGAGCGAGAGTGGGATACTTGCAATTTTTGCCTTTCGATTCCGGTTCTTTTTTAAACCACAATGGCAATAAATTCACACAGTTCATAAGAACAATTGTGTTGATATGTATGTTTCCCACATGGTTCCTCATCTGCACATTTAGTCATAAGTTACAGTTACATAATATACAGTGCATTTATGTATGTATAATTATTCATTGCATAACAAAAGAAAGTAAAAACAAAGCAGGTGCTGAGCTATGAAGCACAACACAAACTTGGCTTTTATTTATTTACAAATTTATTGATTAATACTGCGTTTTATCACAGGCACCTGCAGAGTGTACCACAGTGTAATTAACTCAACTGAAACAGACTAACTCATTAAAGCCATTTATCCCATACAGACATATTGCAGTTACGACGACATGCAAAGGAGAGATTTAGTTTCAGTTGTAAGCAATGAAACAGAAATGCACACTGGAAAATAGAAATGGAAAACTGTCTGCTCTTAATCCGTCTTTTCAAACAAGGGCCTCAAGCCAAAAGTATCTTTGGTCAGCTGATATGAATGCAATGAATACAAAGGGTACATTGTACATCTCAATTTTCATTCCAAGTTGTGGAATGTGTTTTCCTCCATTCAACTTTAAACTATTCTCAATAAATATAAACAGAATTTCAAGATGTTTTCTCTACATTCTTCATCCACATCGAGTACACATTTCTACTGCATTCAGCACTCCCTGAGAAACTGCCCCATACTCTGACTGACCATTAAGCAGATGGAAAGATACCATATGGACCATTTTCAACTTTGTCCAAAGTGCCTTACGACGTGAGAAGTGTATTTGTTTTTAGCACGAACGCCGCCCTCCACAGCGGATGGATGCAATACAGTCTACAGTATCATTCCCTCGGGATTCTTTTTTTAAGAAGTACTGACTGACTGCATGCATAGTAAATCTGACTCCATGACTAGTTTTAATGATGCAGCTTTAGAAGTCAGTAAGGCGCTCAGTAATTTAGGACCACAGTTGATACGTCGACAGATGTTTCGTGATTTTAGCTTTAGAAAAGTCAGAAGTTTCTACCACGGTTCACAACAAGGGCACGTGTCACCAAAATGAAGCATAGCAGGCAATATCACACTGTATGGTAAATGGGCCATGTAATAGCTGAGATGGCTAAAAGAAAGCCTCCAAAACTACTACAGGAGTCTCTTTTTCTCCCTCTAAATTTCTCTGTTTCACAGTCAGTCAGAATTGACAGATGTGAGCTGCCACTAGCTCATAGTAATGACTGCTCAGGGATATTGTTGGGTCTGAACTGGGAATTACTAGTTGATAGATCCAATATATCTTTGGATTTGGTGTAATTAGGAAATTTTCCAAAGGTTATCAGCACTTTAAAACGCCTGCAGAAAACTGTCCTCACCTGGAGAGTGATATCGTTTGGCTGATGAAATAATGATTTCCGCCTCCTTAACAACCTTACGAGAAAGCCTGAGTGCGGGAGAGCTTGAGTGCTCACAATTCATCCAGGCATGCTGAGATAGATAACATCAAGTGAGTTAGTTTGGGCCTTGCTTCATGTCTCCTTTCATCAGCACAGAATACCAAATATGATTATTCTCAAGCCTAATATTGAGGATAAGCTTTGACATCTCATGCCAGCTGGTCTCCAAGGACGGAAAAGAATCAACAAAAAGAAACTATCTTCAAAATTGTTTTATTCCCTAAACGCTTCCTAACATGATTGTGGATTCGTGCACACTGTGAAAGAGGGATTTCTTAACTCGGAAACCAATTAGCAGCACAAGCCTGAATGGTGTTCAGCATGCGAACTTTTAAATGTAACACATTAGACACAGCGTGGCAGTTTAAGAACATCTCGCACATGCAGAATGGGCTGCGTGTGTTTATCTACTGTTTTAATAGAAAAAAGCCTTGGTGAGTATTGAAACCTAGAAAAGGGATGAAGAGTGAAGATGAAGACAACTGTTATCATAAGACTTGATGTCAAAGGTGAAAATATGATGGTTCTCCTCCACGTTTTGTTCATTTCATGGTCCTCAAATGATGTAGATCAGGGGTTGCAAACCCTGGGCATGAAGGGTTAACTGATGGCACGACCATAGCTGGACTGGCCATCAGGCATACTGGGCATATGCTTGGTGGGCCGATGGTGATTTTTTTGTTTTTACAGGCAGATGGATTTTTTTTTCAGTAATGGTATAAACAATGAAAGGTGGTGGATTGGCCAGATGCTGACAGATGTGTAAAAATAACTCAGTTGTTTGGTGGTGGCTGTGGCAGAGCCTCCACAGAGGCCAGCAGGTGGATGAGGGAAAGGAGAGGCAGGAGGACGAGTGTCAGGTGAACTGAACAGCGCAGCATCAGCACCGCGGAAATACACGGATACATCCATAGACTCGAGACAGAATTCACAATGTGCTTTCAGGACTTTCAGGTGTTTGGACCAATGTTTTCTTTCCTAATCAAACCAGAAGCTTTAATGAGCAGCTGGATTGTCTCACATTAACTGGCTGGACACAGAGGACATCGAAATGCAGCTGATTGAACTGAAAAGCTCGACTCTGTGGGGGTCAAAGTTTGCAGAACTACGAACGCAGCTGGAATCCACAGCTGTGCGTGTTCATGGAGCTGCATGTTCACCTGCTGGACGTCACTACCTGACACGTTTAACTGTCTTCAGAACATTGCAGAGGCCTTATTGACAGTATTTGGCTCGACATATCTGTGTGAGCAGATTTTCTCTCACACGAGTCCTCAGGTAGCCGTCTGAACGCTGGACACTCTGAGACCCGTGTCTCTGAGTGGGAGACCAAAGATCACATTAACATGTGCGTCTCTGTATTAACAAACATGCCACATTGGCCCAGTTTATTTTTCTTATCATTGTTTTGAGGAGACCATAAATAGCGTTTGTATTTTCTGTCGTACAGTTCATTTGCTGTTATGGATAAAAAGTCTTTTTTTGTTTCAAAATAGCTGAAAACTATTCGCTGATAGCTGCCAACATCTGCAAACAAATATAATTCTATAAAGTTGTTCTATATAGTGTGTAACTGTTAATATAGAGCATTATTAAATTTATTGCTAATGCAATCATATGGCACATATGATGAAATTTTAGATGGCACTCATCATCAGAAAGGTTGCCGACCCCTGATGTAGATGATGTGGTTCTTTGACTTTTGTAAACCATGGGTTTTACATTTCTATTTTTAGTGGTGTATTTAGCTAGTGGACTCTGGACTTGTGCATTCTTCTTGCTACCTATCAATCCTGAAGTTCATTAATGTTTTAATCCTGATTTAATTTCAACACATTTTTATTCTCTCCCCCCAGGACATCAAATACTGCTGTGCTGCTGGTGTCACAGACACATGCAAGGTGTCCTTTCGCTTACAAAAATGAATAGGAAGAGATAAAAGTCCTCTATCAAAGAGCTACAAGGTCTTTTTTTTTGCTTTGTTAGTACTCACTAACAGTGTTAGGTTTAACTTGTTACAAAGTAATGTGTCACTGTGATCACATTACATTTTTCAGTAATGCAGTAATATAATGTGTTATTGTACTAAATTCCGTAATTACATTACAATTATTACATTACTCGCATTGAAGATTATTTGCACACCAGGTGTATAGAAAAAAAATGCATGCACTTTACTTCCTGCACACTTGCACTACAATCAGCTGATTTCAGTTTGTGTCCAGGAAGTGCAGGACGGTGCAGCGGTTTACAATCGAGATGTGGACATTACCTTTACTGCAAAACAGACAAAAAACAAGCGTGATGGTAAAATGCAAACTGTAACAAGAAAAGAAAAACCACACTGTGCTGCTAACACAACTTTGGTTCTTTGCAAACATCTGCACAGACAGCATGCTAACAGAAAATACCCAAGAACCTACAGTCAAGTCTATGCCGACCCCAGCTCGGCAGCCAGACGCTGATCCTCAGCAGATAACATGAGCCTGATGAACTTGACTGCCTTGGTTAAGGTTAGGAAAAGATTGCAGTTTGAGTTAGACCCCCAAAGATTGACCCAGCACGGTGCAAACATGACATTTGTTATGTCAGGTGTTTCTTTCCAAGCAACCACATGTGATGAACTGATCTGCTTCCAAGTACCTAAACCCAGTGTGTCAACGCACCGTTTGACATAACACCAGCACATTTATTATGGAACCAAAACAGCCTTCCATGGTTTTATATAACCTTTATTGTTATTGACATATTATTTACATCATTGTTATGCTACCAGACTGACTGAAATGAAAATGAGTTACTTAATTAATAAAATATGAATATATACAAATAGAAGGTGCCAGACAGTGACTGAGGCAGAATTACTTCTAAGAAACTTGTTCTGTGATCATTTTGCAGCAGTTCGGTCTTATTTTGCTTTTTCTGACCGATCATGTTTTGCAGATTCACTTCATATGTGGAATGGTTTTTACAAAGCCAGATAAAATACAGATGAGGAATTGTGTCACGTTAGCTTCGTGCATTAAAAGTAGAAATGTCCAAGTGCCACAGAAAACAGAAATATCATGATAGCAGGATCAGTACAGTGCACAACTGTGGTAATAATGTTGGATTTGTTATATTAGGGACATGATCTAATGAACTAATAATAAATCTGCCTCCATATTATTATGTAGTATCCAATGAGACTCCTTTTCTTTTGTGAGATTAATCATTGCGCTGTCTGCTGGATAAAGGATGGAATTCAAGAACCAAGCCATGTCCGACTCCAACTGAGGCTCTCAGGTTCTTCCAGTGAATAGATCAGCCTTTGTCTCTTTTGTCATGTACTTTCTACTAATTCTGTCTTTCTTTCCTTCACTCATAAGAGAAAGCCAAGTCTTTATGAAAGTTTACAGCCACCGCCCTGTGGCACTGGGCGGTGCCATCCATTCATTTGTCACCTTGTTTATTTGTCTGTGTCAAAAGGAAATCTGAGGCACCAAACTATCAAAAAAGTTAAACAGTTTGATTCTCAACACATGCCTAATTACCGCCTCACGAAAGCCTTTTATCAATTTTCCCTTCAAACAGCTGTGGGAAACTCAACAGAAGTGACTAAACGCTCAGCAGAACGTTTTAGCTCTTTAACACAAACTGTATGAAATAAACGACAAAGCCAGTCAAGGCAAGTCTACTAATCAAGCAGTCAGGGAACTCACACCATCTTACTACTTCAGATTACATATATGAAAGACTGCAAAGAGACTGAGCCACTCATCTCACACTTCATGTAATGTATAGTTCATATGAAGTGCTGCTACACAATCTGCACCTGATTCTCTGAGAGCGCTTCAGGCAACTAAGCTACTTTAAGAACATCTTTTTCCTCATGTCATCGAGCCCTCTGTAAGTGAACCACAAATAAATTAGTTGTCTTTGGTTTCATTTGGCATTTAAACAGCATCGATTATGTCTCACTCACAGAATCGCCTTCATCGGCCTTTTTGAGATGCAAAGAGGAAACAAACGAGGGAAACATAACTAAAAAGCCAAAACAGACACAGTAAATGTAACGCATCGTGGAAACTGTTCATCGGGGTGCCAAAGGAGCTTCGACGCCCTTTAACATTTAGCTTTAACTTCCATTAAAGAACCAGAACTAAACAACACATCACTTAGACCAGCACAGAGGCATGGTGAAACACACACAAATACACTAACACAAAATCTCAAAACATCCGCTGGCAGGATTGTTTACTGCTGCACTGATGCTAAACTACAGTAAGCAAGCTGAGTGGCTACAGTTTGCAACACTGCTTGTAAACTTTGTTTTATTTAAGGGGCAGAACACATCATTTTAGTATTTGTCACTTAGCAACAATGTTAGAAACAAAACCCACATTTTCCACATTATCATCACATGTACTACATCTCCATCCTGCCCATGGACCAAGAAGGTCAGAGCCAACGATTTTGCTCTTTTTGTCTGTATTTAAATCAGCTCCAGTGGAATCAATCCACAATCAAGCTTCCAGGACACATTTTTCCACGGAAGCACACTAGTCGAAACAGGACACACTGCTGTTCCGTGTGAGGAGACCTTTGATGTCTTTAAAACCAATAAAATATTAAATGTATATATTTAGTAGTTTTTATTGGTGCCTACTCGTGCAGCTCTGTAAATGCAGTTTTTTTGCATTACCTTCAAAGCTAAAGCAAAGAGGGTCATGTCTTTAAAATAAAGAGTTGAATTTCTAACATCACATAATGGCAACTTTTATATGTTCATGAACAAATTCCTGATTTTAAACTTGATGGTAAAGATAATACATTACGGGCAAATTAATAGGCTTTTTAGAAGATGAATGAGACGGTTCTTGTAAATGGGTAATGGCTCATTATATTGTGGGTGATTATTCTGTGGAATTCAATTTAAGTGAATTCAGCCCAGAGAGTCATTATGCTTATAGTTAGTCCTCTGTGTGCAATTGTTCTGCCATGCATGATGAAAAAAATGCCCTTATCCTGTGAGGTGACCGGAGGGTCAAATGGGGTCAAACAGACAGAAAAATGTCTTCTGCCCTGTGCTCAGCTTCACACCAGAGTGGCCTCGGCTGCGTGTTTACCCACGAGCGAGCTTAATGAAAACCCACTAAATGCGTCTATTACGTTTGCCCTGCTAACTAGCGGCAGAGCTAATAGTAAAAGAAACATCACTTCAACCTTGAGACAGCCAACAGGCTGTACTTTGCAAACACTAATAACCAGCTGAAGGCAAACATTCTTGCTTCTCGGAGTTGCCGTGGGTTTTAATCGCGACCCTGAAGTTGCATGTTCACCTTAGGTCTAAATTAAAGCAACTGGCGAAAAGAAAGGTGGATTTATGAAGGACAAGTTGATTAAACTTGAGATTAATGTGTGTATGCCGTCAAGCTGAGGGTTACCTCATGTATCAGAATTCCTTGACCTCCTTTGTGATGTTGGACTGAAAATCTTGTTGCATAGGATTACACGAGGTCGGCGGGTAACGATGAACGCGAACGTTTCTGTATTTGTTCCAAATGTTTTGGTTTCTGAGTCGTCTTCATCAACACACTTTTACTGTGTTCATTTTGCGTTTGTAAGCTGCTAATTTACTACAGAATGAATTTGTCTAATTAAAGAATAAAGAAAAGCCAACATCTTAATGCACATAATGAGTGCAGTTTAAACTGATATAAGGTGACTCTTTGGTTAAACAGTCAGTTAAACACTAACTTGAACTGAAATGTTTTGAGCAGAACGGCAAACACGTGTTTGCGAACCTTGTGCGCTTCCTTTTAGCGTCGTAGAGGATTTTAGCAGCTTTCAGCTCAGTCATTTGTGAACAGCTTAGACTTCATGTTCATGAATAAATGGATGGTGACACTTATTGCTCCATGACAGCATGATGACCGGCAGATTCAAACCCAAACCTTGCTGCGAGGAAACAATGGTTACTGCTCCACCACCGAGCCACACTCGTTTGTGAGAGCAGCTTGATACTTTATGGCTGAAACAATTACTCGCTGCTATTCAGACGTCTGAAAGGTCTTCATTTATACATCAAATTTAGTTCAACACTCGCCTTGACAACCATGTACTATTTAGCTTTATTTTATATTTATGGAAATATGGAAAGTGCTCAGTGGGTAAATTTCTGGCTGAAACCAGGTTTTCTTAATAGCTTGAAAAAACTGACTTTAACCTTTTGCTTTTTTCTAATTACCTAAAGCAACATAAATAAATAAATAAATAAAATATTATTTCTACAGAATCACAAAGTGCTGCACATAAGATAACAAATAATAAAAGGGTAAAACAGACAATATAAAACAGGCAGAAACATCTTTTTAAAGATCATCCATAGACATCTGGTACTGGAGGGGCAATTTGGAATCATATGTAATGGACCAACTGCTGAAAATTAAAAATTAAAAATCATGAAAAACAAGGGTCTGAGATATATTTTCACTATCACTTCCAATGGAAGATGGACACTGTTGCAAATCAATCCTTTATTTTTCCCGGGAGACTGTGAAACCAGTCTAAAACTCACTGGTTTTATTCTAATCCACTGTCACATTTACTTGATAATGGTAAGTTTTCTCCTTAAAAAGAAATCAAAGGGAATCTGATTTTCCTTTTGAATGCAGATCAAAATGCGATGCTGTCACGTACGGCACGTCTTGTCACTCATAACTTTTGTATTTTTTTTATCTTTCTGCACGTGAAGCACCTTTTCAGCCGCCGTTTGCACGCATGTATTGGCACCGGCTCAAGCTGGGAACCAAGATCCACCAGTACGAAGCTAATCCACGCTACCGTTAAACGCATCCATTCATTACCAGCGGCTGTGAAATGCATAACACTGACATTTTATAATTGTGTTGGAAATATGCAGATTTTCTTCTAAGAGTGTTAAATACCTGAAAATCAAGTTGAGCTAAACGACAATTGGCAAAGCTCCTCGAGTGTAATACCCGGGATCAGACTGAATTAAAAGGGGATTTTCCAGCAACTCTCCATCAAGGAATTCTTCACATCGCCACTTTCATCTGTGTCTGTGTGTACAGTCTGTTCCACCATTGAAGCATGAGACCAAAGCTGTATCTTCAGAATGGAGGAGCACTTTTCCAGACTGAGGGACAGACGTTGCCAGCTTTGTCTTGCCTTCCAGCCAAGAATACTAATTGGGCTATTTAAAGTCTGTCCGTCCCCGGCCAGAAAAGCAAACAATCCATATTTAAGCCGCTTCGTGGATCATTATATCATGAGAAATGCACTGCGCATTTATCACATACCTAGGTGGCATGACTCTATTAATTTGTAAGGAGTGTGGGATGACTACAGAGTGACATGCAGGCTGTTGCATCCAGTAGTTGGCCTTTGTTTCTTCCTGGCGATAAGAACTATGACTCATCTGTGTGGGTTTAATACAGTATTCCAATTGATTGATGCCACATAACATAGACCCTATAATAAATCTATTGATTTCAGCTGAAACATTGCTTCTAGATTTATGAGTTTGTGTCAACAGAAGCACACGCTCGCACACAGTCGTCTGGCAAATCGCATAAGACCCCATGTGGTTAGAAGGGGTGACTCAGTGTGAGAGGAAACACGTTCGCTGTGGGATCCGCGGTACAATTAATGAAGTGATGACATTATATATTTATTTACAAGTCATTAGGATTCAGGGCCTGAGGAGTCGCATCCCATCTCTGCCCGGGCTCTCTAAGGAGCATTCCTTCTGTTTGGTCTACATAACAAAGAGCAAAATTAAAAATTAACCCCTCAAGCTTAAAGCACACAAAGCCTCAAGTTTGCACTGTTGATGAAGAAGCTTTAAATATGGAGGGGGGGATTTTATGAGTGAATGTTTATAGATTTAATTAAACTACAAGACGAGACAAAAAAGAAGCCCAAAGGCAAAGCGCTGCAGAGTTTAACAGAAGCCAGTTGTGGCTTTTGTGTGGAACGAACAACCTGGAATTTCTTTTAAATTCTGCTTTATATTCGCCATAATATGCTGACCGGTAATGTTTTATTAAATAACGGCTGCACCGAGAGGCGATTCTCAATAGTACGATCAGGAGGGAAAAACAACAAGAGAAACATGAGGGGAGGACGTACAGCGTGCATATGTGTTCACGTGCTCTTTGCTAATGTTTGCATGTGTGTGCGCTATTTTCAGTTGTTCTTTCCGTGAGCTGTAGGTGCGCAAACTCTCCCTGCATTTCTCATAAGCCAGAGGTGATGAAGTGGCATGGAAGACTGCCATCATTACATTATGTCATCAGTTAG
Source organism: Haplochromis burtoni (assembly GCF_018398535.1). Lineage (NCBI taxonomy): Eukaryota > Metazoa > Chordata > Actinopteri > Cichliformes > Cichlidae > Haplochromis > Haplochromis burtoni. The sequence goes on from NW_024582396.1 coordinate 2,752,597, forward strand.
TCTCATCAATTAACGTCGTGACATAACATGCCCTTCGACTATTCTGAGAGCTCATTCTCACTGTGCCCTTGCCCATATGTATCCCCTGTGACAAAAACCAAAGTGTTGCCAAGCGCTGATATTGCCGTGTGGAAGGTCGCACTAAACGAAGGGGCTTGTCCAAGTACTGACACTTTTCACATCTTACAGCAATAAAATGCCTCGCCGACTCCCCAACATGACAGGTCTGCATCAACGTGCCACTTCGGAGACGGTGACCTTTTTCCACACCGTGCAAACGAGTTCTCTCGGAGAGCCAGCGCAGAATAAGTGGACGAGGTCGAAGTGGCCAAATTGGAACGCAGCATGAAGAGATTACTGCAGGATAAGGTCAAGATTCAAGGCAGGGAAACCCCGGTTGGAGTGATGGATCTTCTTCTGAAACTGCTTAGAGTGGATTTAAAAATCCCAACACTGAGATAAACAATGAAATTATCTAACCCGTGTTTGTGTCAGCATCCGCCAGCATCTCGGATCCTGAAATTATGTTTATTCTTTTGGTTGTGTTTGTCTTTTTATAATGAATAAAAAAAACATGTAGATGTGCTTGTGATGAATAAAACAGCATGAAAACTGAAACAGACTGAAAATGAAGGAATTTAATGCTGAAAAACATCAGGGCTGAAATATTAGTGGTTCAGTATTGCATCAGATTTAATCATGTTTACTGCTCGGAATAAAAATCCACATCAGGTGTTTTTCTCTGTCTTAATCTTTTAAATCAGAGCCATTTCAAAGCTTCTGTATTTTTTCAATGATTTTGAGGCCCTACACTTCTTGTCCGGCTTCCAGAGGCCCACTGGCCAGGTGTCCCAAGAGTTACTGGGTCAGATGGACGCTGCGGGCCGCTGCAGTTTGTGCAAACCAAGGCAAAAATGGGTCAGTGGTGAGAGCGGGGTTACAAATGCAATGTGACGCCAAACTCCTAGTGGAGCACAACATGGGGAAACACGCACCCACTGTATAATTTATAGAGTATCTCGAGTAGCCTTTCCAAAAATATACAAAACTGACATATCCGTTTATGCTGTGTGCAAACAAAGAGTCAAGTTCATTTACTGATGGGCTGAGACACACCAGGTGAATATTAATGGTGCGTTTCAAAAGTTTAATGCTGGCAAACGCAGCAGGAGGCTGCTGTTGCTGTGAAGTTTTTAAATGGTGGCGTCATTTAGGTTGATTCTCTCGCTTTCCAACGTTTTTATGTGATATAATGCAACAGGCCAAAGAGATTAGCTCAAATACCCAGCTGAAGAACAGCATCTATTGTCCCGCAGATGTGAATAGAATTCACTTTAAGATTTGTTGGCAACCATTTTTGCTTTTATTCAATGGCTTTCAGTGAAGGCACGGAGGAAAAGCATCGAGAGAAAGGAACAGAGAAAACAGTTAACGTTGTATACATCCTATAGAGCACTTTGCTATCAGGAGGCATTTTTACACTTGGCAGCTGGTGAAGCAATAAAAGCCAAATGAGTGCAAGTACAATAGAAACGGAGCGAATTGGTAATTAGGATTTTTGCACAGATTGGTTGTTCAACAGTATTCTTATGAAACATCGACCAGCTTTGTAATCCAAAAAGAGAAAGAACTTAAACGAAACCACAAAAAAATGACCGTCTGTGATATTTCTATTTTATTTTTAATCTGACACTTTATTTTCTTTACCATTTCTTTGTACCCTGCTTGTCATTAAAAAGCTTTAGAAAAGTGCAGCTTCTAAGCAGGAACATTACCCAGGCACAGAGATTGTGGCTCCTCACACAAACATTATGCTTGGAGGAATTGAACCTGCTCAGAAAAAAGAAAAAAACATTGTTAAGTCAGCCTCTAGATCAAGTCAGCCATGAGCAGTTAAGCTGATGCTCAGCAGAGAAAACAAAAATGACAAAAGCACAACATAGAATTAATGAATCCAACAATGGCTTTGTTTACAAATATATTATTTTATGGTTATTGCTGCTCAGAAAATACACCAGTGTGCAAGTTATGATATGTAATATGAAGAAAGCATATATTATATTAAGGACAATTTTAGCATTTGGAGATTGGATAACACCACAAAGTGCAGGAGTCGCTGTATAGAGCAGTGCATATGCCAGCAAATACACAACATCATCCAAACCCTGCGTGCAGACTTTTCAAATGCCTTTGAAATTTGTTGGAAAGTGCACAAAGGAAGAAGCAAAAAGTTACACTTGGACAATCATTCAAAACCTGCTGCATCCAATAAAAACGATAATGTAGCAGTCAAATTTATTCAATAGCACAACTGTTGACCAAAGTGCTGTACATTTAAGATAATCAAAAGAGATGGATATGTTATGTTTAGCTTTGCGTCCTCTGTCTCGTTGTGTGTAATTATCCCCAGCTGTGTTCCCCATGAGTTTCCTGTTCCCTCGTCATTCCCTGTGTATTTAAGCCTTTTCTTTTCTTCTCTCCAGCATTGCAATTTCCCTCATCCTTGCGTTTCCCTGTGTTCATCCCCGTGTGTTTAGTTATGTTTCCACTATAGTTTTTGTATCGCCTTTTCCATTCTCAGCAATAAAGCTGCATTTTGAGTTTAGGTTTTGCCTTCACGTCTGCGTTTGGGTCCTTTCTTTTCCTCCTTGCGCACAGCCATTCATGACTCATTCGGCCTGCAAACCTCTGCATCCTCAAACCTTTCTTATATTTTGAACGGGTACACTCCTGCAAGATCACTAACCCGTCCAGCGCCTTAAATATGAATAATAAAATCTTAAACTCTATTTGAAAACTAACTGGCAGCTAGTGTAAAGATGCTAGTATGGGAGATATGTGGTCTCACTTGCACAGTGCTGCAGCTTTTTGGACCAGCTGCAGTCGGCTAACTGATGACAGACTGACACCTGAATTAAGACTCTTACAAAAGTCGAGGCGAGATGAAATGAAGACATGGATAGATCTCTCAAAGTCTCTAAAACAGAGGAATGGCTTCACTTTTGCAAGTAGCCAGAGAGGAAAGAAAGTAGTTTTGATTACAACATTAATCAAATGTTTATCAAACGTTAGATTAGCGTCAAAAATTCCTCCTCAGTTCCTCGCAAAGGTTGTTTTTTTGTTTGTTTGTTTTTTCATTTAAAAAAAATGGGGGGGGGGGCAAAGTTGTAGTGTTCACAGACACCAAACTCAAAGGCCTCTGCTTTCTGTTCATTTAAATTAAGAAAGGTTAAAGCCATCCATGCCTTAACATCCTCCAAACAATCTAGTAACACCTTCAGAAGACTCACACATTTACGTTTCATTGGCAGGTAAATCTGTGAGTCGTCTGCATAACAATGAAATGAGATCTTAAATAAGCAAGTCCCAGCATAAACCTCAGGAAAAGCTCAAAGCTATAACCAGTGTAGCCAAGTCCACTTTCATTTTATGAATTGTTCAGGTGAAATTGCCATGTTGATCTGTAGCACAGTGACAGGACCTGTGACTCTTCAGCAGCTGAACTGCAGCATGTGAAGCCAACAGTCTTTTACCTTTTGACCGTCTTATGATCTCAAGATATCAGTAGCAGCTCATAACAAAACTCGACACTGTCTGTGTTTATGAACAAACACACACACAGTCTCTACTCATCCAAACCAACAAGCACAACAGCTAGCCAGCAGCAGCTCCCGCCGTTTAGTCTAATTGCAGACAACAAAGAGCTTCAAACACTTCACCTTCACCACAGTACACCACCAGGTGACTGGAAATCTGTGGCTTAGAAGTAAATAATGAGCGGTGCAATTACTGCCTTTGGTTTCTCTTTGTTTGCAGCTGGTTCTTCAGTCTTGTGTCCTACGAGTTCAGCAGCCCATAGGTATTAACAAAATGCTATCTAAAATCTAAATTACCATGAAATATGGAGATTTCTAAAGACTGCATACAGCAAACGCTTTAGTAACTCTATCAAATATTTACAGCTACATACATGAAATGTGGGTGGGAGGTGACACTAAGCCAGTGTAAAACTCTTTAGTAAGAACTGTGTCAACAATTTAGGATGTAAACATAAAACGTACTTTTATAAAGTCTACAATATGATATCTATTTTCATCTATTTAAAATACATACCTATTCTGATATGTATTTTCAGCTGAGATTTTATATTTGGTAGCATGGGGGATTATAATATTAATATTCAAGATTAAAGAGCTGAGCCTGGTTCTGCAGGAGGTTTCTTCCTGTTAAAAGGGAGTTTTTCCTTCCCACTGTCGCCAAAGTGCTGCTCATAGGGGGTCATTTGATTGTTGGGTTTTCTCTGTATGTGTTATTGTAGGTCTACCTTGAGGTGACTGTTGTTGTAATTTGGCGCTGTATAAACTGAATTAAACTGAAATAACAATTACCATTATTGTTGCATAAAGAAGCTGTAACTATTGGAAGTTTTGGTATATTACAAAATTGTCAAACTGCCATCATGCAGAGGGGTTCCACATACTGTGAGATGGTATATAAAGTAAAGACGAGATGAACATAGATTCTGGGGAGTCAGACCCACGTGAAAGTGCCTTAAACTATCTTTGGGTGACCAAAAAACAAAAAGAGAGAGAGGCCAAACGCTATGAAATCTTTAACTTGGGTTACCTTTAACATTGCGTGCAAAGGATTTTTAAGGTAGATGATCCGATCCTTCTCAAAGGCCTGTTATGTTTAACTGCACCCCAAAAGCTGCTGCCTCCAGAGGCTAAGTCAGCGGACTAGCCAACGAGTTCACAGGTTGTCCTGGAAGATGCCAGCGCTCCTGTCACTGTCAAAGATTACATCTCAGGACAAAGATGATCACTCGACGCAACGATCTGAAGCTTCCCTCTAAAGAGACTAATGGACCAAAACCACGCCAGCAAAATTAACTGCTTCAGTGTAAAAGAACAGTGAATACCATCACTTCATTAGTGAAAGGTTTAGTTTTTTTTTATTATTTTATTGTTTTTGTCACTTATCTGTAGCTCTGCTCAATTGATGGTCATTAGTTAAAATGCTTGGATAGCATCCCTTATTTGGCTCCCCACCATTCATGGATTAAAAGTCTAAAGATAAGGGTAGAAGACTTGAGAAAATTACTGAGCGAGAAAAAGGAAAAAGACATCAGGAGGCAGACAGAAGGGGCGGGCGCAAGTTTGATTAGACAGGCTCAGAGAAGAGTTTCTTTCAGTGCGAGGGCTGTTAATTAGCGCTACAGTTCAAAACAATCTCTACCCCCCGCTGAATTCCAGTCTTTCTGTACGCCATCAGCCACATGCTCTGTCACATGGCAGCCCGTTCGGCGCCCTCGAAGGCCTGCACTTATGCATCGCATCCATAACTAACCAGACTAGTGCAGATCACCCTCTCCCGCTGTAATCGGCTCTCATCATCCAGTAGAAACTGCAGAAAGAACTCGGTCACAAAAGGTTTGTGATTACCTGTAAATGGTGCTGGAGCACATGATCAGGTACACGTATGATTGTATGAAAAACATTTCTGAAATTCTTTGAGTTGCTCCGAAACTTGGAAAAGTCACAAATTTGATCCTGACTCTTGTTGTTTTGGGAAAATGTCAACTTGAATCAGTCGATCTTTTCATTTTAGCTTTTGATGAACGTCATATCCTCTAACCTTAGGTCAAATGAGAATGTCAGCTCCATCATAAAGAATCTATCATACTGTATTAAAAATAAAGATGACACGCTCCAACTTTTTGCCTGCAAAGTCTGAAATCCTTTTTTGTGGGCCAGTCAGAATGCAAACGTGGTTTTCCCACTTTGAAATGCCTGGTTAGTAGAGCAGCGCGATATGACCAAAAATATTTAGCATGATATACATTTGACGATAAAATTGACACTAGACAAAATACTTTACAACTCCACAACTTTATTAGTGCAAAAAAACAAAACAAAAAATCTTTGCTGACAGTTTAACCAAAAGCCATTTCCAGTGGAAACTGGCCGACACATCCTCAGCATAACCATGTATAATATCCACAAAACTTAAAAAGAGGTTATACACACACAATACGGTAACATTATGTCGAAGCACAGTACGTATCACTCCGCGAGGCTCCGCCTACGATAGCCGTAATGCTCCGACAATCCATCAAGCGGTGCGGCTTCGTAGCTTAGCAAAGTCGTACTGAAACATTTGACAGATTTTCGAGCGCCGTGCACATAAAATCGTTTCAAGGTCAGTAAACACAACCAGAGTTCATACATAAGGCACACGGGATTATAAGGGGCTCTGTCGACTTTCAGAAAAATCAAAGGACTGATTTTAAGTGCGCCGTATTTTCCAAACAACGCAGTAACAACGACGGCCCGCTAGCATGCGCTACCAAAAATAGTGCTTTGTTGTGTATCTGACGGACGAAAGCTAAACCAGTTCCACACCAGTGAATCTGCAGCATTTTTACAAACCAGTTCAGGTTCATCCGTTTCATTCAACGATCCGCTCTCGAACTTCTCATTCTCCGTTGCCGCCATGCTTTTTCCGCCATGTGCATATGAAAACAAAGACACTGCGCATGCGCGTTTTACCCATAATCTATTGTCATATTTCATTTTCTTATCATTGGCCAACATTATACCGGTATTACCGTGAACGGGATGATATAGCTCAGCCCTACTGGTTAGTCATGTATGTATTTTTCATATAGTGTTCTGGTGAAGGAGGAAAATAAATAATGCTCTACTTTGTCCAGTTACAGAGGTCTATGAGCCACCTATCTGTCCTTTACCTGAGCTCAGCAGAGAAAAGAAAGAAGATTACAGCTGACAACTCTAATCTTCCTCTCCACCCGCTCAATCATCATCCATCAGGAGAGAAGCTCCAGTCAAAAATGATGAGAACGTACTTACTTTACAACCTCTCTCTTTCTACTGGCTCAGTACTGCCATAGAAAGTCTACCTAGAGTGGAAGTGCTCTTCATCCATGCAACACACTCCTGTATCAACACTGCAAATATGAGGGCTTAGAAACTGACATAATAGGATGAATGTGGCACTAGATAGATCATCAGGTTACCACACGTATTTCCCTGAATGTCAACTTAGTAGAAAGACAGATCGCACACTCGTGTCTCCCCAGGAGCCTTAGAAAAACCATAAGAAAAGTCTGTCGATCCAGCCTCTTCCACTTATCCAATTCAGGGTTACACTGCATACACCAAAGTTCACACAGAAAGGAACAAACCAGTCGTTGGATTAGAACCCGGGACGGTCTCACTGTGAAGCAACAGCGCTAACTGTGCTGAAGCAAAATCCACCCACAGCATCCACGAAAGCAGAAAAGGACTTTGGATGTTGTTGTCTTGGAGGAAACACCTGAAATCATGTAAATCGTGTTCATACCGTAACGCTTTAAGACCTACCATAGAACCAAGTCCGCCAGAGCTTATCTTTATACTTTTACATGCTGTAGTGTCACTTTTGGGAGTATTTAAAGTTGTTATACATCAATACAACCATTATATCCCAAATTTTAATAATATTAAGTCCATAGTAACTGCATGAATTGCAAAAAAGTGCAAAAAACTAGAAAAAAAGTGAAAATTGTTTTTCCAAATTTTTTTTACACAATTTCTAGTTGATGACAGAGGTTTATCCCTCAAAACTAAATGCAAAAAAAATGCAAAAAACAGTTTCCAATCACAGGAAATTGATTTTGAGTGTCTTCATAGTTTCATTTTGGAGATACACCAATTTTTACGGGGCAACCGTGGCTCATGGGGTTGGGAATCGCATCTGTAACCGGAAGGTCGCCGGTTCGATCCCTGGGCTCTCTGTCCTGGTCGTTGTGTCCTTGGGCAAGACACTTTACCCTACTTGCCTACTGGTGTTGGCCAGATGGCGCGATATGGCAGCCTCGCTTCTGTCAGTCTGCCCCAGGGCAGCTGTGGCTACAACTGTAGCTGCCTCCACCAGTGTGTGAGAGTGAATGAATAGTGGCATTGTAAAGCGCTTTGGGTGCCTAGAAAAGCGCTATATACATGCAAGTGTTATTAATTATATTGTTATTATTTTATAAACTGCAGGAAAAATAAAAATAAATATTATAATGTAAATTTGCAAAAAAAAAAACCAGCATCAACATGAACAGTGTAATTTGAGTTCTAAGCATCCCAGAAATTATACAGAAAGGCACAAACTCACAAATTAATTTGAAAAATACCAACATATCTTTGTAAATGTAAATATGCGATAGTTCACGCTGACGTCCATTCCAACATAGGAAGTGCTATGAACAGCTGATCGGATCAGCAAAGCGTGTTTCTGGAATATTATGTTTTTAAGAAAGAAAGTGTACTTTATTGGTCCCCGTGGTCTCTCTGCATTTAACCCATTCACTCAGTGAAGCAGTGGGCAGCCATTGGGCGCCCGGGGAGCAGTGTGTAGGGACGGTACCTTGCTCAGGGGTACCTCAGGGTAGCTGTTCAGGGGAATCGAACCCCCAACCTTCCGATCATGGGGCCACCACTCTACCTACTGAGCTATCCCTGCCCTTTTGTTGCTGCAAGTGGTTTTTATGCAAGTTTTGCAAAGTCAACCGTAACCTAGAACAAGCTGAATGCATAAGATGTAAGTATGACTCCTCCGGTTAGATTTCCGGTTTGCTTTAAAAATAGTTACACAAAACGGGGCATGCCTGCTCCGACTGGCAATAAAGGGTTACACAGACAGTAACATCAGATCTTCCACAACACTTCTTTGGCTTATGAGCATTTTAAAAGACGAACTCCTCCAGAAACACCTTGTCCCACCTCACAGCTCAACAGTTCATTAATATTCTATTAGTGCTTCATCAGAAACACCCACTCTGCCAGCATCTCCTAATTATATTTACATACATGAACATTGAAGTAATTTTACATGTCAGTAGCTCAAACCGCATCTGTTCTTGTTATGGTTTCAATCACCTACTCGACCTTTCTTTGTTAGATTTTCTTTCTTCAGTATATTTGTGAGCAAATAGTGATTTTTTTTTTGTTTGTTTTTTTTTCCCTCCAGAATCAATCTGCTGTGAAAACTTCCCGCCATATGAGAATAATAATCGAATGTAGTAACACTGTTGCTGATATTTTCTTCCACAGAAAAGGATAAATGACAGCATGGACCACACAGTGCTCTCATATCTGTGCCGGGGAGGTACGGCCGCCATCTTCTTCCAGCCTGACCGTTTTAATGCATTACCCTGATTGATCAGCATTCATCCCTCATCCACACTGGATTTACGGAGACACGGCCAGCGGCTGCCATAGGGCTGCCAGACCCAAACGGAAATGGCCCGAGGAGCTCTGTCATCCACCATCCACGCTGGGAGGTTTCAGACACCACTCACCACACGGGCTGTTTACTAATCAAGATTAACACAGTTTGTATGTATCAATAAATCACTACTGAGTGCACGTGGATGACCATGAATCTAAAAACAGGAGCAGATCTCTAATTGCTTCCCCCGGGGCTGAAGCAAATATACACCATGGTTTTGCCTCCCAGCCTTTATTATTAGACTACAGGGAACAAATGCTTTGTTTTTAATTGCTATAACTGTGGCTTCTAAGGGGATTTTTGAGATTTTCATTGTTAGGTAGTCATGATGGCAAAAAAGCGATCATCCTCTGTGCCAAAGGCAAGGCTGCAGATTCATTGAACTCAATTTTACCTCTATATCAGTGTTTTTAAAAGCTAATCCCATGTCCCCGTTGAGTGAAAAGACACATTTTCCAGCCTTAAAAGACAAGTAAACTGAGAAACTGAGACTTTGAAATTAAAAACATTGTCCAAGTACGGAGGTGAAGTATCCCGTTCCCCGCGGTGTGTCCTCCTCTTTCAGACTGAAGGGAATATTCCGAATATTCTTCGTGGCTAATGGAGAGGAAGCGGTATCTTCAAGGTCACGTAGCGAGGCTACAATAGTCGTAGCAGACAGGAGGTTCCTTAGAGGAGAGGAGGAGGTGGAGGAGCTGTGGAGATGGTTTAAGTTCCTTTCCTCGGGGAAATCTCCATCCATCTGGGGAGTCGCTGAGAGCGCAGCCAATTCACACGCTCTAACAGGCCTTTAATTTGGGGAAACATATGCCACCTCTTAGGCCTTTTGGAATCTGTTCACATGGCAGAAATTGGTTTTTATGGTGGACATTAGCTGGTGGACTAAATGAGGCATAAATAATGTTACTTACAAGTGATATACATTTAGCATAATCGTCTCAGCGCTCTCTTACTTTCTGTATCTATTATTGCCTGTGACACTAAGAAATATTAAATTACAATATGGAAATTTTTAATCCAATCATGAGAAAATATGCCCCGGTGGCACTTACTTTAATAAAAAAAAAAGAAGCTATATAGGTCTCAGTTTCCAAGTTAAATTTGATTCTGTCGGCATAACTCAGAGGCAAATACAGGGAATTAGTAGTAACAGAAGCATTAGAACCATTTATTTACGTAAAAGCAGAAATGCCACAGGCTTCTTTTTTCTACAAATTTTACACAATGCTACCTTCATTTAATTATTAATTATTTTCTCCTCTTGGGGTTTGTTTAAAAAAAGCAACATGTCACTATTGCACTGACCATAAAAAGGTAAACGAATATAAAGAATTTCCTGAGTGCAAAGACTTGATGCTCAGAGGTTTAAATCCAGATCATAGAAGAAAAGAAACGACTTTTACGTCGTGCCCTCTCTGTTGTTGGTTTGTGTAGTCAGACCTCTTTCATGGGTGGGGCTACTTCACACAATCCCCAACACAAGCTCTTTTTCTTGCAGCGTGCACGTTTCCCATGGGTCCATGCACAGTCGCCAGCCTCCCTCCGCCCGTCTTCTGCTTACTGGCCCGAATTCACGGCGGATTATTTACACCCAGCAAATGCTGCGATATTGCAACGATGTCAAGTTTCCACTTTGTTCTTTATAGTTCCTTCAAACTGCGTCCTGCCACAACACGCCCCCACAGTGAGACAAGTTTGCTACTACAACGGCAGCCCCCGAGGGAGCAATAAGAAATGTGGAGTGGGCTCTTTCAGTAATTTTGGTCCCAGCCCCCACCACGCACATCAGAGCCCGAGGAGCAGATATGGTCCGAATTGTGAATCCACCCACACTGCATGTCACTCTCAATAACACAAAAACTGTGAGTATGCTATCTACGCCGGCCCCACGTATGCACGTGCACACATACACCTACGCACACAAACTGTTGGAGAGACACTATATAGCACACGTGAAAGTGCAACTGCACAAATGTGGCTGATTGCAGATTCGACATATTTCCAGATAACTACAGGTATTTTACACCACTACATTCCTTTTGCACCTTTTCAGACTGCTCCCAGTCATGCTCCTGCTCTAATTATCTATAATCTTTGCTTGATGTTGCATCTAAGGTTTGAGTGGGAGCTTGGCAATGTTGGCGCGCTCTTTGTCTGCCTCCTGATAGAACACTTTCCACTCGGCTGAATTATCCACTCCATGATGACACGATGCAGCAGAGCAAAAAATGATGCTCCCCAGACTCCCGTGTATTCAGATTCTTTCAAATGGATCCCCACCCCCCACCTATTACACACACACACACACAACCACACACACACAATGGTACTGCAGACACAGCCAACATAGGGAACATGGCCTGTTATGGATCAAGGGTCTTTGATATCAAACCGATAAGAAAATATGATTAAATTATTATTTTGAATAGAATTTTTGGTGTGTGTGTGTGTGTGTGTGTGTGTGTGTGTGTGTGTGTGTGTGTGTGTGTGTGTGAGACAGAGAGACAGTGTGTTCGTTGTTTGCGCGTTTACTGCATAGGTGTGAAAACAAGCATGGCAGCAAAATGTCTGATAGGCAGCCAACTACGGGCTCATGTGACCACGATGCTAAAATTTGCTCTGGCGTGGTTTGATCCTCATTTAGATGCTGCAGACTGCAGTAATTCAGCACATCACTTCATTAGTTCGTCATTTCGGGAAATCACACGTTAACAGTTATGAAACATGCACATGTTCTATTACCAAGTGGAATAACTGGAAAGATTTTAATTTAGATTATTTTAATTTTCGTGCATAAGCAGGTTGCAGTGCTTTTATTAACTCACATTTTTCTGTGAATAATTTGGGTTGCACTGTAACCGCACCTCTCTCCCATGTGTCACTGATCGTCTGTCAGTCCCTAGGATCAGCCATTTCATACTCTGGGTGGCCATCGCTCAGATGCTTCCACTGACCTTTGAACCTGTGTTGACAATTCAACCACCTCAAGTTGCTGCGGGGCCTCGTGTGTGTTGGTTGGCATTGCAATGACATGTTAAGTAATGACAGAAAAAGCTGAAAAGCTGCTTCCATGTTTGGGAAAACAAGACGCGACACACTATCTGCAAAATATCCCAATGCTATTGTGCTACATTTTAGAGTAATGTGTGTTTGTCATGTGGAGGTTTGCATCAGTGCATGTGAAAAAGTAAATCCTAACCATGTGTCTGCACATGGATACGTCACCATAGCAATAGCTGCACAATCTATATGATGAAGTCACCGCTGAGTGTAACATGTGAATCATTATTATGTGTCTGAGTGTCAAACGCAGACACTGAGATGTCAGTCCCTCCCCTCCTCCTCTCTTTCTCCTTTCCTGTCACTCTCTGTCATCTGCTACCAAGCAGCAAAGCAAAGCATGAACTCCTTAAAATAACCTGTGAGGAAAAAAACTGCCCAAAGATAGTGAAGTGGCAAGTTCCATATTTGGGACGCCACTGGTCAAGGACGGAATCCCACCAGAACTTCGTGCCCCTGTGTGACTGCTATCTGTCTGAAATAAAGATAAGTAAGCTGTTTGTTTCAGTTTGTAAGCGTAGGGTTTAATTTAACAAAACAATGCAGTACATCCTCACGCATTGTGACCCATGAGTTGTGTTTTTATAACATCACTTAAAGCAATGATGGACATGCTGTTCTGCTGCGATTGTAACGTAGTTCATGTCTGTACGATCCCAACTCTGAAAAAACAGAAAGCAAATCCCAGAAACCCATGTTTCTATTCATGGCAGAATTTACATCTCAACGAATAGTTTGAAAAGTAAGTGATACTAAAAAGAAACAGCTGGATAAACATTTTGCAACTAAAAAAAATTGAAAACTTCCAAAATCGAATCATCTACGGCACATAATATCACCAACAACGTCTGAGAGTCTGGAAAAAGCTCTGTGTGCAAGGGACGATCTTCAGGCCCTCAGGCAGCCATGGATAAAACGGAGACATGATTCTGTCATGGAAATCAGTGCATGGGCTCAGAGTCACTGTCTGCAAGCACAGCTCGCCATGCCATCCACAAATTAAGACTAAAGCACCATCATGCAACGAAAACACCAAATGTGACCAGAAAAGCCGCCGTCGTCTCTGGACCAAAGCTCAGTTAAAGCCGAGACAAAGTGGAAACCTGTGCTGAAGTCAGAACAGTTTTTGATCTCGTGGACAGAAGTCCTCCGGCTCAGTATTAGTGCTCTGTGATGTTACCTGGTAAAGATCCATCAATGCTGAAAGGCACATACAGATTTTAGAGAAACATGTTCTCCCATCCAGAACACGTCTGTTACAGGGAAGCTTCATATTCATCAGGAAGATACTAAACCACATAGTCCAGCATGGCCTCCTCCTAGAAGAATCCAGCTGCTAAGATGACCTGCCTACAATCCAGACCTCTCACCAAATGAGAGCATTTGGCTCATGAGACAGAAACTACAACAAAGATGCTGCAGGACTGCAGAGCAGCTAGAATTGTCTATCAGACAACAACGGGACAAAACGTCTCTTCTCGTGCTGCTGCCATCACACTCAAAAATGAACTTTGTTTTCTCAGTTTTCATATTTGATTATTGATCAAATTTAACTTTGCAACATTTGAAGATCATTGCATTCAGTTTTTCTTTAAAAGAGAATTTGAGCTTTGTTGGAATTGGTGCTGAACAGAAAAAAATATACCAATTCATTTTACTGGGCTGATATTCACAGTTTAATTTTGATTTTGGGCAGACGACACACTGTTACTTCTGCTATTTGAATCAGTTTTGATGACCAGCCTCAGAAAAAAAACCCACTTTGGTCCAAATATGGTCTCTTTGAGCTTCGAGGGTGGCATCAGAGGGTGGCATACTTATGGTGCAACTGTGAGACAGAGATATTTGTTCCCTGGTAACATGAAAATATAATTCTGAATTCCAGTTAACAAAACTTCAAACTTCACAGCAGACCACAGTCTTTGTTCAGTTAATACAATAATATAGTAATTTGAGTAACATGTTATTTTACTACACTGTAACAACATAAGTGTCTGGAGACTGATTCACTTTTGGAGCCAGTCTGAAGTGGCCACTGGAGGAACTGCAATTTTTAGCACTTCCTTGTTAACTTTGTTTTTCTGTCCCTGGAGGTTTCCAGTGAGAATTTTTTTTTTTTTTTAATTTAAAAATAATGAAGAAAAGAGTGTGTACTACCTTTTGATGAGAAGAGGAACGAGGGATGAGAAAGTGGATGAAACGGCTGCAAAATCTGCCACGCCGTGACAACTATATCAGAAAGCACAGCACTGCTAAGAATTGGCTCCACCTAAATTCCCTCCTACCACGATGGCTAAAACTAAAGCGCCTTAAAAGCAGAGATGGGCTGCAGAAGCGGGGAATCTTTACTAGCCGGATTATCTCTCTTGTAGCAGCCGGCTCTACAAATGCTTTTCTATCTGGTAAACCGTGTAGCTCTAAATTCAATTAGGGCCACATAAACATTTTCATGTGTGGCAAGTGAGCTGTGAAAGGGCAGCAAACAGGCTCAGGCTGCAGCTGGGAGAGACGAGCAGGGCCTGATCTACTTCTGGGGGGAAAGAGGAGGGAGCAGATTTGAGATGCTGTCGCAGATGTGCTGCAATATTTAGCATGCATCGAACTAGCTTCTTTGTGAGGGTCCAAGAAAGCCAGAGTGTCTCCTTATCACTCAGCATATGCCTGCTGCTGTCATGTTTCCACCAGTTAATTTGACATTCTGTGCCCTCGCGCCCACCCCAACCTTCCCTTTTATGTCACACACAGAAACACACTGAACCCATATCTGTTCATTTCAATTAAACTCACGAACTCTTATCATCGGCCAGATAGCGTGACATTTGTGTCTGTGATTAAGCCAGCCATATCCTACCAGCACAGTGTGCATATGCAGCATATTCGTAGCCGCGTCCTTTGAAGTCACATGTGCACTGAGAGGCTACAGTACTAAAGTAAGGGTAATAAATAATCACTCACTCTACTTTGCTCCTCTCATCCTATGGCTCATATTACATTGCATTATTCTTTAGGCTACCCACTCCCTCTAGTGATGGACAAAGGCACTGCCTAAGGATCAGCCAGCAGGCAGGCGGCAAATGTGGAACCACGGGAATGACAGGAAGAGTCGGCCTCCTTCGCTGCGAGCTGGATGCCGCGCCAGGCTGCCGGCGGGAACGACAGCAGCAGACTGAGAGGAACGCTCGTTCGACGAGAACACACAGAACGCTCGCTCCTGCTAAAAATGACTGAACGCAAGTGTTACGCTGTGTTTCAGGAAATGTGGTGGGCTAAAGTGTTAAGAGGCCCGAAAAAATCCCAAAAGGCAACCAGAAATAGGACGAAGACGAACAGGAATACAAACACAGCCACAGCTGATTAAACTGCTCTCTGCTGTGAAGAAGCATGTTCGTTTGTATTAATGTGGCACGATGTAATAATTGCTTGGGCTGGGTTTCTTCAGAGCTGCACGCCACTCTGCAGGTTCCCAGCAAGGCCTAGTTTCCCTCGGTTCATCTTCCCCTCATCCATCTCGCTGGTCCAGATGATGTAGCGATGCCTTCACTCGCGGCCCTACCTCTGCGAATGTTAATAATTATACACAGCTTCCACTTTCCTATCTGCATTTGTAGCACTTATCAGTGGTAAAATGATAAATGCCGTAAGCGAGAAAACAACCCGGTCTTATCAAATTATGTGTCCATTTGAAGGATATCCGAGTGGGAATCGAGCTGAATGTATGGATGCGACACAAATACAGGAGCGCACAGACGAAACGACACAAGGTGAGTGAGAAGTCAACGCGCCACACTGAACAGCATGAATGAAGCTCCTCTCTCTTTGCAGCGAATCATTACTTCGATTTGAGCGGTCTCATTTAAATTCCATTATGTCTTTACACTGACACGTTCAACATCAGACAGGGACTGAAGTGAGATCTATTCCCTTCAAATTTAATTGATACTGCCAGAGTCTGGGCTGGCCACAGTGAAAATGGGGCATTATTCATAATTCATTAAATTTTATATAACTGACTTACTTTTGAAGATTACACAATAACATTCATTGTTGAAGGGAGAGCCACGGTCAACCGGCTTTGTTGTACTGACGTCCCTGACGAGATGAACTTATTCCCCGGCTGTTTTGTCTGAGACACGCTGTGAAGTATGTTTAGCTGTGAATTCAACTCTAAAGATGATTTCACCGATGTCCAACAGGTTTTTGTCCAGTTTTCTCGAGTCAGCAGCGAGCCAGCTCGCTCCGCTCATGAAAAGGTCAACCCTGAGCCGGTGCTCCTGCTATTATATTGTGACACCTCTGTGATAATTAAATGGCTTCGGCATATGGCTGCTACTGGTAACATGCTGCGTGACTCAATTGGGAGCCATTTGTAGCCTGTGGGGAGAAAAAAGGAGATGCCATCGGGAGGCTAAATGTTTCAGGAGGTTTAGCCTTGTGACAAGCAACCAGGAAAAATGAGGATGTAGCCACTAGGGGTGTACAGCTTGATTGACTTTGGGAAGGTCTGCTGTAGGAGATGGAGACCCCAAGTGTGGGGCCCGCCCCCTAGGGGGGGCGCAGAGCCATTGCAGGGGGGGGACGCGGTATGAAAAGCGGGGGGAGCAAACGCTTGGACACGGCTAGCACGGGGCGCCCACACAAACGCAAAGCAGGAGATGAAGCATCACTGAATATGTTTCCAAACCAACTTCATTCTAAGACAAAGACTAGAAAATATGATCAAGCAAATCTGCCCTTTGGCTTCACCTGCACAGGTGCCGAGGTAGGTCTCCCTGCAGGATTGGTCTTCCCTGCATCGAGAGCAGCGCTGGGCTGTTCAAATCACAGACAAGCAGGATCTCACAGCTGTTTATGTTTTTAAACCCATTTTGCACAGAGAGGCATTTTTTGAAAAATGCATTGATAGCAATGTTGAATATTATTACACAGGAAAAAAACAACTACACGTAAAATAATTACATTCTGACGCCTCTGCCTTTCTAATGGAGGGACAGTAAGTGTGTGTAAAACCTGCAGACAGTCAGATTAACAGTATTGTGTCTCTATGTGCCATTCTGCAATTCATCTCATGTAAAAAAAAACGTGCGCACAGCGTGACGTGAAAAAGGCACATAGCTTTGTGTATTCCTCGTCCACACATAAACGCAAAAAAAGGAGTTTTAAAAAATCTCAGTTTTCGGTGATTCGCCGTTTACGTGGACTGCGTTTTCAAAAATACCCGTGTAAGTGCGGACGTAGCGTAAAAGAGTTCGTAGTTTATTTTATTACTGCCTGCAATTTATTGCAGATTATTTGTATTTGCTTAATTGTTTACTAAATGTTTGAGGTGTGAAATAAACCGCAATGGAGCAAAATATGGGCGTGTGTGGTTGGAGGATGTGTTAGTGCGTGTGCGTGCGAGAAGGGGGGGGCAAACATTTTTCTTGTAAAACAAAGGGGGCCTAGCAAAAAAAGTTTGGGAACCACTGTCCTACAGTATCCCTCAAAATGTACAAGTCGTGAGCTGTGTCTGAATGGACAATGAATCACACTGGATGTCTGCTCCTGGATTTTAAATCAGAGCCAACATGTAGCCTTGTTTTCACTGTCTGAAAGTAGTCCGGTGAAAGTCTCAGGAGGGCTGCAATGACACCACCATGGATGAACACATGGACACAGAATGTGACTGCAGGTGGCTAAAAGACTTAGCATTAGCATGTATTTGGAGTCACCTGGTGCAACGTAGGTCAAACTAAGCACAGCATTAGTTCTGCCAGACAGATGAATCAAACTCAGCCAGGAGGCCTGGTTGATCAGCTGTTCTCATACCAGCCCACAGACTTTGCTTACATCTTGATCCACCCCTGATTTCTTTACCTTTTGCTTCCAAATAACCAAACTTTAGTTTTCCGGGCTTTCTGAAGGTCTTGGCCACTTTTTCACTCATTTCTTAGGCCATGACCATGTTTTTTTGTTTATTAATAATTATGAATAATTCAACCAAAAATAAAGAAAATATCTGAGATTCTGGGGAAAAGTTCAGTGCTGTTTGTGATGTCCTGGAAGAGTTGCATTAAAATCAGGCATGAATCTGTCATGGAAATCAAGCCCACTGAGGCATTTGTTAGCGCTACATACAGCACTGTACAAAAGTTTCAGCAGGTGTGGAAAAAAATGCTGCAAGCAAAGAATGCTTTCAGAAATAGAAATGATTGTTTATTGGCCCCAAATGTATTCTGCAGAGGACAGCGACCCCAAACACAAAGTCATTAAGGACTATCTTTGGAATAAAGAAGAACAAGAAGTACTGGAAGTGATGGTACGGCCCCCACAGAGCCCTGATCTCAACATCATTGAGTGTGTCTGGGATTACATGAAGAGACAGAAGAGGAAGCTGACATCCACAGAAGATCTGTGGATAGTTCTGCAAGATGTTTGTAACAACCTACCAGCTGAGTTCCTTCAAAAACTGTGTTCAAGTGGGCCTAGAAGAAGGTAAAAGGTGGTCCCACCAAATATGGATTTGATTTTGATTACTCTTTTGTTCATTCGCTGCATTTTGTTGATTGATGAAAATAAATGATTAACACTTACTTTTGAAAGCACTCTTTGTTTACAGCATTTTCTCACCTGCGTGAAACTCGTGCACAGTGCTGCAAATAAACTGAACTGAATTGAAGTCACAGCATGGACTAGTTCTCCATGACATCCACAAATACAGCTTAAAGCTGTCACGCAAATACAAATTTAAAATAATCTATTTGTGACATATTTTGGTGTTTCAGCTCTCTTTTGGTTTCTCTAAGCAAATATGTGGGTGGTCTTAAATTCACCGCACATTAAACTTCCTTCCTAAGCTGTTTGCTAACTTTGGGGTTTGGAAATGATCGCACCACCACCAAGCAATCATCAGTGATGAGCAGAAGGAAGCCAATAGGCTGTGCAGAGAGTTTTTTGGTAGCTAATTTATATTGATGTCAGCGCTGGAGCTGAACCTTGTTAAGTTTTAGTGATTTGATTCATTGGTGGTGTCGGACTTCTTGAGAAATGCTTGCTACTTTTGCTAAACCACAAGAAAACAGTCTCAGCGTAACTCTACTGTTGCTCGCCTTATTTTCACTGTAGCCTGAAGGTATATGACACACCAGAAATGATACTGAGCACCATTGATTGTAAAGGCTCCCTATCAGTCTCGCTGTGACAGGACTGGGGCAGTACAGTGGCTACCTTCACTGTGAATTACTGGGATTTAAAAGCTTTAAGCTTCTACTTTGGGGCGAGAAACTTACTAAGAACTGCGAGATCAGTAAATGTGCTTATCAACAAATGAAACGGCAATGAAAGTGAATATTCAAGAGGCTCATTTCATTATTTTTTAAAAAAAGGTGGCTTTACATTAAAAAAAGAACAAGCCCTTATCCAGGCTGCCGTTTTATGTGCTGCTCTCAGCACCACGAGCCACCACACTGCAGAAAATCACTGTGCTGTTGACGCAGGCAAAAAGGGACTCACAAGCCGGAGCACGTAAAAAGTGTCAGACTAAGGGTATTTATTTAGTTGCGTGCCTGTTACCACTCATTACTCAACATTACTGCTTGTACAACCCTAACTCGAGACGCGGCGAATTAAGAAACAAACACAGGAAATGGGAAAATGAATGTTGAGGGTCGGAGTGGGGCCGCTCAGGGACGACTTCATTACGGCAGCAAGAAAAAGACAAATTATTTAGCTGCTGAGGTTAATGTAAAGTAGAGGAGACATCGGCACTTTCTTTTTCATTATGGTGTTGCTACATATGATTATATATCCATTTACAGCATGTTTTCACCTCAGAGTTTTACTTTTATTTATTTACCGTAGCTGTGGCGAACAAAGGACCCACAGGGGGAAAAATAAGTTTTCAACTTTGCTTTGTCGGATAAATAATCCACTGCTAATAACTCTTAATTCAGCTTCTTTCACTGGTTTTCTTCTCATTATTATTATTTTCTGCATTAGTTGAGGCTCACACCCATTAGCATCAATGCATGTTAGAACATAGTTTCTGTAAAAGGGCACACTATGTTACGCACACGTGCATGCACGATGCAAAAAAATGCACCAAGCACACACATTCACACATTTAAGCCGTTTATCACTACAAATGTGACAGCCTGAGGCGGCTGCAGTCTAGTTTCCAGAATCTTTGCAGCCATACCTGGCAGCAAACAAGAGCGGCGCACGTGGACAAATACAATCTCCTCTCATCTCTATGCTGACAACAGACAGACGCTGACTAGCAGCACAATGCCACAGCCTCATTCCTCTGTGCATTAGCTAAACAAACTTGATTACAGGTGGCAACAGTTTGCTGTCTGTTGGATCCAGGTGCCAACTCCCAGAGATCCAAGCTATTATGAGCTGAAAAACACATTAAATGCCACTTACTATTTTAATGTGTTCCTTAAACAAAAATGCATAGAAGCAATGTGATCAGCAGCAATAATGCTGCAATAAATGATGTTTATTTAAAACTCCTTTTTGGCTTTTGCTTCAGACAAAACAAATCGGCACTAATGGGTTTGCTCTGTTGCATTTTTATCAGCAGTAACATGAACAGATGCCTTAGAAAATATACAGTGGGAAGAAATGTGACAGCAGCTCCCCTCGCATTGTCTGGCATGGTGTGCTATCTCAGAACATAGTTTCTAAAAGCTAAAAACAGAGACCATCTCAGGTACGCAAGAGTAATCCATACAGGTGGATCTACAGTATGCTGAAAGTTGGTAGAATTCTCTTGATTTTGGTGTCCAGTGGCACCAAAATCTTCATCTGTTGTCTGACAACTTGAACAATGTCTCCACCCTGAAGCAAGTAGGACACAAAGCGGGGAATGAGGGAGAACGCGACACTGGACGGAAGAAAAAGGACTTAAATACACAAGAATAACGAGTGAGCAGAGAGCTCACCCAGACCGGAGACTACCAAAGTAAAACAGGAAGTAATGGGAGCACACACAGAGACTGACTATGGGAAACAGGCAACTAGACAAAGACACGAAGACAAGGCAGGAAATGCTGGGGAGGAAAACCCAGACGAGACCAAACATGAACAGGACCAACTACTAAACAACCATAACTAGAAGTACTACTTAAACTTCTCAGTGGACAAAACTAGGAGACATAACGAAATAAACCAGTATCCAAGAACCAAAACACACTAAACACTGGGACAAAGACCCAGGTACCCTTGCAAACTGACCCTGACTCTATCAACTATTGAATTTTGCCTTTTTATGTAGTAGACTGATATTGTTACTAAACTGTCTTTAAATGCACCATTATGGAACTCAATAAGTGGAACTTGACAATAGAAATGGGAGGTTCTGGGGCCACTGGGATGAATTTGAAAGTATAATAAAAACAGCAACACCACTAATTGTAATGCAGCTGTGCAGCCTCAAAGTGTACCGGTGAAAGGCGTTACCTTCAGGGGAACAGGCAAAATGTAACGAGTTTCATTACATCACCATCACAGTAAATATAATGAGCGCTTACCTTTGTAACCGGCCTCAGTGGGAAATAAATGCCACAACCTTGAGGTGTAAGTGACACCTCTATTCGCTGACTAACCAAAGGGATCGTTAGCGACACCTCAGGCTCACGGTATTTGTCACGACAGGATTGTGAGGAGGCAGCGTACTTTGTGTTTCGGCACCAGGTCCTCCCTCACAGAATATCCCTATAAAAGAGCCGGAGGATTAATAATTCATTGATATCCGTGACCACTCACACGCTCCTTTATAAGACAGCCTTATATTAGCGCCGTACCCGTCATGCGGTCCAAACAACTCTTACAGCGCCATTAAAATTTTAAAAGCCGCTCAGCGTGGGGGCTGGGTAAATAGACAATTACTGAGTTTGATAGAAATGTAATGCGTCCCCCATTGGAAGGAAGTAGAAGAAAACCTTGGGGGGAGAAAAACGACTTATAGTCAGCTGAAGGATAATTTATTTAAAGGGCAACGTTCAGGCTGACTTCCACACCAAACACTGTGGACAGTCAGAAATTCAGTCACGTACTGGAGTACTTTATGCAGCTTGAAAGGGGTATTAACAGAAAATAGATGCCTCTGAATTTGGATATCTATCTCCCGCCGCCATGGGTGAACGATGCTTACGCAATCTGGTCGGTAATAGGAGGTGTTTAAGCAGGTTATTACCATTAAACTTCAAACGGAAATAAAGAAGCGGACCTGATTGTAAAATTAACGCAGTGTGGACACATTTTACGGCCACTTTCAATCTCTCATGGATAAACCAGTAGATCACTTTAATTAGACAATGTGTTAATTGACTGCAGGTCCGGGGTGTGATGTGTCAACATTAGTCTCCATCAATGACAACCTCCTCCAGGCACGACACATTCACTCTGACTGAGAGTGAGACATGATACTGAGACTGATTGAGGGTGTGTGTGTGTGCTCATGTCTTTCTTTTTTTTTTTTTTTCTACACGCCTTTCTTTTTTAGGTATGCTGTGTGGGTTTGGACGTCTGCAGTTTTGTGCATCTGTGACCTAATGAATGTATATCAGTGTGTGGGAGAAACAGACCGTGCTGAAGCAGGACAGAGAGGATAAGAGACGGTGAGGCAGAGAGGGAGAGAGAAACACAGCGTGCGGTCTATCGCTTCACTGTGGTCTGACATTATTATGTGTTCATCGCCTGGCTGCTCTCCCTGGCCTGCCCATGTTTGGGAAATGGCAAGGGACATCAACATTACAAGGTATCGCACTTGGCTCGGAAAAAAACTGGATAAGGTCAAGATGCGGCGTGCCTCTGGGACCGGAAAGTCTCACACTCACAGCTCGAGGAGAAGGACAGTGGGACGAAGCTACTCCCCGCTTTTAGACGATACCCCAAATGCTCTGCATGTTCCAGATGGTAAAAAGCCACGGGGTATAATAGAAATGAGACTAGATCAATCGTGACACTGGCATGCATCAGTTTAGTTAACACACGTGTACTTTCACACACACCCTTCTCTCTGGCTCGTGCGAATAATGTCGGCACCCTTGTACTGCCGACCGGGATCAGTGGCCAAGCGTATGATTACACAACTCTCTGAAGTCGTAGACAGTTGGCTTCCATCAACGCTTCAGCCACCGTGGCAATCACACAGGAAACATAATGAGGCCATTAGGTTTGGCGAACGCAGCCTTTAAAGCCTCTTGTTCAACCGGCTGGGTTTCTACTCCGCACATGCTCATAGCTTCAAAGCCTTTTAGCAGCTTGATGTGATCCAAGATCGGCGGCGCGCTGCAGTAGCAGGTGCAATGCATCCTGATTGGATGGCTTCCTGAATGGCTTCCTTAATGTGGCAGCGTTTCCTCGTTGAGGAGAGTTTTAACATTATGTGACACCTTTAAGTGCATCTGGTGACCTTTAGCAGAAGTTAGAAAATGCTAAAACTGTGCTGACCTAGTTAACTTCTGGCAAGAGGAGTTTTGTGCATGCAATCACGAGGGTAAGATGTTGCTGATAGGAATGTGTGTATTCATTTCATCCTGTTTTTCTGGATATATTTAAAATGGTCAGCTGTGCTCGCATCCCATGCAAATGATTTTGCCTTTTATTCTACAGAGCTAAAATCACATTCAGAAATGAAAAAGAGAAATGACCCAACATACATTAGTGACTCATTCTACACATCGAACCCAGTGAGAGTATTATGCAACACGACATGCTTTTAAAACCACACTGCGTGAAATCAGTAGGTCAAGAGCGAGCGGCAGCCTGACCCCGACTGTTTGGGAACTGCAGCCAAGAGTCTAGCTCCGGAGGCCAGTGTCAAGACCCATTCGCCATTCATGTTTTGTGGCACATGGCTTCTTGCCATGACATCATACTTCCACTGCAAAAAACCCCAAGAAAACAGGAGATGAGAAACAAATTTGTAGACACTAATTAGACTGGGATTAGGGGAAGGAGGGAGGGTGGAGGGAGGGACGAGGGAGCTGGGGCTCGCTGGAAGGGCTTCATTATTTATGATATTCTAGTTTTTCACCCTCTTCTTCCTCCAGAGCAGACAGCCACCAGGGTAGCAAGAGAGGCAAGAAAAGAAACAACTTTATAATGTATTAGCATCAGTAATTTAGGCTGAGGGGGAGGATGGGCTGATGGAAAGTGAGAGGGAACGCAGCCTGTCTCTACATCCTAAATCACCTCCCCTCGCAGCAGAGATGGCGCTCGCGAATGCTTCATCCTTGTTGGTCAGTCCATAGAACCGTCTTTCACAAAGTGTGCTGCAAAGAAGGATCAGAGTGTGCAAAAGCAGTCTCCTCAAAACATTTCTGCAAGATTCTTTCAAAACAGAGATCATTTTTCTGAATCCTGTGCAGGAAGAATCTGATACCCTGCAGAGGAAATGAAATAGCATTTAATGTCTTATAGATGTGTGTGGGTGCATGTACGCGTGTGCGTGTTTACTGCATGACATTTTTTTCTGCACTGTTCCTTCGGTTCTCAAGAGGGATTTGAGAATTTCAAACACACGCAGTCAGCTTTATTGATGACTTGCCAGATACGGACGACCTGCCTCGGCATGAGTTCTCACGACTTTAAAGACCACTCAAGTCGAGCAATACCCACAGTGGGTTATGTTAATTTTCCATACTAATCTTCAATAACCCCTTTAAAACCCACAGAGGACAACAAAGGGAGCACCGTGTGTCAGAGAACATGAAACAGTCATCAAGGAGCAGAGATGCAGCAGCCGGAAAGCCGGCGTCCCGATGCCGGTACTTATGGCCACAGCTTCCTTAAAGGAATATATTCGTTTAGATTATGCTGATGGGTAAGGATCTCAAGGTTCCCTTAGAAGAGATGAATGTTTCAAGATCACACTAGAAGAGGCACTGCTAAAGCTTTCCATTTTGTATTCCAGCTGTCAGTCACAATGCCATTATGCCCATGACTGCTGAGGCTGGGAGGTTGCACTGGCTCAAAAATACTTAGGAAAGAACTTGTCACGTCACCAGAGGAATGCATCATTGGAATTATGTTCATGAATATTAGAAAACACAGTTATTCTCAACATGGCTACCACTACAGTGCCAGTTAATATCTAAGGTTAAGGCTTGGATGTAACCTGCTTAAGCTTGAGACAGAAACATTAAGACACGCGCAACGACAGACTGTGTGTGGACACGCCACCAACCCCCGGGGAATCCACAGCAGTGTCAAGTCCTCCCACAAGTAGTCGCAGTGCAAGACACAGCCGACCACTCTGAAGTAAGGCTGAGAGAAAGTCTCTGAAGCACAAATGTTGTGAATTTATGGTCCATGTTGCAGCTAGTCAGCCAAATGGCACACCAGTCATCCAGCTGTGGTGCGTTTTCATTTAATCCAGAGGAATTCGAAATGTCCGTGGTGAGAAGCTGGCTAAAGGTCACTGTATGGGGCACAGGCTTTGCTCAGTTGTTGGTCAGAAAAGGTTCCAGTGATCAACACATGTTGTGTTCTGAGCCGCCTGGTTCTTGGTTGTTGGAAGGAAGAGTTCTCTCCCTGAGAATCTCCTTGAGGCCACGGGGAAGCATGTGATGTGACATAACCACTGCGAACTTTATCCAAGTAGTGCCTCCTGTGGCACCCATCTTTGACTAACCACAGGCCGCTTTTTGATTAACTACTTAAATCTTCAGCTTGTTTTTAATTTTATCCAGACAAACTGTCCCTCGGTCCAGTCAGTAACCACTACAACTGAGGAAAAGGAATAACCTTGGGCTCTATAGAGAGGAAACACTTGGGAGAACTTTCAAATTCAATAAATCTTCTTGTCCCCATCAAAAAAACAGAGAAAGATATGAAAACTCTGCCAAAGCAGACAGTTTTTCTCCTGCGTAATCAAAACTGTTATACACAGAGTAAATATGAGCCTCATAACAATGAGTCAGTAAACACTGATCTTATGGAGCCTGTTCTAAAAATTCTCTGCTGCAACTCAACCAAATTTGAGCAGCAGAAAAAAAGGACAACAAAATTCTGCATCTGTTTTAGTAACAGTGGCCCGACCACAACTGCTAAACCTGGAGGCCGGTTGCATTGAACCACATGATCCGGATGGTCCTGGTGCAGATGCCTTTGGCTTTGACGAATTACTGGATCCAGGTTTCTGCGGTCTTTTTCTATTCAAATATTATAATTTATTTGAATATTTCAACAAAGGAAATATTGAGTAGACTGAATGTGAAGTATGCTTTAAACTGCTTGGATGCATCTTCCTTAAAAATAATAAATTCAGTTAGTAAAACTCTCACAATCAAAATGTTTCATGTAAAAAACTGTGCTGCACATTTTGAACCGAAACCTGTGCACGAACTTGTTAATTTTGGTGTTTATTCTCATACACAGACATGAACTGAATCACGTGGCCCATATTAAAAATATATAAAGAAGCACAAGTATAAAATAGGTCTATTTTTTAAACAGCCATATATAGTTTAATGTTAAGAATGACCCAAGAAAATGTTAAAAAAAATAAACATTCGGGGAATTCAAAGAATATATGAATTCTTACATTAATACTCTTTATCAGTTAGTTAGATTGACATTACTAACCTCCATTATTAATGGTTGAACTCATGTTATGATCAATATATAACTTATAGAGGTAATTTTATGTAACTTGGATGAATGGATGCATTAATAACCATATAATCAGACTCAGATTAATACATCAAACAATTACATCAAAACAACCAATGACTGCATCTTACACATACATGTTTGCTAGTTTGCAAAGAAACTCTAAAGACATGTGCAGTGATTTACTGAAATGTGCAAATCTACATGGGAATACAGTATTTAAGGTAAAAACAGACTTTGTGCAATGCTAATGAGCTTAAAGGTCAATTATTGACATGACCACCTATATTCTTGCATACAGCCCGAACTGTCTCAGGCAGATTTCTGTAACTTTCTTCTGTAGTCTTCAGGAATAGTTCTCCAGACTTCTGCAAAGACATTCAAAGCGTATCTCTGGCTGTTTCTGTCTTTTGTTCTCTTTTAAGATGACACAGAGCCTCAGTAATATTGATATCCAGCCTATGTGGAGGCCAATCCATGACTGGTTCCACTGTGTCTTTTTACTATCATGCTGAAAAATTAAGCCAATCAGATGCTTTCCAGATGATATTACATGGTGGATCAAAATACTTTTTTTATTTTCATAATTCTATCAAACCATGGCGGAGCCTCTACTGTGATTTGCAGATGGCTCTAGCCTCACTGTGTCGCTCTGCTGACTCCCTCTTCACATGCTCACAATTTGAACCAAGAATTTCAAATGGGGATTTATCACTCCACAAGAAACTGATTTTCAGCACAGCGCTTGTGTTATTGGCATAACCTTTTTTTCCTGTTTCCCTTCCTTAAAAATGGCTTCTTGACAGCCACACTTCCACTGAGATTGTTTCTGATCACGCTTCAGTGAACATCGGGTCCAGGAAATGACTTTCAGATGTGGATCGTCTACTGTCGACTTTTTTTCTCTTTTTTTTCCCTTTTTTTTTTTTTTAGGTCAGCCAGTCCTTTTTTTGTCCTCCAGCTGATCACAACACCCACATCAGCTTGTACTGTACAGATCATCCAGCTATCTTGTATAGGCCCTCAGTTGCTGTACATCTGCTAGCCACTTTGCAACCCACCTCCAATGCAGCTCTTTGTTGCTGCTTTCTCCACCTCTACCCTTTCCTGGAAGGGCAAGCAGGTCCCAAGACAGCACTTCAATCAAATATAAATTTGTGAAAATCAAAATCTCTAATTGTCCTGATTAAGACAAAAAATACTATAGCAGTTAACTGTTAAAATATAATTAATAAATCTTACCAAATATCAGACAGAAGGGCTCTTCTGGTCTGAATTTAGATTAGAATCATCAGTTGTTTACATGAAATCAGTCTCTGACCATCAAGTATTTGGCTGTTGTTACTTGGATATTTGATTTTGGCTCAGGCTAAAAACAGTGCAGATGATAGTGTGCAGGACATCGCCTCTCATGTGACCTCAACACTAACCTTAGCACATGTCTTCTAAACCCTTAAAAGGTTTATGATAAATAGATGTGACAAGCAAAATGTGCCTGAAGTGGTGGCCTAGTTTCTATATTATAACAGATTCTACCAATCAATGTAAAAGAGACACGAGTATTAAGTTTAAAAGATAAAAGGAATTGTGAAAGTCAACAAAATATTGTAGTCAATGGGGGGGAAAAGTACTGAAAGACAAAGTCTGGAAGCAGTGGTCTGCAGACCAATTTTTCCACCATCATTTCCTCAAAGTTATGAAGAAGTACAGTCCACAGAGGGCCTAAGCCAACGAGCCCAACATCAGAGCTATTTTCGCAGCACAAGCAGGACGACACAATATTAGGTAAGAGTCAATATTGCGCCTACCTGTGTCCTGACCACGAGGCCAACGGGAGCTCGGGAGAATTTGAGTGTGTAAAGCAACCAAAGGTGGTTACATTTCTGGTGAGGACTGTCTCTGTAGTTCAAAGAGATGAAAAATAAATGAGGCTGCAGACAGTCAAGATTGAAGTGGCTGAATAAGCCTGGTCATCCATCCAAGCAGTTAGTCCTAGCTGCCCAACTTACCCTTTTTCTAACTGAACCACTGTTGCAGATTGGTTAAAAGACTTGAAGCTTAATCGCTCGTTCCCTCCCCTCCATTCATCAGCAGATCAAGCACCAAAAGCAAATCAAGATTAAGGAACAGATCCCCTCTCTTTTGAACAATGCTCTTGAGGCCAGACATGATTTCCTCCTTTTTTTGCCATGAAAGCGAAAGAGACTTTGAAACAGTGGCCTAAGTCTTTGAGATAATTATTGAAGATTTAAAGCTGGGGGCAGCCACACACAATAACCTCCTTACCCTCTCCATCCAGCGCACACACACACACACACACACACACACATGCACTTACACACACACACACACACGTTCCCCTCATAGTGCCTCGGTCTTCACTGCGGGTTAAAAAACAAGTTCATGCACCATGTTATAATCAGCTCAGACAAGACTGAATATGTGGGATTTTTTTCTGTTCTTTTTTTTTTTTTACAAATGGAGTAAAGACAGAGGAGCAGCCATAACAACAAATTAAGCTTGTGAAACCACAAAGAAGAGCCCAACGGCTCCCTGTGAGCTTACACGGTTGTGTAAATGACTTACATTCATTTTGGCTCATTATTCTCTTCCTATGAGGGCCCACTTGTGTAACAAGGGCAGGATTTTCATATATTTCATATGCATAAATAGGCTCGGACGAGGTCAGTGTCATTTTAGAATTAAGTAAATGGTTCTCTGGAACTATATCGCTGCTGTACAGCTTCACACAGCAGGGCAGCAGCCTCCCCCTGGCTTTGACCTGGACAAACTCCTTACATTAGAACACTGTATGTTGTTCTACAGCCAAACAACCTGATGTGTGTGTGTGTGTGTGTGTGTGTGGGGGGGGGGTAACCTAATCTAACCTCATCTCCGGCTTTGGAAATTGTGTGGTGACCCAACAGGGGATGTTTTTCTTCATTACTAATTTAAAGGATGGATATTTATAAATATTTGTAAACCTAATTCATTCATTCTTCGGTGACTCAGGTGAAGCACAAACTGTCCTCCAGTGGAGAAACACATAGCCTAAAGAATTTGGGGACTTACCGAGGGTTGCGTTATTTTTACGACTCCCTCTTTCCTTTCCTCCACATTTAATTCGGATGAAAACCTTCGCGTCACAGGGATGAATCATGCACTCGCATATCTCAGATATGCTACAAATAAGTCATAAATGTTTTCCCCACTGCGGCAATAAATCACGATAAAATCCGTATTAAAGTCATCATTGACGAGAGTAAAACTACGCAGTGTTTGTTCACCAAACAGCAGAAAACAAGAAAGAACTGACACGGGGGGGTCGTGTGTAATTCACGGTAGAGTCAAAGGTCGAGGCGGAATACGGTGCAGCACAACAAGCCCGAGCGCGTCACGGGTGCGCGTCTGTGGCTGCGTCTGCACGGGTGCACCTGTTAACAGCGAACCCAAACTCCGCGGCACAAAGTCTGAGCTCTGCGCGTCACGGAGCTGCTGGAAATATCACATCCTGCCGGCACAGCTGGCGTGAAATTGGAGTGTGACCAGGAACCAGTACGAAAACAAAACTGGGCAGATATTAAAGCGGGGCTGTACTTACGCTGCTGTTCTGTCCGGACCAGTAGACCACCGCGTGGTTATGCGCAGAGTCTCCAGTCAGAGCGAAAGTGCTGCTGGTGAGCTTGGGCTCATCCTGGCGGGTATTTCCTCTCCCTTCGTCCCTGTTCCACCTGAATTCGGACCTGCCTTGTTTGTGCGCGTCTAACATAGAACCCCGCTCATCCGGAGAGCCCACATCCACGCCGGCCCCTCCGGTCCACCCATTCTCGCTGAACCCGGCAAACTCATGACCGCTTCTCTTTGCTCTCCGGAGCGCAGAGTCCTCAGCCGTCTCTCGCTTATCATTGTTGCTTCGACTTTCTTCACTGGACCCGGGTGCACCTTCCTGCGTACTAACTCCATCCAAACTGGCATCTTGGGGGAACTGGGGGGCACCCTCGGCAGAAATCCCCGCCTCACGGTCGCCGTCCATTTCAGTATCCTGGTCGGTAACTCCGAGTTCCTTAAACTCTACTCGGATGTTTTTTAGGGTGGCAAGCTCCTCTGTCGGGTCGGCGCGTATCCCCAGCTGTAATTTCTCCTGGTGAAGTTGAACTGGCGTCGGGCAAGATGCGCAACTTATCTCCGCCTTGGCATTTTGTAGGGTATGAGCGGCTATCATCACCCAGATACCCAGAGATAAGTGCATGCCTGGGCAGAAGCCAGCCCAAGTCTCCATCGCTGACAGAGATTTTTGGGGGGTGAAGGACGGTTGGAGACCTTATCCGACACCTTAACTCCTTTGTCTCAGGTCGATGTGGAATAACTGACGCTTGGCTGTCCGTCTACTCGTCTGGAGGAAAGAAAAGTGCTCTTCAGCGAAACTGTTCACGTCCAAGGATCTTTGGTCGGGAAAGCCACCACACAGGAGAGAGGAGGAGCTGTATCGCAGCCAGCTGCCGAGTGTGCGCCCGGGAGAGAGAGAGAGAGAGAGAGAGAGAGAGAGAGAGAGAGAGAGAGAGAGTTGGGCGCTGTCCGTGGTGCTGAGTCTCCTCCAGCTCTTTGAAGTTGTTTAGATGTGAGAAATACAACATGGTCATTGTATGCCACCTACCATAAATTATCACACGTCTTATATATCATATAGTTGCCATGGCGTCA
Source organism: Haplochromis burtoni (assembly GCF_018398535.1). Taxonomy (NCBI): domain Eukaryota; kingdom Metazoa; phylum Chordata; class Actinopteri; order Cichliformes; family Cichlidae; genus Haplochromis; species Haplochromis burtoni. The sequence continues at coordinate 2,784,241 of NW_024582396.1, forward strand.
GTAAATTTGGCCTTTTTTTACTCTTAGTGGTCTTGTACACTCTGGATTTCTTTCAGATCACCACACCGTGCCTACAGATATGGTTCCGCTCAGTTAGTTACAGTTTCATGAATTGATGAACCTCTAAACGCTCAACCGGACCCCCCTTGCTCCTCCCCTCCACACACACACACACTTGGCTCTGTGTGACGTCACTCAGGAGAGATATCGCTCATATGGTCCAACTCATATACACAGCTTTTTAAGTGGGAACACACACACTCAGCTGCTGTTCAAATATTCTGTTTTCAAGTCACAGCCAATTACAAGAAAGACGGCTTTAAGAGCAGGAAAAACAGCTTGTTTCAGACAGAGGAATAACTAAGGAGCTGCACCTTTGTCCACTTTAAGATAAATCTGAATTGCTTTCAGCTTTAGGCATGCAGAGCTAATGTGGGAGAGTCCTAAAACAAAAATGCAGACCAGAAAATGAAGTCATTTTGAAACTTTGCTGTCACTTTGCTACTATTGTTCTCGTTATTCTGACTATTACTACTTTTTAAAGAGGTGAAATTAGACTTTATCCTGATTTTACACGGACACAGCTAACCAGTCAGCAGCACTCACTGGCTTCTCATTTCCCATGCTTGTGTTGTATGTCCCTACTCAGCATGCCAATCTGTCTCTGTCTCAACAACATGAAAAATGAAAAAAGAATGAAAAAAAGGCAGGTCAGTCTGATGGCAGTGTGTGTGTGTGTGTGTGTGTTTGTGTGGGTGGGTAGAGTGGGGGGAGAACACTCACTGATGGATTGGGATGAATTGGCAGGGAGTTGCACCACTCCTTGGGGGGAAATAAGGCAGTGCCTAGAGGCATGTGAGAATGAGAGAAGGAGGGAGGGGAGCGCTGGGATACTGTGCTACCGCCTTCTGCGCATCAAGGACTCAGAGCGCAGATGAAACTGTGATAAAAAAAATAGTGCTGGGAAACTGTGGGGGGGAGTTTTTCTGATGGAGCGGGTTTTGTAGAGGGTGTGTGCCTAAGTGCAGCACGGTTATTCATTAACAATCCAGCATGTTGTGTCCTTGTCTATCATCTTGACTGCCCACAAATTGCCCATCAGGGAAAACTCAGGGGACTCTGCCTGAATTTCAACAAATTCCCAATCATATCAGTGTGAGAAAGACAGCCGCAGAGGAAGGAGATGCATCACATTGTGTGAAAAAAGTATGATCTGGAAGGAACCAGTGCAGGATTCATAGTAAGGAGTAATGCGAATCTTTCGCATTGCCGCAGAGCTCGTGTGTACATTTAATCTAAGGAGTATGAAGCAACTCAGCTGTCGGTGTAGATTAAAATAGCTACATTTTATACATTTACAGATGCGGATGACAATTTGAATGAGAATTTGTTAAGATGTGAACCCTACAGAGAATAATCACCTGAATCTGAACCAGACTTTGCTTTTACATCTGTCCCTCTGGCGCAGGAGCAAATGAGGACGAACAAATGCTGGATTTTAATACAGGAGACCCCTCACGTTCTGTTTACGCTGATCAAAGTCAATGTCTCGTTTAGCCATTACTGTCCCACATCCTCAGCCAGCCTCCATGGTTAACTGGGTCAGCACAGATTGCAATTTTTTAACCAAAAACCTGATTCCACTGCCAGCTATGTTTGGACTGTATGCAGGACTCCAGGCATTTGTATAGTGTCTACTTTTACTATCTTCCTGAAATCCCAGGAGTTTAGGTTTAAGCTCAGTTGGCTCATTTGTGTCCAACATGTTCTTGTCCCACAGCATCAGATCCCGTCACACACGAGTCAGGTGTTCTTTGATGTCGGTGCCTTGACCCACCTGCCATGGCGATTTTAGCTGCTGACAGACAGCGGTCCTGTTTGAAAAGCAAACAAGGGCAATTTTGGAGGCTGGATAGATGTTTGCAGAGTAAGAGGCAGGTCACCTTCACTCACTGCTTGGTTAATTCGGGGCAATGACTTCAGTGGTTTTTAAATTGAGACAATATGTAAGGTACTCACATTTTATGGCTTTCTGTGTTATTCATACTTTTCTTTTATGAAAGCTGGCTCAGCACATGAATATGTACTGGATACTGTCCTGCCATGGATGCCATCTGCTCACTGAAAATGAAAATATCTCGCTTGTACATGAATTTGAAGGATTTTTGTGTGTTTGTTTTGCTGAATTTTTGTTTTTAACTTTTTTGCATTGGGGAAAAAATGATTCTCTGTGTGGCGCTCCGTCATTCAGGGAGCGTTTTATGTCTTTAAAAACCCTCCAAAGATTAAAGCTGATAAACAAGGTCCTGGCTTGCTGTTGGAGCTGTTCTATCAGCTGTTTGAGAAATGCTCTGGAAAATTCTTTTCATATAATCTTTTCATTGCAATACCATAAAAGCCCACAGTCACATCTACAATCACAGCATGCACAAAGTCTGCAGAGAGCTGGTAAAGACACTGGAGCATTCTCAGCTAATAAGCAGGATTTATTTCCGCAGGAGTTACTTGCTGTTCTTAGTACACGTCTGTTTTATCGTATGCATTGTTCAGTATTTTTCCCTCCAAATTATCCAAAATACTTTGACAGTGTGGCATTTTTGAGCTTTATGCTTTTTTTGCTTCCTTGCCTAGTGTCAGACTGAGCTGTCATGGTGCTCGTTATTACGCTACAGATGCTATAGATATTAAGATTCGCTTAGCTTATACTTTATACTGATCCAAACAGACAGTTGGCCTTGATTTTTTGTATAGATGAAGGCAAAAATGTATGTTCAGCTACATTTTGTTACCTCAGGCCACCTGAGTTGGGCCTAGTTCCCCCCCGAGTCTATATATATGCTCAGCTAACTGATTTCTCACACGAACTATATATTTATCAAACATTTAGAACTTTTATATCAATCTTCTTTTTTTTACTCTAGGCAAGAACCTGAATTTATGTATTTGGTAAAAGATCAGAAGGTAAAGTGTGTGTGAAGCACCGCCCTCCAGGCCACGTTCTCGACTCCTGCCTTACAAGGACTTTGTTAAACCGACCATCTCCGAAGAAAAGCTTCAAGCAGCTTCGATCAACTCTGTAACGGGGACCAGTTGCCAAGACTGAATTATTTCAGAGGGACATGTAATGAGATTTTAATGAAAGTGAATGAAACTTCTCATCTCTTCCGATGCTGCCATTCATCAATTACCATGGCTTACTAATGGAGTGGAAATTATTAATCCCTTTAAACAATAAATCAAATGGAATTTTTCAAATCAATCAAACATCCAAGTAAGATGTATTTTGTATCTTGAAGGAGCAAAAAGGAGCAGCGTCCATTTTATGTCCTAGAGAAGTGTCTTTGTGAACACACCGACGGGAGACCACCCTTTATGAAAAGCAAGTGTCCTTGAGAATGACACTCACGTCCTCTCTGAACCAGGGCTGCAGATCTGTAGCCGGTCCTTCTTTTTGTCCTCCCTGCAGCCAAGCAGCTAAAAATCTTCATCTTCATCATCTAATTTAAAAAGCACTGAATGTCACTTTTTTAAGCATCTTTATGTACTGTAGGAGTTTGTGGGTGTAAACTAAACAAAATCTTTGAAAAATAAGACAGAAAATAGCGACACTCGGGTGTTCGTGCACTTTGAGGTTTATCGATCACATTTCAAGACTTTGCATTGGGCTGCTATTGTCAGGATGCCTGGGTCGTTAACCCAGGGTTTTGAGTTTATTGTATTATTTATCATTTCTATTCTTTGGTTTCTTCGTTAGAGTTCTGTCTTATGGTTTATGTCTCTGTGTAATCCTTAGTTGCTATATCCCCGTGTCCAGTCAGTGTCTGTCTGCCCTGATCCCATGTCTTTGTTCCCTCTGTTGCAGTGCCTGCATGTGAGTCTGTGTCTTTAGTTCAGTCTGTGTTATGTTTCCTGTTTTATTTTGAAGGTCCATGTCTGATGTTAATGTATCTGGTTTTGCTTCCTTTGTCTCGTTAGGCCTGATTTGCCCCAGCTGTGTTTCCCTCCTGTTACCCATTCCCTGATTGCTCCCTCGGTGTATTTAAGCCCTGTGTTTCTCTGTGTCCGTGTTGTGATCTACCCTTATCTAGCTGTGTGGTCTGTCTGTGTACGTGTATTTTCTATTCCTAGTTTTGTTGCCCTTCTGAGTTCAGCATTGAAGCTGTTTTGAGTTCACGTCTGTCTCCAGAGTCTGCATTTTGGGTCCTTCATATCACCACTCCTGCCTGCACACAGCCGTCACATAACAGCTATGCCCATGCTACTGTGTAACATTATAAAACACTGTTCATTTACATAGCATGTTGCTGTAAATCATGTGCATGTAAAAAACACCATGCATATTTCATTAAATGGATAAAATATATTTTACATAAAAATATATTTTACATAACACCGACTTCCTGTCTCTAGTATCTCATGTGATTACTGTCACAGTTAGACAGACGTATAGCTGCTAACGACACAAACTGGAAATTGACAGGAAAAAGTTAACAATTACAAATTGATCATTGATACAACATTAGAAAATAACAACAAGAACTCCAAAAGACCTGTTTGTATGTCTCAGGGTGTCGAGACACAGTTAAATACATGTGGCTGAATTGTAGCACTGGGGCTACATTGTTGAAATTATGAAGCCTGTTTGCACCACCAATGTTCAAGACTCATAAAATCAATGTATATAATCAACTTTCAAACAACAATCAAATATTCAGCGCTGATGGCTTTTTATAGTCTGTTTGTGATTTAATTCAACGAAGAAGGCATCAAAATATGATTGTACTGTAATGACTGTGTGCTATGCACAGCTAGCCCTACTGTTTTTGTCAGCAATGTTCCCTCTAAGCTGCGGCCGTGCACAATTGTGCACTGCTGGCACGGTCTCTGCGCACAGAAAAAAAATCTAACCTGAATTGAAATTAAAATGAAAACTTTAACAATTCTGTTTTGCAGTGTGAGTCAGTGACTGGCTGCTCTAGTATGGGATTAGAACGATGCCACCTTATCCCACAGTCCAGCCAATGATGCGATTCACATTCGTATATACGCAGCTGATCAACGTGGTTGACAGGATATGACAGCGTCCTTATGTGCCGACACTGGTGTTTTAGCTAGCAAAGCAGCTGATGTGGACTGAAGCCACGTTAATGACAACGTGTCCAACCATTGGAGATGTGAGCAGGACAGACGGAACAACTGACAGAAAAAGTGTGGACTTTATACCAGTTTTTAAATTGTGTTGATCGGCCACGTAAAACCAGAGTTATGATAAAAATATGTGCAATGTTTGTTTTTCTTCCTGAATACTGTCGTTGTTTATATTTACTGCGGGAGGAAACGGTAAAAACTGCGTTTTATAAGGAAAACAATGCCAAAGAACCCCACCCTTTCCTATTGGTGGAAAAATGCACCATGTCGACCAATCAAAAAATGATATGGCAACATGGCATTTGGTTGTTTAGGAAAAGGGAAGTTTTAGGAGTGACGGTGGAGTTTTGAGATGTGAGAGATTTGAGACGTTTAGGCAAATCGTGTGTAGTTAGTGTGTAGTTAGTGTGTAGTATAGTCAGTAGTTTTGTTGTGTGTCAGAACAATGAGGCGACTGCTGAGTGTTACAGGTGTTACAGCAGTGATACATCTGCTGCTGTCAGGCCTGCAGGATTCAGGCTGGTGTTCTCCTTCATCTCATAGCGGACACAAATTATTTTTGGAGCGGCACAAATAATTTGTGTGGCACCAGATTTGATGCAGAACAGCTGATTGTTCTGTAAATAGTTTGAAATGTTTGTTTAAAAAAACGCCTTGGCTGCATTTTTAGGTAAACAGCTGCAAAACACTTTGTTGTTTGCATAACTCAGTTACTTTTTTGAAGAAGTAACTATATCATTAATTGCCCAGCATTGGTCATTATATACTGTATTTTGCAGACAGAGTTACAGACTCATCATACAAGTCAGAGCTTTATAAAAAAAAGAAAATAAAGTTGTGTTTTCAAAATTGGAGTTCAAGTTATTTTTACTTAACATACTACACCGGTCATGAACAAGATTGTTTTTAATTTTCATTGTAAGTGGGCTAAAGCAGTTAATTAAAAGTAGTCTAACATAAATGCTGTAGTTTGATTATTTTAATAAACTGTAACTTGGATGGACTGGATGCTGGCGTGACCACAGTGCACACGTCTGCTGTTGCTCACAGTGGTCCAAGGGACGCTGAGGGAACATTAGAGGGAACATTAGAGGGAACACTGGTTGTCAGTGTGAAAAAGTTGCAATAATTCTCACACCTTTTTTGTAATCATGTTTTGTTTTTTGTTTTTTTAAATACGCTAATTTTGGTCCACTTTAATAAAACACGGTGCCAGTGTTGAACTCTGATTTATATTCAGAATCGTCAGCAGTGCATGCGCCCATCTGGGGAAATCTGATACGTGTGACTCACAGTAACCCTCTGCAGCTCCCTTTCTTTTAGCCATAACAGGAAGAATTAGATGTTGCTCAAGATAATCATACAAATGATCAGAACCAGGTAGAAACAGAATAAAAAACAGACATCCTGCTGATATTACAACTGAATGGATGCGTAATGCTGTTTGGTCTCTGTGGTACTTTTTAATGACACCTTTACAATAAACGACATAGGGCATAAGAATAAAAAACAGCAGGTTTAATATACAATCAGTTATTTATGTTTAAGATGAAAGAAATGTACTCGTGCTCATGTTAAGATTGTTAATCTTGTAAATAATTTATATCTTCACGAGAGATCTGTAACAATCAAATTCAGCAGATTGTAACTCATTAAGCTAAAGTTTGAACGGCAGCTTTCTCACCAGAATACAAGATCCAGAGTTCGTTTGCACGGGCTGGTGTGAAAGCACCCTTCAGCACGTCTGTGGTTTTAGTGAAACAACTGACCCGAAACAATGTGGTGAAGGATTCATCTTCAGAAAGCGATCGCTTAAATAAGGGAAATTTACATTTACATGAAAACTCTCCCTCAATACATTAGAAAGTGGGGGGAAGAAGTGCTTCATGTATAACAAAGTGACATAAATCCTCATTTCTGATGAGGACGTGATCTAGAGATCATGCAGTGACAATAATATTTTTAAAAAATGTCAATGTTGAGACTCTGTTGGGGTTCAGTTATGTCCAAAAGCAGTACAAAATCAGTGGTAGTGAGAAAATTGGACCCTATATGTACTTTATGAGGCACACCTGTTCAACTGCTCCTTCATGCAGAGCTATAATCAGCCAAAGTACATGGCAGCAACTCAACGAATTTGACAAAGTTCACAGTGAGCAGCACAGCAGTGAAGAAAGCTGATTTAAGTGACTGGATGTTGGGGCTAGACAGGCTGTCCTGAGGATTTCAGAAACTGCTGATCTACTGGGATTTTCCCACACAGTCGTCTCTGGGGCTTACAGAGGATGGTAAGAAAAGGAGAAAACACACAGTTCTCTGTACAAACATGCTTTGTTGATGCCAGAGGTCAGAGGAGAATGGACAGACTGCTTTGACCTGATAGGAAGGCAACAGCAAGTCGAATAACCATTTGTTAAAAAACTGATAGGTAACATTTCTACTTCCAGCAAACACTTCAAAATACTTTTTACAACAAGCCTCAGTCTTATTGATTGGGTACTTTTCCCTACACCTAAGCACCTTGTCTAATATTTATAACTCCACATGATAAAAAAAATAAATAAACATCAGAGCAGAAAAGTGCACATTTACCTGCTATCAGTTAAGGTTCTGATTTCCCATTGTTGGATCAACAATCCAATGCTGCTGATTCAGATGTGGACAACAGAAATTTGGCCTTGCACTTCCGCTTAACAGAGCTCATCTCAGGCACTTCAGCGCCACTTGGCCTAGCTGTCAGATCAGTCTTAAAGTGAGCACCCACACTGCTTCAACACCTTTACCTGCTAAGAATAGGATCAAACGTGACCATCTACGTGAACTAAAAGCAGTGACAAGGTTACTGTGGATGAATCTCGTCTTACAGCCTGGAGTCAACGGACGGCCAAAGAAAGATCAAGGAGGACATTTACATCAAATGTGCTGGTTACAGCCCATCATGTCAACCTCAATGATTCTGACTTAAAAATACATTATTATTTACCGATTTATTAACCGTACCTCTGTCCTGTTTAAATATTTTTGGCATGCATTGTATTTTAATTTTACAATTCCTTTGAACAATATCAGAATTTTTCTGCCAGAAAATCACCTCAAATGCATAATCTGCAGGATAATTGATGCAATTGTTGCTGCCAGTTTGTGTTTTTATTTAAATTTGTTTTCCTGGAAAACCATCGCACCCCCGCAAACTTTCAGGACTAACTTGTCAGGCTAGCAGGAACGTAAGGAAACAAATCAGTGCAGTTTCCAGCAGGGTCGTCCTTTGAAAGCCAAAGAGTCAATCAGCTGTGACACGAGTGCTGAATTCTGCTTTATGCCGAGTAAGTGATGCTTCGATTCCTCACAGAGCGCGGTCGTCATAAAGACGGCGTGCGTATTTAAGAGAGCTGTTTGTCATTGATCCATATTGATGTTCGCTATGTTGCCCTGCCCCAAGTCTGCTGAAGGCTACAGAAGAAAAAATGTGTTTTGCTTAAAGAGCGTTGGCTCGGCTGCTCCAGCTTCCCAGCCAAATTAGAGAGTTTCTTCTGTTGAACGAGAAAACTTTGGCTTCTTTCATCAGGTTGTTCATTTTAATGTTCATAACACTGACTGAAACTTGCATACATTTTAAATCCCGCTTGTGTGCACCATATTACAGAAAGCAGACAAACTGCACACTCTGTCATTAGATGCATGTGTTTCTAAAACCCACTGCCACAAATTAGAAAGTAACACCAAAGTGCATCAGTGGGAATGTGTTTAGTGTTGTGGTGAGCTGTGAGTGGGGTTTGCCAGATATAGTGAAGCTAAGCTAAAGTTTTCCACAATGTGCCTCCTCTGCTCAGAGCATATTTTCACTTCAAGTCACTTTTCAACCTCCAAGAAGATTGTGCTGTCACTTTTATTCCAAGTGTTTCTATTGGGGCCTTCTACTATTAAGATCTGATTACTTAAACGCTGCTGAGAAAAGCAATTCCAAAACATATCTGTAAGACTATTTTCTGATCTGCTACGACCGCAGCTAACGTTCAATTGAAAAGCCATTTCAAACATTTCCATTTACTGTAGATTGTAAATTATATCATTAAGTAAGCTGAAATATGAGCTTCACAAAAACACTGTGACAATAACTTTAAGTGACCCCGTGGTCGTAAGCATAGCAACTGATGAAATCGATGTTCAAATTAACTTTGAACGTCGATTTACAGTAAAGACTAAATTACATACACATGTACCGTGGTTTTGATAAATCAAGCTATTCTTTGGAAGATAATCTCATAGCCTCACACAAAACTAAAGTGTGTGTTTGCGATTATGTTTGCATGTGCGCGGCTGTACAGTATGACGCCGATGCACTCGATGCACTCGGGGGACACAGTAAATACTCCAAAAGCCTGGGGAATGGAAGTGCTGTCAGGAAACATGTGACATTTGGATGAGGCTCCAGTGGGTTTTCTCGCACATCCAGCTGAAAGGTCAAGCTATGATAGGGAGTCCTTGGACACGCAACTGTAATTGACCTTTGTCTTTGATAGTAGGGCATAGACTGACATACAGTATGCTTCTATAGGGGCATCATCCGCCTCTTTTACAATATAATTAGTCAAGTTGCTCGGGGAGTCATTAAGTAGCAAGCGCCAAGTGTAGAGGACAGAGTTCGTCAGAGGTGACTGGAGTAAAACACTGTGGTGGATTTTCTAACCAATAAAATGACTCGATTAAGAACAATATTGATCAAGTGAAAATAAAATATTGGTCATCACATTCGTGAGATTCTCCTTTTTGTGATAAAATAGCCGCTGTCTTACTTTTGCCATTGAATGTTGGTTAGTTTTCATGATGAAACGGTGGGCTCTGATTAAAGCAAGATAAACACAAATATGCAAATCAACCACAACATGAAAACCAGTCCTGTAAAGGCACCATTTTTAACCTTAGGGCAGACCTCAAAGTGGAAGCAAAGTGAAATGACAACTCAACTAGGAAATAATAGATCACGTAAAATCAGAGAGCACTGTTAGCGGATGCCGAGTTGCATAGTGTGCAGAGGTCTCCATCACTACAGACCTCCAAACTTCAGGTGGTGTGGAGATCCAGAAATTCTTTTATTGCTGCCATATAACCTTCATCATTATAACTGCATTAATAACATTCTTTACAGCATTATTCCATTTAATAATATTTCTCACAGTATTGATATTGCATTACAGCTGTTTATTGAAGATGTCCATTTGAGGATCTTCCATTATGTTAACTTTTATTACAAGTACGGTTAGAAGTATTTTATACACTTTGCATATCTGTGCTTATTTCGAGTTGATGTTTGGTTCATTAAGGGTCTTAAGCTTCACTGGCGTGACTGTCCAGGTGATCCATGCTGAGGGAAACTAGAACATAGAAGGATAACTGCAATGCATGCTTACAACACATATAATCTAGGAATGTGTCAGGCCTGAGGCCTTAACTCATTTGGTGTCTCACTATATTTTACTCTACTTGGCAACAGATGACCAGAGTCAATAATTAGCCCCAGAGACCCTGAGGGCTTGAAGTTTATTACCTTGTATGGAAGGTGTTATAGAAAAGAGAAGTTCTATGTCTGCTTTTAGCTATTAAAGATGTACAAGATGTACGATTAACTGTGACTAATGTCTGGAACCTATTTTAATCTGCTGCTTTATAAGTATCCACAACATGTATTTTGGTCAAAGGACATATGCTGATGTTTTCTCCTGTGTGTTAATAAACTCATCGTTTGATTGCACTTTTCTGGGGCCTCCGTGGTTTGTCTCACTGCTCTACATTGATCGATTTCGCGACAGTGGCCTTCAGATTATCTCAAAAACTGTGCAAAGAGAGCTTCATGGAAAGGGTTTCCATGGCCAAGCAGCTGCACCCAAGCCTTACATCACCAAGCACAGTGCAAAGCTTCAGATGCAGTGGTAGAAAGCATGCCACCAGTTATGTGTTTGAAGGCAGATGTGCGAACGCCTTTGATAATATAGTGCATTTCTACACCCTGAGGAAGGCACAAGCCAGCATATGTTGGTGTATTTTCATGTCTTTAGCCCAGCAAAACGAAGGCTTTGCTTTAATTTTCCGACCCTATCGTCAGTGGCTTCACTTGGATGTTTCATGTCACATTTTGGGATATAATCTTTCCATTTATCATTTTGTAACTGTTCCCTTCCAGGTGGTTTGAGAGATACCAGTAACGTTCCTGTCACTCAGTTTCTATACTTGTGGCTTATTCCCCTCCTCTGTGAACTGCACTGCAGTACTGGATAGTAGGAATGTTTCAGGAAGTCCTTTGGGTCCTGTAGGCTCTGTGGTATACCCTCCATGGACAGAATAGGACAGGGTGCAGCTAGCTCGTGCACAGGCTTGGTTGATTTGGTACCGGGGGACCTTTGAGGCTGAGTCAGTAGCTTGGACTCACTGTCATGCTCCTTGTCATCATTTTTAGGAGTCTCATTTTGCTGTAGGAAACCTGCTGCTGTTTGATGGAAGTGTATTTGGTCTTCAACAATACTCAGATGGATGCGATGTCTCAAAACATCCCAACAGCAGGACTGACGGTTTTTAAGCAGCAATGATTTGTGTCACAGTCTTCACCATTAGGTGATCCTTGTATTTCTCTTAACCACCACAGTACAGTGATGTTCTTAATATAACACTGACTTACAGTCTCTCGTTGTCCCAGTATCACATGATCTAGCACTACAAGCATCACTCTGTATTATTTACCTTTTGAAACCTGTAACCTAGCAACCTTTCATCAGGAATCAGCGTGGGTACACACACTAGTGAGTATCACTGCATTTCTGCTAAGTGAAAATGAATTGTAGCAACTTTGTCACATTGTGTTAGCTTTGGATATATGAATGAGCCACAAATTAGGCGTAGACATTGATTAATAAAAGGGTTTACATCCCTGCTTTAATGCGGTGTCAGTTAGAGTCTACCAGCTGTCAGTCATGTGATCTTTGAAAGGAAGCCGCCTGACACATCTGAAGATCAGCCACAGCTCAGAGGCAAGCACTATTCAGATCCTGCCTGGTGCCACATTGGAGGCAGTGACATCACAGCTGCAAGTGAACACAGAGATGAAGCGTTTCTGCTTGTTCGAAGAAAAGCAAGTCCTTCTAGAATTTACTTTTTCCAATGGTGGACATATTTTTAAGCAGATTTTACTATATCGCTATGTCAGCATGTTTCATGAATGCCAGCGAGTAAAATTTAAATATAACTAGTCTAAAGAAAAAGGATCTCCACATTTGTTAATAAGATTGGATGTGTGGCTACAGGAACAAATATTGTCCAGAACCAAACCAGATCTCGACACAAGCCGAGGACACCAGGGTAAAATTTCGACATGTTTATCACAGCCACAGGTGGTCAGAACAGTCGGTAAAAGTTTGCTTGAGAATTGTTTCGTTTCTCTTCTCTGAGTTTGGGGCAAACAAGGGTCCAAGGGATTTTTCCAAGCAGGTTTTCTCCTTTCTACGTAGGCTTCTCTCCAAAAAACCTGATCCTCTCACTAAAAGTGAAACAAAACCCCAAACCACTACACTACCAGCCTGCCAGCAACATGGTGCGATCGTGGCTCAAGAGTTGGGAATTCGCCTTGTAATTGGAAGGTTGCCGGTTCGAGCCCCGGCTCAGACAGTCTGGTCGTTGTGTCCTTGGGCAACGACACTTCACCTACCGCCTACTGGTGTTGGCCAGAAGGGCCGATGGCACGATATGGCAGCCTGGCTTCTGTCAGTCTGCCCCAGGGCAGCTGTGGCTACAACTGTAGCTGCCTCCACCAGTGTGTGAATGGGTGGATGACTGGGTGTGTAAAGCGCTTTGGTGTCCCTAGGGGGGACTAGTAAAAGCGCTGTACAAAGACAGGCCATTTACCATTTAAGGAAAATGACGTGGATACTCCAGCAACACTTAATAAAGTTTTTTCCTATTACTTTAAGTGACTAGCGCGTTTCAGCATATGGCCTTCATCAGGGTCCCTGATTGTGGAGTGGTTGCAGAAATATGTGTTGCTAGCAACTAAGGAAAACAACTCTTCAGCCTTAAGTAACCGGTCAGTAATTAGCAGCTCACCCACAGGTGGAAAATCACCAACAGCTTCCAGGTGTGCAGATCAGGGAGGCTTGTTTTACTGGTGTTTTGGCATCTTTGAGCCCATAGTAACCATGATGTTCAGTTATTTGTCACACTTCTCAACAGCTTCACCATCAGCTACAAACAGCATTTTATTAACCTGCTCAGCTAAATGGAAACTCAAAAATGACGTGCAGAAAGCTAACCTGGTTGAGTTTTTAGCAGCTAAAGAAAGCACACCTATTGCGAACCTATTGCATCACACTATGTAATAGTTTGATGTAATGTATTCTTGTAGGGTCTACCTTACAATATAAAGCACCTTGAGGCGACTGTTGTTGTGATTTGGAGCTGTACAAATAAAATTGAATTAATATTACTATTGTATAGGGCTCTGTGCCAACATTTACAGGTCGTAGACACATATTTTATACAAATCCCAGAATAGTAAATATTTGTGCATTTGAGGACCAGATTTTCTGGTCTAGAATAGAAAGTCCGATCAGAGTGGTACGGTGATGAATGTGTATTCCCTGCTACTGTACATAAACATCCAACAGCGACATGACATTTTTATGTCTGATTTAAGAGCGTCATTACGTACTCCTGCACTTTAAAATCTGTAAATGTGAAAATAAAAGTGAAAGTAAATAAATCTTCCTTCTTTAAGTATGTGACCCAGCAGAATAGAGTTATCTTTTTCTATTTTCTCTTCACCTAAATGCTCCACATCGTGTCTCTCTCTAGATCACTTATCACTGGATCAGTCTACTAATTGCTTGTTGTTTCTACTATCACATCAGGCACCCTAATTACTCGTATTGCTCTTGTGTGTTATTTTTCTTCAGGAAGACTGCAGGTGATAAATCTGCCCCTGAACAGTGTTGTTTTTTTGTGACTAATTGCAGCAGCCTTGAGCCATCACTGCAGCAAATGTCATCTGTTAAAGAGAAGCATGTAAGAACATTTAAAATAAAAAGAAGAATTTCAAAACTAAGTTCAGCTTCTTTAGATTTAAAACCTCCCATTTGGGAGCAGGCGGCATGAGAGGCAGGGTGAATGGCTGCTCTATTGATTGCTGCTTTAATTCTAAATAGAGACTGACGGTTAAGGCAGCTACTGGATCCTCCGATGGCTGAGTCAGTGCCTTGTCGCTGTCACAGCTGTGCTTGCCTGTGGCAGGTTTGTTCCCCTATCAGTGGATAAGGATATCAATCTTCGCACCTCAGGGTCTTCAACAGGCAGCCGCTCTCCCAAACAAACAACTTTGCTGAATATAAACAGGGCATTTCAGGTAACTACCCTCCTACTTTAGGACCACTTTTGGTGCTGGAACAGGAAACATGAGGGCAGTTCTTCGAACTTCAACAAAGCGATGTGTTCTGGCTGATTCATTTTAGAAGTTAGCCAGCATTTCTAGAATTATGATTCAGGAAGAAAGAAAAAATAAAAAATGTTATGGCCTGTAACAGTTCTGTCATCCACGTCACTGTAGTCTAAGGAGCAGAAACTCCTACACAAAGTTAAAAACATAGTGTATGCTGTGCTGTGCAGCGAGGAATGCTCAGACCTCTACATTGGAGAGGCTTCATAAACGCATGGCACAACATAGAAGCGCCACTACCACGAGACAAGACTCAGCTGCACATCTGCATCTAAAGGTCAAAAGGTCAGTGTTTTGAGGATGCCAGTGTCCACATTTTGGAAAGAGAAGACAGATGGTTTGAAGCAGGAGTGAAAGCAGCATCTACGTCCACTGTTGAAAAGAAAAAAAAAAACAAAAACTTAGTTTTCAGATCCTCCCCAGACGCCTTAACATCCACTCATATCCTGGGCCCTTTAACCTCAGTGAATCACATGATAGGGAGGGGCTAGCTTTCACAGTGGGTCCACCCGAAACCTTGGCTGATTGTGACCCACACCTGTTTTCACACTATTATGTTGCCCTAAAAGGGGTCCAGGCAATGAGGGGGAAGTAACAAAATGTGTCCATCAGAAAAAGGAGACGGAGGCAAAATGGTTAAATGAAAGAGTTTTATTAAAGTTTCTATTAATAGCTCAACTATAAGAGAAGGGCAAGCCGCTATCACCATTTAAGGAAACAAACAAAAACTCAGGCATCGGTAAGTCAACTGAAAAGCAAAGAAGAGTTTAGTGACCAAACACACTCCTCTCCACCGAGCAGAAGCAAGCAATCACAAAATACAACTCACTAGCTGCAACCACTCACATGGCACTCTGGCCCAGAGCTCCCCTTCCTCTGGGCTTAAATACCTTTAATTGCTGATGGGAGTCAGCTGTACAATAGAAAGAGGTGGCACCTAAGGCAGGAGAGCTGGTAGGACACGCCCACATGGGCAACTTCAGGAGGCGGCCTTGCTAGGGCCGTAACAACACCTCGGCTCGTGTGATTAGGCAGAGAATTCTTCTCAGAAGCTTCTCGGATAAAATGTCTTCAAGAAAATAAAAGAAGTTGAGACGCTTTTCTCTCCAAGCTCCTTAGACTATGTTATGACAGAGGTACTCTTGCTGTGTTTCAGCAGGAAAGAAGAGCACTGATGTCCGGACCACTTTGGCTGTGTTGCATACTTTATTTAATAATCAATTTAATAATCACAGGTTGAAGACCCAAATGCAGACTCCAGCAGAAAATTTCAACAAAATCACAAACCATTTATTGTAGTTCCAATCCAAACAGAAACACAGATAGCTCACAGAGATGGGTCAGCAGGAAGACAGCATGACTCAGCAGTGAACTGAGTGAGAGGGAAACACGAGAGACAGGATATTTACAAAATCAAACAGGAAGTAACATCACGTGGAAACAGAACACAATGTATGAGATAACTAAGGGGCAGTTAGAGAAACAGAAATGAAGGAAAATGATGAAATAAATTTTGATGAATAAGAAACATAACATAAACAATTCTAAACATAAATGGAAACCAGATTATAAAGCATGGACTAAGCTAAACATGGTCTTCAAAATAAAACAGAAACTAAGAAGCTCGCAGAAACACAACAGTGACAACCTTTACGATGATCACAGAAAATAAAGACAACCTTAAAAATATAAGAAATTCTAACAGAGGAATGACAAAAGTGTCCTTTAGTGAGACTTTCCTCATATTTAAGGGAAGAAACAAAAAACTTACATGATTGTTTGTACAGGACAACTTGACGATGATGACAATGATTTCTTGTACTGATTTACCAACTCAGACGTCCAATGATTTGCAGGAAAAGGAGTTCAGGTTTGAGGAAAACGTTTAATGTTAATGTGCTTTAATGACAGTTAATCAGGAGGACATCGTTAGTCATTTTCAGTGTTTTACTCATTACTGGCGCTGCACGGCCGTACCTCGTGGCCTCTGCCTGCTTCAGTGCTTCTTAGTATAAAAACTATTAACTTTTATCTACCAAAGTTTAGCTGGAACTAATGTCCAGTAGGGAACCAATAACAAGCATTTTCATTTCAAAGACTGGTGCAAACTTACTATGTTACTATGTATTGAAATGCAGGCTGATTTTTAGAAGAGACAGACGTCAAAGAGGCATCTTCATCCTGTTTGCCTTTTCACAGCAAGACATTAACGATCCTCTCACTTAGGTGTCGACGACCAAGACGTTTTAAAATTAACATACAGATAGATGTAGCTTGATAATGGCAGCCTCTTCCCTCTGTGTCATATCTATAAGCATGTTTTCAAGTTTTAATAACTGCAACTGTAGAAAATCCAGCAGATGCAACAGTTTGATTTTGCAGTGGCAACCCTTCATATTTCTAAATTTATGCAGCACTAAATATTTCACAATACAATAAATACATGTACACATTTCATCACATCGCTGCATAAATAATCCACGGTACAATAAATTATAAAAAGTGACTGAAAATCTCAGTAATGAAGGACTGAGATGTGTTTTTCTGCATATTTTTATAAATGTTTGTGTGTACTTCCAAACCCAGGTCCCTGTAGACAAAGTGAGAGGAAAATGAGGACACACTGAGAAAACATGAAGATTCCATTAAAAGCCCAAATCATTTAACACTTTGAAACACTTCACACTTTAATACCAGAATTAGTCTGGCTACAAATCTGCTGAATCTCAGCCACTGTGTTCCCCAAATTCAGTGCTCACTGACAACAATGGATCTTTTATGCCACTCAGTGTGGGGGGAAAGTATTGTTATATTTCACTATAAAAATAACATCCTGTATATCTGCATATACTTTAGTAATTATGACATTATATTCGCCTAATATTAGTTTTAGTTCTTCTTGTTACACTGAAACAGCTCTGATGTGTTAATGAATAGAATCTACAAGACCTTTGAAGCAGTGCTGCAGTATCAGACACCGAACTGTAGTGCTATGAATAAAACGATTGAATAAAGCTGTATGCTCGTTAAAGAGTTGGCACTCCATGTGATAAGGGTCAAACGCTGTGCTATGACTGAATTGAATTATCGTGATTGACACATAGAAGTGCAGAGGATTTTGCAAACATGCTTGCACAAGTCAGGGTGATGTTTTCTGGGCCAGGGGAGTCCGAACAGAATGTCCCAAACTTAGATAATAAGTAGCTTCAGTAGGCTAACAATCAAGGCTAGACGAGGAAGGTGTTTTTCTGTCTTTTTCAGAAAGAGGAGCAGATACGAGACGAGGTCGGACATGAACGGAGAGAGGAGAAGATGCAAATTAAATCTTTTAAATGATAGAAGTTCTCTTGTAGTTCCTTAAGGGGGAAAAAACGAACACTCAGTAACAGCAGGTCCTTTAAATCAGTCAGGTTTTTGGGTGGGTCCTCCTTGGATCTGAGAAATTGCAGCACATTGGATTGAGAGCCAAGTTTGAAGACAATACTTTGAAGTCTTAGTTGCCGACCAAGCACATACCTTGAAAGATCGTGTTTAGGTAGGTGTTATGTGTCAAAGTTGCATCTATACCACTGTTAAAAGCCTTCACTGTCATGTCTCCCCTTAGGAAATGATGCACACCTGCCCACATTATGTAAATGAAAACCTGATTCATTAGGTTCACCAGGCCACCTTCTTCTTTGGTGGTCCAGTTCAACTGTTCACATGTTCAGTTCCCAGTTTGCATCTATGCAGCCTAAGGCTGTGATGCTTTGTACTCTCACACCCGTCACAGCATCAAAGCATTATGATGCCAGACAACTTGCATTAACGGGAGCCCACACAGTAGTTTTGTTTCCTTAGACTATTTCTGGTCTTAACCTCCGCACACCAGGAACATGGCGTAAGAGGGTTAGGGTTAGAGACGCTCTGACCCAGCCACTTTGGCCATTGGGATTTTGGTCACTCGGTTTCTTGTGCCGTCCCATTTTTCCTTCATTTTTACGAACTGACGGTTCATTTAGTGGGTAATATATCCCAACACCCGAAACTAGCTGCTGAAATGACATAATCAATGTTTTTCTCTTCTCCTGTCAGTGATTTTAATGCTTGGCTGACTGGTTTAAAGCTTCACAGGCACACAAAGAGGCTCTCATTACTGTTTTATTATCACCTCCCGAAACATTCTCCACAGTACTGAATCAGTATTATGAAGCAAATCCAGAACAAACAGGAACAACTGAATATTCAAACTAATTCATAAACCTGAACAAACTGAATTTAGAGGTCAAGTTTCATAAAAAATGTTTGCAAAAATGTATCTATTTTCTAAATGAAAACAGAAAAACTGATAAATTCAAACAAAACAAAAACAACATTGTGTACAGAGTCAGCTACTGTGTGGCTGCAGATGTTTCGTATAACCAACGTGTTCATTTTGTTCCACTGAAGCAAAAACACGGCTGTATAAGTGATTTTTTAGAAATTCTTCATGAAAAGTGACCTGATCAGACAAAAAATGTTACACTTGCTCCCAATTTATAAGAAAGGTTTCCCGTCCGTAGATTTCTAAAGGACTGACGATGGCCACGATCAATACAGGGACACAAATGTGCCAGATTTTAGTCCTCACTACAAGCCAAACTCCAAAAGAGCCTGGTTGTATTTCTTTCTAATAATGCACCTCTAAAGTGCCCTTCCAGTGTCGAATCACACATAATCTCTGTAAAAGAAATATAAAGTACAAGAAGCCTCATTCGGCTGCTCTTATCTCTTCAAAAGGCACACCTGCTTCAATGCAGGGGCTTCAATAAAGTGAAGAAATAAGCGTGCACATTCTCACTGTTTGTAATTGGAAAGCAGTCTATATCATCGATTGCTGAGAGTTACAATAAGCACATTGTGGTTGAATCAAGAAAACAGAGGAAAGAGACCTGTTTTGTTCTGGAGTGCACACCGACTGCCAATCTCTCCATTATCTGACAAAAGATTTTTTAAAAGGCAGACACCTCACAAATATGAATCTATTCTGTTTTGTCAGTGAAGTTATAAAGGGCATCATTTCAGGTTACCCAGCACTCGTGGTACTGTATTGATCTCTTCATGTTTTCAAGTAATATGTTTTTGCTTGTTTTTTAAATCTGTTGACTTACTAATTACTTACACTAATTACTATTCTTTTGATATTGATTAAAAGGTGAAATAAATGAGTGGTTGAACAATTCTTCAGTTTCTCTCGGCTTTAATTGTATCCAATTTGAACTCATTGTTTTCATGCACCAAGTTACAAACAGCCCCATCTGATACGTTAAATCATAGTTTGTAAGACGCTGCAAGGTAAAATATACTAAAGATCAAGGTAATATAATCCAGCTGCTGAGTGAACAGTCTATTGAAGCTCTATGAGAAATTTTAACAGTAATTTAGGAACTTATTGAAAAGAACTGACCCGACTCCAGGACTCTTTTTAATATAATTAATGATCTCACAGAGTGTCAATATGAACCTCTTCCAGGAGCTTTTTCATTGATAAAATTATTAACACCAGAACATCTCTTCTCTTGCCCAAGATACAAGAGAACTTCCCAGCCTACTATTCAACACAGTATCTATGGAGACTCTCACTCAGGTGATTAAT
The DNA here is from genome assembly GCF_018398535.1 of Haplochromis burtoni. Lineage (NCBI taxonomy): Eukaryota > Metazoa > Chordata > Actinopteri > Cichliformes > Cichlidae > Haplochromis > Haplochromis burtoni. Next base: position 2,804,475 of record NW_024582396.1, read on the forward strand.
AAAACGAAGCCCTCTTCATGTGCAGAGTGAGATTCCTACACATTCAACTTGTAGTTAATTCTTCCCTTTTGTCTGATGTTGAATCTGTTTATTTTTAAAAGGAAATTGTCCTTTTTGTTCGTCTTTCAACCCTTTAAGAGCAACCTTTTTAATTGCACGACCGTTGGAACAGTCAACACTTCTGTGCCTTTTCATTTCCAATTCTCCCTTTCCTTCTTAAGAGATAGAAGAGGCAAACTGCTTTATTTCAGGGCCTCTGAATAATTGATGTGTAATGCTGTTGTGAAGTGGAAAGCACCTCATAGTGGCTGCTTCAGCGAGCAGAGGAGACAGTGCACCGTTTCAAGCTTTCTCCTGTCTTAAAGAACATGGGGAAGGGGAGGGGAAGGAGAGGCGCAGGGAGAGGAAGGGGCAGACAAAAGAGAAAGACACCAAAATAAAAGGTAACAGAAATTCTCCCTCCATGGCCAGTGATTTCACTGACATGCCTGACAGTATCCTTCTGCAAGTTAGACATGAGTTGTGACAGAGAACAGAAAAAAATAGCAAAACAACTCCTTTCTTTCCACCCGAGTTCCTCTCGTGTTGTTGCCCCCTTCCCTTGACTAGATGTTCCCGGTGTGTAGATCTTGTTTAAATGCTTGGAGCAGTTTTAACTAGTAGGAAGCCCGAGCCAAAGAGCGAGATTCAAGCAGCAATCACTGCTGGGCTGAGGAGCCAAGGAACGAGAATTTCCATTTTTCCCTTTCTCATCATCCAATATTTTTCACAGGCCTGTTCGAGTGAAAGTCCCTGCCCTTTTTGACGAAAAGACAAAAACACTGGGTAAGACAGGCCTGCGTGTCTGCATGCGTGTGGGTGTGTGTGTATGAATGTGCAAAGAGTGTGCGACTCACTGATAATTGAAAGAAGCAGCAAATAGTGCTCTGAAATATTTTCCTCCTGTTCATACGCAAGTATAAATATTAATGGAAATATGGTGCCAACAAGCTTTTAAGGAAATGTACACTAAAGTGTGGCAGAGACCCCACTGAAATCTGGCAGACGATTCTTCATGTTTTTAGCCGATTCGAACAGATGATGACAGAAATGTGACACCGAGGATCTTCAAACAAACACATCTGATTGGACGTAACTGTCCTGCTAATGTAGTAACAATAACTGGCAATGCAGCGTTAGAACTGTTATCACTATAAATTAATATTGTTGTATATAATTACCTTTAAACGCACAAAGCAAAGAGTCAAGTATGATAAAAATATGTTCCAAGTGTCATGAATATCTAAGTGTTTCTGGAGTATTGCTTTAGTCAACACTGGAAAAGGACTTTTCTGTATCCAGACACCAGTTGGTTGAAACGTTGCCGGGGGCTGGCTCCAAGGACTTAGTACCAGTGAGTACTAGTATCAGTTCCACTAGCCAGGGTCTAAACTGCTCCCTCTGTGATATGAGATGCGTCTTGCTACGTTTTCATACAGCTACACAGCAGGGGATAGTCACGCCAAGCTGAGGCGAGCCGCACCACTCTCAACCTACTGAGAAACAGCAACAGCCATGATCTCCTAATGACACCGACCGACGTTTAAACTGTGCTGGAGCCCAAAGAAAACTCTTATTCAAAGTCCATCTCATTTCCATGGCAAATATCACCAAATCTTTAGGTTGGGTTTGAGTTGGTCCTCAAAAATATTTTTATTTCAGCAAAATGACACAATTTGTCTGTCACAGAGTCAGCAAGCCAGAGGGGCTGGGGCTAATTGCAGCTTTGTATGGCTCAACTGACTTACCACAGTGCAGAAGCATAGTATTATTCCATAGCAAATGATAATGTAGGCACAAAGCACAAAATGACATAAAATTGGACTTCATGCAAAATGACATAAAATTGGCCTCCTTGCAAAAGTGTATAGAGGTCTTCATTTTCATTCATCCTTCCCATCAGAAGCTAGTAGCATGTAAAAAGGATGGGGAAAGATAGTAAAGCATAATTTAACAAAGTAACCTGGAAGCATATCTTCAACTTATTCCTCAAGACTCTCTCTCCCCCTTTTTAATGTGCTTCCTATCATCTGCACCACTATAGTGACACAAACACCCAAAGTGCTAGTGATCAATAGAACATGTAGACAACCGATCACATGTAGTGACAGGGTTGAAGGACTTGGTTGTTTTTGTTTTGTTTTTTTTCCTGTCCCGTTTGGTTCTTTAGCCGTCAGAATTGTTGTCTGAAGACCAACAAGGAGACCCAACAGATTTACTTTGCCAAATGGAGCATCACGGTATTGCCGTATTGGTCCATTTGATCGACCTTTGTTGTTATTATTTATTTTATTTTCAGTTGTTACAGACGGGACAGACATGACTGAGAGGTAGGAAAGGGAGAAAGAAAGATGAAGGAAAAGAAAAACAGGAGGGAAGAGGGACAGTGAGACAGGAAACTTAAAAAAGGAAAGAAGGGGAAAAAATCTCCTGGATCAGCTGTTGAGAGAAAAAGAAAAGAAAACAAGCAAAACAACAGAGCAACATACTAAACACAAAACCATCACGCTAATCTAGCTAAGTGTAAACAGCAGTAAATGCTAAATATTGAATGTTGTTGTGTAGCAAGCAGGACCGACAGCGCACAATGTGCTTTGGAAGATAGCAGCCAATAAAGGTGTAGTTTATGTCTATGAACAGTGAACACCCGTGTGCACACCTGTGTGGATCAGCGCGCTTGTATTCAAAAGGTTTCCCCATGTAATGGTCTGCTAGAGGATGTAGAGAGCCATAGCCCCGTCCCCCAGGGCATGAAGCAGGCATGGAGGAGATCCAGCCTCCAGACATCCAGAGGCCCCAGAGTGCGAGAGCCCAAGGAGGACCACCGGAGGGGCATCCGTGCCACCCTCCTGGGAAGAGCTGAGGAGAGCCCCAGATGAGGGGTCACCCAGTAGCCACGGAGCAGAAGCCAGAGGGGGCTGCAGTGGCGTGCCCGCCGGCTCTGCCGGCAGCCAGCTGTGCCAGAGTGAACCGAGCCGCAGGCCCGGAGCCCCCTTTGCCCCGAAGAGGCCTGACCGAGCAACAGGCACCAGGCCCCACCAAGTAGTCACCGGGAGTGAGCTGGTACATACCTGAGCTGCCCAGCCCCGGAACACCAAGAACCACCAACGCACCGACCCCTGAGGGCATCAGTCACTCGGCAGGGAGTGTGGTGAGGGGAGATAGGCCTTTGGAGGGCCTGGGAGTTCCCAGAGAGGTGGAGTCTAAGACCCGACCTGACATATAGACACAGACAAACAGGCACACACAGACACAAACATGCATTCCCACCCTCATGCACACATATACAAATACTCAGCACTCACCCAACGTAGGATTGACATACATGGACATGTACACACAATCACACTCCCCAAACAACTCTATACCCCAGGTCCAGGTACCCTCGCCCCTCAGAGGGGGAAACGGCACCTAGACCCAGGAGATGTTACCCTTTCCCCCGGGGTGGAGGCAAGCAGACCGCCCCAGGCTCCGCAGCAGCAGGGAGGCCCCTGCATCCCAGATCCCAATCGACGGCCAACACCTCCTCCCAGGCCCCCCCGCCCCGATGGCCAGCAGAGAACAGAGGTGTGTGAAGACCCCAAACCTCCCTCCTCCCGCTCATGTGTAGTGTTGCTGCGTGTTGTTCTAAGGTGCATTTAAAACACGGGAGAGCATGGTGCTGCTGCCAGAGAGCAGCAGGTGTTAGCACAGCCCCTCCCGAGAACCCTCAATGTCTACATGGATTTAAAATTGAGAGGTGGGCACCGGCGCCAGAGGAGGGGTTGAATACAAGCCACTGGACCTGTCCCACCTCAGCTATGTATGCCGCGCACGCCTCGCCTAGCACGGATTTAAATTGGCCCAGCCCAGGTTTTGGTACAAGACCGTCCTGATGCCTAAGTGCACCTAGCCTATATGTGTGTGTTATGAGAGTGTAAGTAATGTGGATGTCTAAGTTGTGGAATAAAATTGAGGCACAGGTGGCCAGAAGGGGACAGAGGGGGGGATGCCTCCCCTGCACCCTGGTGACACACCCGCACCCCAAGGCCTACTTGTGTGGGTGGGTGTGTTGGAGCGGGAAGAGGGAGGCAGCCGGGGATGGGGAGGAAAAGAAGGGAGGAGCAAGATGCCCCTCCCTGGGGCCAGCTCCCCTCGCTGACCCCAGTAGGCACCCCCGTCCTTCGGCACCCACCAAGGCAAGGGAGCCCAGGCCCATCCAGACCGGGGCCTACGGCAGCAGCACTGCCAAGCCCCACAGGACCCGGGGCATGCCCACCCGACCCCACCGCAGAGGAAACTGTACCCACCCTAACATTCAATCATCTCCCAGACTACACAAGACAGTAGACACCCAGTTAAGTTTATTCTCCACCTCTCCTATGACTCTCCCCCACCTGCAGAGTGGACTCCTGCAAGGATGGAACAACTCCCTGTCAGTTGAAGAGCCCCCTAGTTAGGCCGATGCGCCAGAGGCCCCCGTGCCAGGGCTGAGCCCCCGTGCACCCACCCGCCCACAACCTTGGTGACACACCAACAAGGACCTAAGCCCCCAAGGCCCAGCCAGAGCCCTAGCACTGAGGCGAAGCACCCCCGAATCCCAAGACCCCACGGCTGCCCCGGCCAGTAACCTACATCCAGCACAGACCCTTTTCTTGTTGATCCCATATTGCATAACTAGTCTCTCAAATGGAATAAAGTCTGTTCCTTCTAATATATGTTCTAAGTATTTAATTCCTTTACAGCTTCATTCTGGAGTTGAAGGACTTGTTACCATAAAGATTATTAAGAGAACATTCAAATTTAGTCTAAACTCTGCAGTTTAGTATATAAAGTTCGATGACTTTTAAGTGGGATGGACTTACTCCAGAGATTAACTTCAGAGGATCACATCTAAATTTGTCAGTAGCTCCACTCCTGACCAACCAGGTCATGAAGTCATTCAAATAAGATCCTGACAGACGCACAAGGCTTTAGATTAAAGTGGGAAATAATAAAGACTGAAAGATACTTTTACTGATCAGCTGAATGATTCCACCAGTCGAGACTTTCTGTGCGTCACACTGAAACAGTGCAAACACAGCCAGAGTTGAGCACACTAACTACATAATGACATTTTAATTGCACAACAACTCTTTCATTTTCAAAATGATTTCTGGCTGTTGATACGTCTTCATTCATATTTCATCGCTCCAGCTCAGAAAAACATGATGCAAGTTTGTGTTTATAATTAAAATTAAAATCTCTGTTGTCTTCTGTTATGGGTATAATCAAAAGTGTCAAAAAGTCTACACGACTATAAATACAACATTGCAATTGGGAAGACTTTTCTGGTGTTACCTACATTATGTCTTTTTTATCCTCTCCTCTTTGTTTCATTGTTTATTATTATTATTATTACTTTTATTGGGGGTGAGGTGCATCTGCATCACCTATTTATAACTATTATACCCTTGGTCTTCAATCCATCAATCCATCTAGTTTTTTTCCACTTTTCTGGGGCCGAGTTGCAGCAGCAATAGCCTAAACTGAAAAGCCCAGACCTCCTCCAACATATCCGGGGTCCAGCTGAGAGATGTAATCTCTTCAGCGTGTCCTGGGGCTGCACCGGGGCCTCCTTCTGGTGGAACATGCCCTAAACATGCGTGTCTCACCTTGACCAGTCAGATGGCCATCCCTTCCTGAACCTTGGTCTACCAGAGGTCTCTTCCTGTTAAAAGGGAGTTTTTCCTGGATCATCTGAAGGCTGTCATGGTCCTCGGTCAGTTGACCCATTGTTTTGGGTTTTTTAGACTTTCTACTATTGTTTATTTATTATTAGAGCCTACGGTTCTTTAATGTTCACATTACTCCTCTAAGTGTATTTAGCTTTGTTTTCTGATCTAAACTGTGTAACAGTTTATTCCTGTGTTAACTCTCTTGTATTAAGTTCGTTCATGTGTCTGAGTATTGCCTGTTTAGTTATCCCTTCCTGTTTTACTTTGATAGTTTATCTTTCTTGCCCTTCGCCTTTAGTTTTGCTTCCTTTGTCTTAGCTCCTGTGATTTAGTTCACCTGTGTCTTGCTCGCCCCAGCTGTCTCCACTTCCCCTAATCACCCAGCTGTGCATATATTTTCTCAGTCTCACCTTCCAGCACACAATAGGCTCTGGTGGCCCTAGTATTCATTCATTCATTCATTCATTCATTCATGTTTGAGTAGGTTTCATTTTTCAGTTCTCCTTTGTATTTTGTGTTTCACTTGGTCTTCAGCCTGAATAAAAGGCTCACTTATAGTTCACCACCATCATGCATTTGTGTGTCTGCTTTTGGGTCCTCACTCTCCTCTCAATAATCTAGAAACCTGGAAGTAATAAATGCATGAACTAGTTTTTCACTGTAACTCTGAGACAGGATGTTTCTAATTTTAGAGTAATTGCGCACGTGCAAGAAAGCAGCACTATATATTTCTTTAACATACACACTGATGGACAGAACCTTCTCACATTTTTTCATATTGGAAAAACATGAGAAGTTTAAATGTGGCTGAAGCGATGTGCAGTTATCATATAAAATATAAAAAGGTACCATCTCCTTGATTGTTGCAGCGTTATTTCTAATTACAAACCCCACCACTCTGCTGGTAAAGCCAGAATGAGCAGATGCAGCAGATGACCAGCCCTGGGATGCGTTTGGCTAATTTTAGGCTCAGTGAGGGGGCACAATGACAAGAACGCCAGTTGCGATTGCTTTGTGACAGTGTTGGACACACCATTGCAGTCTCTGCTGGTTACTTTTCAGCTAATCTTAGGTAGACATTACTATAACAGTAACAAATGGAAGTGGAGCTGATTAGAATACTTCTCCTTATTTTACAGTAGGCCCTTGTTGTAAGGTTACTGACACTCAGCAGAAACTTGCATAATAGACTCATGTGGGATAATGACTAGATGTTAAATATTAGTCACTGCTGGTACAAATGTAGGAGGAGTAAGTGAACAGTTTCAGTGTTGACTTCCTTCCTGATATTGTTTTTCTTTAATAATACAGTTTAAGCGCCTAACTAGACGTCACAAGCCTGACATAATTAAGGATTTTCAGGAAGACAAAGACGGTAACTGATGTCAATGTTTTGCTTTTTCAAACTGTAACAGAGCACCGTGAGATACTGCAAACTGCTTTCCATCCAATCTGTGGCAAAAGCACAGCATCCAAAACAAATGTTTGACTGTGGCATTCATAGACCGAGGATGTGAAAATGTAATGAGCGACTGCTCATCCTTGGTGCTTTACAGACAATCTGCAGTGACAGAAAGTAACAGGAGCTCAAATTCTTTGAACAAATGTTGTGCGTCTGCCAGAAAAAGCTTTTTGTTCCTCTAGCATTTCCCTATTTTCATAGTGCACCGGCTCCTCTCTACTCCGTGTGTCGCTAAGCAGCTCTGGCTAATTATTGTGGTTAGGTAGGTGTCAAGTAGCACAGAAGATCTGCACGGCAGCATCTGCCTCACCTTCTTCAAGCAGTTTATGTAATTAGCTGTTTTGAATTGCACCTCTGATCTTCCTTTAATTTAGTTCACCTGGCTGTTTCCAGCAGGTCACTTTATAGTGGGACGACACCGAGTGACACCGAGTGGGTTCGGGTACATTCCAAGTAAGTGCCTTAGATATTCCATCACTTAAAAATATGCTAGATCTCTATTATTCTTATGCAAATTTATTCTGGACTGGGAGCAACGTATTAACCAGTTTGCACAACTTTCCTTTCAATTTCCCCTCGAATTACTGATTTTAATATGGTCTTTGATAACAAACCTTGGTGAGAGTACACAGCAGGGATTTCATTGTGGTGGAAAAATGATGGATTCATTTTCATAGGCAGTTGAGGGATCACTCTTAATTATTTCAGCTTCTGCCCTTTGATCTGATTTCCACCCAGATCTCTTGGTGCCTCCGGTGTCTTTACACATCCAATGTATTTCATGTGTGTTTTTGGGCTTGTGTCTTTGTGAGGATAGGGTGTCCTAGTTAAATTGGAAAAAAGAAAAACTCTGAAACTGGTTGTTGGTAGTGAATTCAAGGACTACAGGTAAGGTCTTTCACTTCTTGTATTCTGGGCAAAGGTCAGGATTTCTCTTAATATTAAGGAAAGGCAAAGATTTGGTGTAATTTTAGAATTTAGATTCTCTACAACAGAAAATAAAAGTCTTTACAGTTTGTAAAACAGCTGTAACAGCACGGTGAACACAGGAGGTAAAAGAATCATTAGCGCCATGTTATCAATGCATATTTTTTTCTTTCAACACTATAAGGTGTAGCTGTTGTGTGGTTAGCACATTCTTTTGTTTGGGTTTTTTATTGCAAAAATGCACACAAAAGTACTTTCATACTGATGTAGAAATACATGAGAATGGTCTGTGAGGCAACTGAGAGAAGCTGTTGTTATGTTCGCCATTTTCGTTTCCCATTTGTTAAGAAAAGCCATAAATCAGTGGCTAATGACTGAGCTCTTACAGGACGTTGCTGTTTCTGCAATCAGCCTCAACTAAACACAAAACCTGTTCTCTCTGACTACGACTCAAATCTAAGTCTGTGTTAGCTTCCAGCTAAAGTCCAGGCCATTCGTTTGGTTCATTCCAATCATGTTTAAACAATGTCCACGACTTTATAATGAAGTATGATGAAGCCTAAGTAATGAGGTGGCAGTGAAAGGCCCTTGTATAGCTTTTCCCAAGCCCTTTAACACAGAGCCTTGACCTTTTTAACTAGCAGAATTAATTGGGCTGGGCTAACCTTTTAGAGCCTAGCTGTGAAATAAAACCAGTGTTCCCGGGTCGCCTCATTATACCGTTCTAGCTTTAGAGTGTGAGTGCTCCTTTTCCCCTATAGTTTGAGGACACACAGCAGCCGGTCAGCAGCTCAGATGGGGAATAAATTTCAGGTCAGTCCAATGAAGTCCGACACCTTTAAGCCTGTTTCCTTTAGACTCTCCAGTTGAAGACTGGTCCTGTTCACTCTGTGAGAGGGAGTCATCAGTATGGTGCATGTAAATCATTTGCTGCAGTACAGTAGGTTTTTCCTTTTCAGAAAACATTAAATCCAAGTCGTGTTTTCCGTGTGCTTTCAGTTAAATAATTAAAGCATCATTAATTTGTCCTGAATCTTCTGAAAGCACGAGGTGAGGTACATACTGCTCAGAGGTCAAAAGGGGAAGAGAATAATAAATCGCTTCAGGAATTTCTGAAATCTCATTTCAAACAGTCTCATGCTGGATGCAAACACGCATCCTACACATAGACGGGAGTTCCTACCGTTACCATCAAACTTAAAACTACTTACACATTGCTGGAGGTAATTCTCTTGCATTCTCAGAGAGTGTTTCAGGCTCAAAACACATACTTTTTGTAATTAGTGATTTTTATGTACTGATGCTGTAAAACAGTCGACCAATAAGGGAACAGATTCTGTGGTAATTGTAACAGACTGTTATGGTTTAACGTCAGCCCCCGTCCAACAGGAACTCCCAAAGTGGATTCTTTCAGCTGTGTCGATATGATCAGTTATTCAGTTTTGTCAATAACTTGAGAATAGACCAGTATGACCCGAGCGCATGCACTCTGCTTAATCAGATGTCTGTAGCATTATAGTTAAAATGGTAGCTATAGAAACGGTTCCACATGTTCTGCCCCCAGCTGGTGCCGACATGGTTTGAGACAAAGTGTATCCATGGTCGTGACTGCAGCTACGACATGACAAAGTTACACTTCTGTTGCTGTACTTTGGTAGATTATGTCTATAAAATAATAGTTTGGTGTAACATTAGGTGTGTATGAGTGTGAAGCCTTGACATTGTTGTGCTGAATGAGTGCTGTGTTGAAGCAAAGTATTTCTGAACTCCTGTGGTTCACTGGTAACACATTTGTCATGTTTCATAAAAGAACTGCAGGTCCTAACTGTGCTTGGCACTGTAAGACTTTCATGGGTAATGTTGAAGGGAACAGCGGAGAGCAGTTACAGTATGGAGCGACACAGCACCACAGATTCAACTACAAATGCAGCTGAGTCACAGCAGTAACGCATCCACAGCTTTAGCAGTCTGGCCCGGAAGAGCAACTGCAGCTGTGCTCGCATACAGTCGCTGTGCACGGTTGCAGACTTCTGAAAGGAGTAATGAACGTGAAATGTGTCATGCAAAGTGCTACATTCCCACTCCTTCCTCTATCTGCATAGCCGTTCCCTATACCAGAGTTGGCTGCTTTAACTAGACTAAATCAACTCTGAAAAAAACATATAAGGGAATGAAAAATGTAGTGGAGGAGTGTGCAAACTTAAATGGTAGTAATGCAAAAGTATTTGCTTATTGTTACACGAGGCTCTGTCGTGCTGTTTGTGCTATAAAGATGTGTTATGAGCCAATAGCGTATGTCAGACACGGCTGTACATTTACAAGAGATTGTCTCCATCTTATTGACCGTTTTTGGAGCTGCAATCATTCAAATAGACTTCATATCAAGCTTGGTGAGTTTCATAGCTGATTACTTGAAAAACAGAAAGCTTGTATAGTAAGGTGCATGTACTGAAATATGTCAGGCAAAATATTTAAGTACAGTAATATAAATTTGTATTGAATTAGCAAAGCATGGAGCATTAGACAACTGTGCTGCAAATAATATGACTGTAAAAAATGAAGACGAACAAGTCGGAGAAAATAAATTTGGGTTTTCCAGAAGTTAAGCTGGTTACACTTTGAAAGAGTTGGCTCATAGCGATTCCTTTTCATTCGGGAAACTATCGAAACTTTTCCAAAACCGTCGGCAGCAAACACTGTTGAGACTTCAATAAAATCCTCATTGAAAGTCTCAGGGGGAAAAAAAGAGTGATAAAATGAGGCCTGAAGAGACATTGTTTCTTTGGCCACTCAACATATCACACAGAGTAAAAGAAGTAAAATTTGTGCCTTGCCACCTGGTCTAACACTTTGAATTGCATTAGATTGCTTTGCTCAGACAAAAGTGTAAAATATAATTTTAAATCAGCTTCCTGACGCTTTTGATTTCAGCGTCTCTGCAGGAAATTAGCCCACAGAGACATTTGAAGCACTGTATGCACATTTTCTCTAAATCCAGATTTCTGCAAAATTCAAATGACCCACTGTTAACAGCACCATGGTGTTAAACATGGGTTTGCAGGAAAGCATTAGAAGAAAAGTGCACAAACAAGTGTGGAAGGAGCACCAGTCCCAGAAGTTTGGATGATATCAGGAGAATGTAACATAGATTGTATCAAACCCCACGTTTATATATGTCAATTAATCTTTTTTTATGCTCATTAATATGCCTAAATCAATGAAAAGGAACCCCACATTAAACATGACATAAAGTGGCAGTATTTTACATGATATACAAGGTATACAAGATGGTAATAACTTAGAAAGGACTGAACACATGTAAGGAAAAACAAATATCAGTTAACTATCCTAACTCAAGTAATAATTAGTAAGAGCAAAACAGCTGAGCAACTGAGCAGAAAGGCAGGAGAAGAAGGGGCTGCAAAGTTGCTCTGTCTCCTTGTTCGCATGAAAATGTGCCTCTCCAGCCAATAACCAAGAGGGTTGAACCATCAAGAGAAAGAGCAAGGATGAGAGGAGAAAAATCAGAAAGTAAATCTGGTTTTTAGCACCAGTTCACAGTGATCGTTGTCTCAAGGCTCAATTACAAGACTCCACAACAGAAAAGAGAAAATGTGGCAGGATGCTTGTTTACATGAGTATGTGTTGTCCTGGAAGATGTTTAAACTACACAGTTAGTCCTTAAAGGTTCCTTTGGCATTAAAACATGCATTTTTTAAAAAAAAATATATGAAATGTGTGTTTTGCATCATCAAGGTGATATGTCACAGACACCGGTCTGATTCCATTTAGAGTCTTTGTATTCTGACTCTCGAGTCCTACTGCTTCACAAACAAATCATGTTATTCAAGAGTACAGAGTGGTTCCACCTCTCTGCTTTAAGATTGGGCTGAAAATTGTCCATTTTGATCAAATGTCTAGTTAGGGCTGGATCAGGTGACCCTGAGCTGTCCTGTAGTTATGCTGCTACAGGCTCAGCCTCACATATCACTCTACATTTAAACATCAGTAAATAATTCTAAACTCTGGCTCTCTCCAAATCAAATCAAATCAAATTCAAATTTTATTTGTCACGTACACAGTCATACACAGTACGATATGCAGTGAAATGCTTGGACAACTGCTCGTGACCTAAAGAAAAAAAAAAGGAAAAGGCTATGAATAAGATAAGTGTAAATTTAACTAGGAAGGAATAAAATATAAAAAATTAAGGTTAAAAATGAAATAACTGTACAACACAAATTAGAATGAAGGGTAAATTTAACTGGGAAAGAATAAGATAAAATATATAAATAAGATAAAATATATAAATTAAAGTTGAAAATAAAATAACTGTACAACACAATACACAGTATAGAACTATATAAGAATGTATGAAGAAATATAAATAAATATATATTTAAACACACAATAACAGCAGCTGTACAAATATTAACTGGAAATGAAGAATATAGTGACCAGTGTTGTGCGATCCACATTATGTCTTGTGCCGATTTAGAAACGCTGAAAACGAACTTAAAAAACAAAGACAAAGAAAAAGTGGTCGGAGCAGTCGTGACGGCAGCCGACCTCACCGGCGCCATCTCCAGCGCATATCTTTGTCATATCTCCCCCCATCACTCCATCCAAGCTTGGAAGATGGATGTCTTTTCCTGAGCCTGGTTCTGTCTGAGGTTTCTTCCTGTTGAAAGGAGTCCCCGTGTTTTCGCACATGCTAAATCCCCCTTTAGCTCCTGGTCTGCACTGATTCAGTGACTGCATGGAAACCCAAACAGGCCAAGCATTTTGTCCACTGAACATCTATTTTTATTTTTCACATGTCATTGAGTGCTAATCCACCAATGAATGGTTTGGTTTTGACTGGTTTTGGTTTTGGTGTGTACCGTCACGAATGTACAGTCAACACGTGAAAAATCGATCAAGTCATGAAGAATTCTAACCTAAAACGTACTTGGTTCAATTAAGATTCCAATTAATAAATCAATTACAAATGAATCCATTTGATCTATTGACTAAATTGTACTGTTGGTTTCAGATGTTTTTCGTTGGTTTATTTGCAGCTGCACTTACTCATAGTCTGGTTTATTTCAAGGTATCCATTACGGTAGTAGAAATTCAGAGTGGGTGGTACCTTTGAATTCTTGTTGGCATTTTATCTTTTCATCCAAGTTAATTTCCAGCCTGGGTTACAGAACCTGATTCACAAAGACGAGCTGAAATCTCAGACAACATGTTGAGGGCTTGTGTTGAAAATATTCTTGTTACTGTCAGTCAGAGTGTGTGTCTCTTAGCAAATTGCAGAACTATTAGCTTTTCTGTGTGACATCTTAAAAGGACAAATGCAACAACATCTTCTCAGCTCTTATTTTACAAGATATTTTCCCCCTAAGGCTTTTAAAAAGAAGTTTATTCCAGTGGCACAAAGTGTTAGCCACAAAGTTACCATTTGAAATATTTTCTCACAACTACCTTATGAACAGAAAAGACTGTTACACTTGACAAGAAGCAGTGAGGCAAAGAATAGATAAAACTATGTCAACTATGGAGTGAGTATGTCTTAAGAATTGTCAACTTTTGGTTTCCCTTTAAGTTTGTTGCTTATATAATACAATTGGAGGTTTTTGTTTTGTTGTTGCAGTTTGTCTTTATTCTAATCACCCACAGTCTGTAGCCACATGAACCCCATAACCTCTTTTTTACCTTTGTTTGTTCTTATGGCCCAGAACCATTAGGTTCCTGTAGACCACCACTCAGATCAGCAGACTTGCATGGCCCTTCTTCCACACTAAGTATTATTGAAGTAGAGTGATTATAAAAATCAAGTGCTAACCTCTCCAACTGAAGCAACAAAATCTGCAGTTCCTTTAACATTCACTGGAGGCTGGTTCCAAAACTCTGTCCAAGTCTTCAGAAGTTTATATGCATGGAAACAGTGTTACTCTAATTGAAAGGAAGGTTGTGTATAGGAAACGAATTACTGTGTGAAACAAAATAAAAAATGAAATGAAGTCAACATGCTTCCAGCCTGTTGCATGAATCATTTTTGTTTCCATGGCCAATTAGACTGCAGCTGTGAGATATGTGGACCGTAACATCAGGAAGAAGGAGAACAGCAAAATAGAAAAGTCTGATCAACTGGAGAATGACGAGTTTGAGTGAGGTGTCCAGAGGTGACACCGGACGAGTGTGTGCTCTTGGTTTGATGAAGGAAAATCACGTTTGCAACTCAAGCCCAGAAACATGCAAAGTTCCTACAGTTTGAAATAAAAAGTGTATGTTCCAACATACAGGCACATAACCAACCATTCGATCTATATTCATTCCAGTATACACAATTCCATACATGCAAATAGATACTAACTGTGTTTTAAAAATTAACCTATAAAAAATAAATCATTCTGCTGACCTGATAGGCTGAGGAAGGCTGTTCCAAAGTTTGGGTGCTACAAACTCAAAAGCACAATCGCCTCTGATTTGAAAGTAAGGTCTGAGGATTCTGCATGAGTGATAAGGTCTCAGGAGCTCTGATATATATGAAGTCTGTCCATGTAGGGCTTTATATGTTTATAATAGGTTTTTCAAGTGGATTCTGATACTAGCAGGAGTCGGTATTTGTGTGTTTCCACAGTTTAAGGGCTCAACTCGCTAATTAGGCTTTCTGATGATAGCTGATAACCACCCACTCCATGCTCTCAGTCACTTCTGACTCACAAAAATGAAGACTGAGAAGCGCAAAAAGTCACAAAACACCAAGTAAAAGTCAACAAACCAGTAGGTGACGCTATGTTTGCATTTTATCTATAGACAGCATGCACATGAAAAAACAATGTGGTTATAAATTATTTCTTATTCTGAATGATTACATCCGATTCCAAAAACTTTTTCTTTTGTTTTCTGTTTCTTGAATATTCCTACACTTTACACTTCCAGTCTGAAACTGTCAAAATAACAATCCCACAGTCGATCGAATCCCGAGTGAAATAAAATGCACACCGTTCATGACTTTCACCTGCTTCTGAATTATAGATGTCTGTGTAGCACCTGCCACTTAAGGTGACTCATCCAAATCACGCATGACTAATTGCTGATGAGTTTTAAGCCATGTGTAACCAGGCGCCGTACAGCAAGCACAGCACTTGCAGTATAAAATGACTGTGACCTTTTTAATCGTATTTAATGTTCACGGGTGAAAACTGACTTGTCACTTTAGCATCCTGATAATAGCATCGTTGTATTTATGAATTGCAATAATTTACACATAAAGAAAAAAAACTTAAAGCATACTTTATTGGAGTTTTAACAATTCTGTTGAAATTGTTCAACTGCATGCTTTTTTTGACAGTTTCACTTGGGTGGCAATTTCCTCGTCCCTGGCAGCCGATGAAATGGCAACCTGCATTAACAGTGTGATGTTTAGTTCACAGGGTCTTAGCCAAGCTTATCCCTGCAGTGTCTGATGAGCTTCTTATTCCTACCAACCCACCCGGTAATATATATATTTATATGTTTGAGAGCAATTCCTGCTTCAAGAAGAGGACCGGTGAACGAGCTAAACCAGCAGCAACAGTATTAAACACAAACACGCATCAAGCTAAATATATCAGCTGAAAGTGGAACTTTAAGCTCCCAGAAAGTGGTTAATATTTGGTCGCTCACTTTCGGCACGAGTGCAAGTTTTTCCACAGCGTATTACTTCATTGGCTGATTCATGCATGATTCATCCCAGAGCAGCAGTATTTATGGGCTGAATTAAACCTGACTGGGTAATTGCACAGTAGATATTATCTTGCTAAACAGAGAAAATACTCGCTATTTGCATTTTTTTTAGGCATAATGAGTATTTGTCATTTGTAATTACATTGTCAAGTGGCACACTGATGCTCATGCTTTCGCTAAATTCCAAACGCTACACAAACTTTCGAATCAATCCACCTTCAAATTGTATGCCAGCTTTTGTCAGTACAATTCAGCTTGAAGAAAGAAAAAAAGCCACACAATCCTACTTTATATGCTAAAGATTTACTCTAGGTAAGAATGCCTTATCTATATGCAAATTATAAGTTATCAACTTCAATAACTGTTGAACGAGGTGTCTCCAAACATGCCACTGCCTTCATTTGTCAGGCTGCCAGGGTGGCCCAGTTTTTAATGCAAAGCATTCAATCTTGAGGGAGATGGCAGCAAACACAGACAAATAGTCCACAGAAGAAGGAGCGGATAGTTAAGAGCACAGAACGCCAGTGATGATAATGAGTCTTGTTTGTGCTGCCCACTTCATCTTTATAGCAAATGATAAAACTAAGCTAGTCAAAAGCAAATGAAAAACACCTCTGTAATGCTAATTGAAACAATTTCCCTTTTAAGCAAAGGGAACTGTGCCGTTTTAGAGAAACAGAGAAAAGATGTCCTTGAGAGTTTCACGACACACAAAACTGTCCAACAAAGAGAAAAAAAGTGGCATCCTTTCAAAATAATGTCTGACATTTTACATATTGGTGGTCTGCTTAATATCATACAGAAGTTACTTCCTGTGGCCTCGAGACGGCTCCTTTCATAAGGCTTATTACAGGCACACAAACACACAGGAAACAATATCACTGAGCTTGGATTCAGATATGGAAATCGTACTGATCTATTGGGCGGGCGCTGATACCGAACAGCGAGCGGGTGAGGGAGGAGGGGGGCAGGACAGCCAAGCAAACAGCCATCATTTACACACATTTCTTCCACACATCTATTTTCTTACTAACAATATAACTTTTCTGGACTTTTCAATTCATATCAAATCTGTTTAGTGTCTGTGGTGTTATTAGTGTGTGTTGTGGTTTCGCACCCCTGTTTAATTGATTTCACATTACTCTTAAGGCTTTGTGTGAGAACGTGTTTGTGCGCATGTCACGTCCGACTCGATGACCATCTGAGTGTTCCAGGCTGTCACGGCTGCCTCCAAAGCACACATGCTAAACTTCCACCTCCTGCTTGAATCGCTGATATTGCGTACTTTCACCTTTCCTCTTTTGTGCTTCAGTCATAAAGATGATTCCCATTTTCATTTTAAGCCATTTTCCATTGTGGAGGACAGAAAAATTTCAAACTTTTTGTCCAGGCCTTACACCCTATGCATATTCTCCTTAGTAATAGTAAAAGTTTTAAAATAAGTCTTTTATGAAAACTGACTAACACACAAACTTTTCATATTTGTACAATTAGGATAAACTAGAAGGTTTCAAACGAAGAGCCATTTGGGAGCCGAATCTCTGAAAAGAGCTCCAATCACTAGTTTGAAGCGGGTTGAAAAGGGGCTTGCAGAAGCAGCAGAACCTGCTGGCAGGCTAAAGCAAACTAATGTGACTTCTATGAGTTTGACATTTGGATGTGCAGATAAGTAAAATCCTGATTCCACTGAAGCTGTTTGATGAGGTCTTGTGTTGATAAGTCTGTTTGATTTAAGTACATTTCTTGCACGAGGTCCCAACTTGTTGGGTCGCCAGGGTTGTTTTTATTAATTGTCCTTTTATTCATATTTGGGGTCGATGGAATCCTTTGCAGCATCATTGTTGCAGGATTTTTAGTGATGCTGCTATATTGTACTTTTAATATTTCAACTTAGGGTGCCGACACTTTCCCTTACTCAGATAAGAAAAGCTGGTTAAACATTTTAAATAAAGAATAATCTTAAAGGGAATAATAATGATTGCTTAAATCAAATATTTAAGTTATATTGTACACCCTGTGGGCATTACGCCGCTTGCATTTGGTTTATTTCATGTGAAATGCTTCCTGCAGGTAGGGCACTGGGCAATCAGAGAGCTGCACACCAGACACAATTAGGACTCCTCTGAACCACGCCTTAATTCCATGCCCCGCCTCCCTGAACAGCCTGTTAATTGACCAGCAGTGAAGTCATTTTATTAGCACATAGAAAACAAATGTTAATCAAAGTGCTGCACAACGTCAGACATGTTAAAACTAATTAAGTCATTAAGAACCAATTAAACTGAAAAAAAAACCCAATATAATTGCTTAAAACAATTACTAACAAATTAAATCATTAGAAGAAATTACAAAACAATTAAGCCAGCACATCGTTTGTTGATCATCAGGGCTGATTAATACTGTACACATAAAATATGTGACACAACCTGGAGTGGAACCGCTGTTTCCTGTTGGTGCTGCCACCAAAACTGTGTTCTGTACACCAACATAGGACTGTTCCCCAGTGTGAGGCACCAACATTTACTACACAATACGTCTGATGCACCTTTCAAATACACTTGTCACAATAGACTTTGTAGTCTGACAAAGCCACGTGAAGTTTCAGCAATAACATTAAGAAGTACTACTTTCGACGAACAACCCGGTTTTAAAAAGATGGGCTCTATCTGTGAATAATGACAGTAACCCATAAGTGTGGGGCAAAAACTTTACCTGCTGAAGGTGGAAACCACCAACACACCAAGACCAGGAAACAAAGGAAGAAATCAGGAGCAGCTGGTGACACGTGACCTAAAAATAAGCAAATGTCTCTGCTGAGCGTCGCTGGAACGCTCGCCGTGACAGGAAGAGCAAACAGCAAATTTTATCTGCTGAAGAGTTAAATGGTTTCACTGGTTACTGGTGTGGCTCCAACGTAGAAAAGCAGGGCTCTAAGCAATTGATTTAAAAACCTCAGCCTAAGACACAACACCTCTACGTCATGTTTAGATGTAGAAAGTCTCATCTGCTGAAGGCTTACATGCTTCAGATTCACTGGCTAATATTAAAGGTCGTGGAGTTCATTTTCAGATGCTGAACACCTCAGACTAACACACTTTAATCAGTTATTTCAAACATATGTAACTAATGTTACCAGTTTAAACTAACCGGTTGAAAATGACAATAAATATATAGCAGGCTGCTGTTGTAAATACAAAAAGTCTAAGAAAGACTCTTTTACTGCATTTGGTGGACTTGGAAATATTCAAAGTATTTGGGAAGAGATTAAATTAATGTGAGCAAATTCCACTGAATCTAAATCTGTTTCTTTTTTGTATCCAGATAATAATTTTATAATAATCATAAAAAACGATTACAATTATAAAAATAATGAATAATAATGGAGGTTAATTAATTATAACCCAAATCAAGAAACATTACTAAACCTAATGGTTTTTTTAATGCTAAAATTCTAAAATCATTGTTTTGGAAAGAAAATCTGAGTAAATGCTTCACCATGGAACCAGATGAGGTTGAACATTTCCCTTGAAAGAAAAAATTAACATTTAGAGACAGAAAAACATCTGCAGTGATGTCAGGGCCCTATTTTAAAATCGGGTGAAAACTTGGATCTTGTCGTAAACTTGGTGTAGAAAAGGTGTTTGCACTATTTAAATGTACAAATGTTTTGTTTGCTGAGATGTTAAGCGCCTTGAAGAGCGGTTTTCTGAAAATTGGCATGCCACTATATGGTTTTATAATCGATTGCATATTGATAGGATGTCTGATCCTTAGCAGTGTGCGAACACTCTGTGTGCCTCCCAGAGCACTCTGGCATGCACACACATCTTAAGGTCATGAGAGAGGTCGTAACTTCTCTTACTGATTTATGGTGTAGGAGGACACCTACTCTGTTTAAGTATAAGAGCCCTTGTTTAGGTGGACCGCTGGGCTCCTAGCACACACACACACACACACAAACACACACAAACACACACATTTTTTGCTGTTGTAGTAGAAATGTCTCGTTCCAGCGTTGGGTCTGTGCTACAAAGTCTGTGCTACACAGACCCAACAAGCATTATTTCATTAGATGTAAATGGTAAATGGCCTGTATTTGTATAGCACTTTACTTAGATGTCCTCATTACGATACGAAAACAAGCATGTGTGTTAAAAAAAAAAAGAAGAAGAAAGAAATCAAATAACAGCCTTACTGATGGGTCTTTACCTTGTCATCTGGCCCTATATAAGTAAATGAGAATTGCAGAGATTTCTTTAATGATGATCGGATTGTAAACCTACAGTATCAGCATCCATTTGATTCATCGGTGTTGTCCTTTCTGCTGTAATATTAAAGTAATTTCCGGCTCCCTGTTATTAATCTAGTAAACACAAAAACAAAAGCATGATTGAATGGTGAGAAAATAGTGATCATGGAAATACTGTTTAATGTTTTAGCCCATATGCATTTGTGCCACTGTTGCGTTTCTGGATGTGTATATTCTCAGAGTCTCTGCTTTCCCTCGTCTTCTGAAGCCTCCCTTTTTAAAATCCTTTCACCTCGTCTTGGACATCCAGGTTCAGTGAGAAGCTGTAGCGACGGGGACGCCAGCATACACCTGCTGAGAAGAGCCTGGCTCCCTATTCTTCCATCTGTCTGCCTGCAGAAATTCAATCCATAAAGGCAAATTGTCACAGAAATCCGAAAGGGAAGAGAGTCTCTTTTTTCCAGCTGCTTTGAATTTCAGGGAGTTGCACATATCTAATTCACTTGGAGGCAAAATTGTTGAGATCCAACGAGTCTGAGGCAGATGATTTGAGCCTTAGAAGCCCTAAGAGCTCTAGTCCTTATCTGGTCCTCCTTCCCTCAGCAGACAGCAACTGTATGAACGTCTCCTCCAATCGTCTGTGCTGCAAACGCTCTTATCGCCGCTCCGCCGCATACCTTCTCCCTCTGCTCTCAAAATTGAGCCACAATTCATTTAACTGCATGTTAACGGTTTCATCCCGAAACGTGATACGTGACATATCCATTTAGAAGAAAAGCTACTTGATATTTTTCCTATTAACACATAAGATCTCGTCCTCTAAATGTGTTTTCTTTCTACGTAAAGGTCACAGGATTGATGACGACATAAGCAAATGTTGCAAAACTAGCTATTCTCACCATAACCATAATTTGTAAGAGAACATCAACCATACAGTGTCACCATATCTGTTTACATCCCTTAAGATAATTATTGATACAGACGGACTTTTGCCATTACCTGGCTCTTCACAAATGTTGTAAGAGCCCATTTTCACAACAACAAAATCAATAACACTGGGAAGATAAATGCTTCAGAGCACTACAGCAGCTTAAACAATAATTTTGTTACAGTTGGCTTAAATTCCCTGCTTGCCTTCCACAAGGTTTATTAACAAAGGTAGAGTTTATCATGGTGTAGCACCCTGCAACAAATAAAACAAAGAGAGAAATGTGTTTGTGTGGCAGCACAGCACACTTTATCACCTTAATTGAGTGTATGCAGGCAGCTCGGGGCAACATTTCAAACACACACCTACACACATAGCTCAACGCCGTTAAATGATATGAACTCAAACTGTAACTGCACATTCCTTGTTGCATGGAGGAATAATAGAAGAAATCTTGCATAAAATGTAGTTTAATGTTAAAACACCAATAATTAAATATTTCTCCGCCTGTGTATTTTGCTTCTCGTTTCTGCATTATATGTGAAATAAATGCTACACTGTTCTAAATTACCCTGAAAGATGCAATCTTACTATAGTCTGCAGAAGACTGAGTGAAATGTTACAGTCAGCCGCGTGTCAGCCCTTCATAGAGTTCCATCCAGTTTTTAGCAGCTTATCAAATTTGGGATGGGTGTGTGAGTGGGCGGGGTTTGTGTCTTCACCTTTGGACCTAACCTAGCATGTGCCGCCAAACACCAGAGGATTAATGGCTTAATGTGGTTGAACAGTCATGAGCTTTAAAACTTTGTCACATTTATATCCAAATTTGACTGGTGAAAAGTTCTGTTTTACAGGATGCTGGAAAGATGACAAAGTTCAGGTGGAAGGTTTAGTCCTGCGCATGAACATGATACATGAGGCAAACTCCCATTTCCTGGTTAAAGCAGGGAAGCTTTTGAACTTGTCTCTGCACCTGTGTGCTCGCTTCAGTGTGTTTTTCTGCAGTAATGTGGGTACCGATCTGGACTGATGACCTTCGCACACGCACATTTCCCTCAGCCATGTTTTCCCAGATCAGAAGGAGGAAGACAGGCTAAAATAGCTCGTAGTGTTTTAGAGCTTCTTTGAAAAAGTACAAGAACACAGCTCTGTTGTCAAGCTCCTATGATTTTAACAGCTAATAACATCTGACTCAACAAATGTAAGGAAATACCTTGATTCTGTCAGAGCAAAGACGCAGAAAAACCTAGTAGATTGCAGTGTTGTCACAATAATAAAAACAAATTTGAAAAACTGTTTATATTCAGAAGTGTGATCAAATAAGAGGAGAGGGAATTTCCAGTTTCCAATTTTTCAAAAAGGGAAATTAAATAATGTTTTTTCCAGACAATACAGAGAAAAACTTGTTGCGTGATAAATAGGTGGTAACCTGCTATTGTCATGTGATGTGACAATGTAAAGAAAGAGGACCTAAATGCAGACCTGCGGAGGATTTATTATGAAAACAGGGTGAACAGAAGAAGACAGACAGAACTGAGAACACGAGAGGGATCGACAATGAACACACAACAAAGTGTGGGAAACTAAGGCCCCAAATACAGAGGATGATGATAATGGTGATGATGATGTTTAGAAACAGGTGAGTACACGGCTGAACCAAATCTAACTAATGACACAGGAAGTGAAGCAGAACATAATACAGGCAGGAAACACATGGAAAATAAACAGTGATGAACTGAAAACACGGAAAACGACCCAGGAACCCGAAAAATATACAATATATTTTTCTTCTGGGAAATTATTGATGAGTGATGATTCTGATATTTCTTTTCATTTTCTATAGTATTCACCCTTTACCATCACCGCCAGTGTAACATCTGTGGCTCTCTATAGTGGATCAGCCTTGAAGGTCAAAGGGCCACTTTCAGTTAAATGGATAAAAGAGGTCTAATGTGCTAACATAAAAGTGTTAGCTAAAACGAAATGCAATAGGAAAGACAACGAGAAAGTGATGAACCCTCTCAGACTCAGAAAAAACGCAACTAAAAGCCAAGTACACATGAAGCCTCTCCATTCTCCAGTTCAGTCTACTGGGATTTCAACATGATTTCTCAGCAATAATCATAGAGCACTTAGCTTTAGCATTTTATTTCAGTAGTTTAACAATTACAGCTCCTTCTTGACAAAAGCTCTCAAACTGTAGATGGGATAAAAAGTGTGGCTTTGGCTGGGCTACTTACCACTCCACTTCTGTTGGCTTTTAGCTGTTTAAACATTATTATGGCGATCGTGGCTCAAGAGTTGGCAGTTCGTCTTGTAATCGGAAGGTTGCCAGTTCGAGCCCCGGCTTGGACAGTCTCGGTCGTTGAGTCCTTGGGCAAGACACTTCACCTACCACCTACTGGTGTTGGCCAGAGGGGCCGATGGCGCGATATGGCAGCCTCGCTTCTGTCAGTCTGCCCCAGGGCAGCTGTGGCTACAACTGTAGCTGCCTCCACCAGTGTATGAATGTGAGAGTGAATGAATAGTGGTATTGTAAAGCGCTTTGAGTGCCCCGAAAAGTGCTATATAAATGCAATCTATTATTATTATTATTATTGTTATTATTATTGTTATTATTATTATTATTAAAGATGACCTCAGCTTACGGCTAAATACGGCTTGTGACAGTTCCACCAAAAACATGTAATGATGAACAGTATCTCCTGTTCGACAAGTTTAGTTCACTCTGGGTCCTTCCTGCAACACATACTGATCTTAACATGATGCCAGTTACTAGGAACAGTTCAAAGTGATCCGAGCTTAGCTCTGTTTCATATTATTTTGTGACAGTGCTTCTGTTAACACAGAAGTTTGCTGCTTTTATTTTTTAATTATTTCATTTACTAGTTCATTATTCAACTTTAAATTTAAAAAAATGTATGTGTACACTTTCACAGAACACTTTTTAAAAATCCCCCATTAATTAAACAAAATTTAATTAGTAATCAAATATTCAATTTAAGTTCAAACCAGTTTGGCTCAATTCAGCGTAATTGAGTTAAATTCAGTTCTAGATATGAAGCACCAATCCACAACAGTCACCCCAAGGCTCATTATACTCTACAGTAAAGACCCTCCAATGTTAGAAAGAAACAATCATACAACCCCCTATAAAGAAGTATTTGGCAAAAGTAGGAAGGAAAACCTCCAGCGAAACCGGATTCATTGAAGAGAGGTCATGTGCTGTGAGTCCGGATTTCAAATGAATCAGAACTCTCTCTGAGTTTTTGATTGGTTAACAAGCTGGAGAGAAAGATTGCTGCCATCCCTCCTCCTCAGCCTGTGCTTTGAGGAATCTGACAATTAAGATGATTCTGGCTGAAATTCTGATAAATGATTAAATAGTTTAGTAATAGGAACTTAAAAGAGAGAGACCTATTGTTTAATAGTCCACATGTAATTGGAGTATTAATCGATTAAAGCTTAAAAATGTAAACTACTCTTGGGTAGAGTTAAGAATGTTGTTATTCCAGCTTTGTGAATTTTTATATTTAACTTGTTTTTTTGTTGTTTTTCGGTTCATGCTTGATGTTTATGGAGACCAGACAGTAGGGCTGCTCAATTAATCGAATTTTAATCACGATTACGATCTGGGCTTTCAATGATCAAAATGACTGAGCCGATTATTAGCCCCTCCCTCCCTTAGTCTCGCGCTGCTCCGTGTGGCAAATCGAGCGCACCTCTCTGCATTTCGAACACGTGTCACAACAATTAAGAGCAGCGGTCCCCACCCTTTTTTGCGCCACGGACTGCCCGACAATATTTTCACGGACCGGCCTTTAAGGTGTCGCGGATAAATACAACAAAATAAAACTAACACACGTGAAAAGACCAAGGAAAACCGAGTAAACGATAAAAACGATAACAAAATAACGCTGAAAACCGATAAAAACCCTGAAAACCATACATTTCACACCTGAGCCTCAACTCTCGCGGCCCGGTGCCAAACGACTCATGGCCCGGGGGTTGGGGACCGCTGATTAAGAGGACCCGAGGGAAGCTCAGAAAGCTAAGCAGAAGTTATTTGGAGAGGAGAGTGACTGCTGTTGGTTGAAGAGAGGTAAAAAAACTTCAGTGATGTGGAAACATTATCGGTTTGCGGAGTCAGACGTGAATCAAGTAGACACAGTGTGTAAACTTTGCTACTGTGTCGTAGCTGCACCACAGAGCAACACTGCAAAGTTCACTACACATAGATGTTTACATTGTTGTGATGGATTCCATCTCTGAATAAAACCAGATTTTCTCCCAAAAGTTTTCCTATTATCGATGAAGCACATGTTTTGGGGGTTTGGGGACATCACTCGGGCAGCCGACAATTTAAGAAGAACATGCAACTAACTACTAGTCCAACTGGAGGGGGAGGGGACATTGTTTTAGCAAAATTACATTCAGCATTAATTTCAGTGATCGTGTTAAAGAGAGGACCATCAACCTATAAGCAAATACTAGGCAACCGTGAGGAGAAAGAACTCCCCTTTAACAGGAAAAGACTGAAATGGTTTCAGAAAGCGGCAGGAGAGAAAAGAAGGGCGGAGAGATGAACAAGAATGATTGGACAGTGATCACACACACGTGTGCACCGCACAAGTCCATCTGAACTACACAAAGTAATCAAACTGAGTCCATGCCTCTAAGAGCTAAGTGTTCTGTCAGGAAAATACCGTGATGACTCTAAGATATCTATAAAAATGAATAATAGTAAAAGTATTTGATCGATATCTCTGAATACAACGTTAAACCGAAGGCCAATTGCGTTGTGAAGGGCTTTAAACGTAGCACATGTCTGAATGTGGTTTTCTGGTCTTGTTTTGTATTCCAGTCCCTGCCTTTAATTTAAGACAAGAAATCTTTACACCACCTGAGGTCATATGAGGACAGGTCATCAAGGAAAAGCTAGTATTGTCCATTAATAAAGCGATAAGAGCCTATTATTGTGTTTTCTCTTAATCTCTGTCAAACACACACACACACACACAGTGATGCAAACAGGCACCTATTCATCAACAATCAAGGGCACGAAATCAATCTCAGTGTATAGCTCGAATGAGCTCACTACTCAGAGTAAAACGTTCATCCTGAGATGCTCACATGACAATGATTGTAGCGTAGGCAAAAAAACTCATTTTACCAGACATGTCTTCTTCATCGTGCGGAGAAAAGCCCTGTGGGACTCAAGGTTACCCTCAATCACTGGAAGAAATCATTAAGGCGGGACAGGGAGACAAATCTGCAGAGCCGGGTACCGTTTCCTCAGCATCACGGCCAATCTGTTTATCGGTATCCTAACGATTTGCAGTGAACGGATGTTGTCATGGCGAGGCCAGCTTTTCCAGCCCTTTTCTCCTTGCACAATTGGCTGTTCAGCACATTTAGAACACATTAAAATATGCTCGGCAGCTCCCCTATGTTGCCCTATTCTGCACCATGCGCACTGCTGTGTGGCATATCATAATAAGCTGATGTCCATCAAAGCTCTGAGCTCATATCTCTCAGTGCATTTGCAATATTCACAGTAAAAAAAATTTCACATCACGTTTAATAGT
The DNA here is from genome assembly GCF_018398535.1 of Haplochromis burtoni. Classification (NCBI taxonomy): domain Eukaryota; kingdom Metazoa; phylum Chordata; class Actinopteri; order Cichliformes; family Cichlidae; genus Haplochromis; species Haplochromis burtoni. Next base: position 2,831,080 of record NW_024582396.1, read on the forward strand.
ATGTAAATGCTAGATTGGGGGAAATTGGAAACTATTCTGTGAAAGACCTGAGTCAGTCTCCGCAGGTCTCAGGTGAGCATACTGGTCTGAACTGTGCAGCCTCTTCACTGAGCAGCTCTACTTAGCAATGCACAAGGAAAAAAAAAAAAAGAGTTAATTTTCAGACGTTTATTACATTCTTTAACTTGATCTTCTCTCTGGCATGAAATCTTTTGCAATTAACAAGTTATTTGTATTCCTTTATTGCCAACTTGACAGCTCCCTGAAGTCCATTTTCTCCAGAGAGCTGCAGCTACACTCTCTGCGATGCCTCCATTGATTACAGAGGCTGATAGGACTGTGCCTTTCGGGATAACAGCGGCGCGCTCGTCGTCCCCCCGGGTGCTGTCCACACTCTGCTCTCTGTCAAGTGGAAGGTTGCATGTAGCATTTAAGGTGTGCGTATGTTTTTAAACAGCAAGTCAGACAGTATGAGGTTGAATAACCTGCACAAGGATAACCTGAGGTGGGAGAACGACTGCAGGACAGAGAAATAAGCGTGCAGCAGCCATCAACGTTGCTTGTGTCAGCGTCTCAAACAAATGCTTCCTTTCTCCTACTGCTTCATCTTTCTTCTCTTTCGCCACCCCCTTTCTTCCTTTGTATCCACATTTTGTTTCTCTTTTATTCTATTTTACTCGTTGGCCCTCCCATGCTATTTTACCAGCTACATTAATGTCAAATGTGTAATTGTTGTGTGTGTTGTTGTGTAATTGCATGGTTCTGCACTGTTTGGTAACAAGGAGCAGCTCGTGCTTATTAAAGTAAAGTAAAACTTGGCAGATTCAGGTCAGCTTATGTGTTTATGATGAATCTGGGAAAGAACTCGTGCTGTTGGATGTCCAAATATACGAAGCACAACCTTGTATGTTCCAGTTAGTGATCTGTGCACACAAAGGAAAGTTTCAGAATTTCTAAATTAATGACATCAGGTCACAATTGATTAATTTGTTTGGTGGTGAAATGCTGAATAGAGCTGTTATTGTTGTCAGCAAATTTTATTAGCTGGTTAGATTTGCTGCAGAACAGGAACGCAAGAATTTTGCATCATTTGTTGATTCCCACATCAAGAATATCAGCAAACTATGAAATTCTGAAAAGCTAGAGAACAGCTAATGATGGACCAAGGCTGAAATCAAAGTGCGTCTGTCCAAGATGAAACAAAACTGCTTTAAACTCGAGACGAGATAAGTCAAAAATGTCCTTTTTGATTTGACTGCATTAAAGTAAATTCAGGTTGATTTTTGATCCGTGTTGCTTTCAGTCCTGCTGGAGTCGGAGCTCGTTTCTACTTTAAGTGTATTGGTAGTTGGTGATGGATCATTTAAAAAAAAAAAAGGATAATTATGAATCCCACAGAGGGAAAATTTCACCACAATGTAGTACTTCCTTCAAAGTAATTGGACTAGCAGTAGCGAGCCACTGGTTTATATATTTTGTGTCTGGAATAATAGACCAAAAATTGACCATAGTGAAACACAAACAGTGCTTCCTGATTGTCTGATTTTTGTCCGATTCTTTAATCCAAACTTGAAAATGACCAAAGGCTGTTTTTCTCAAATGTTTTATGCAGGCACAGTGATTTCTAAAGGGGCGCCTATAGCCCTACGGTGCGTCTACTGCATGCAAACATGAGGCTTATATCATAGTGAAAGAATACTGGAGTATCATGCTGCTGATATTTAGCACTGTGAGAAAGTTTCCACATTTCTTCTGTGACCACAAGCTTTTTCCGACACTATAAATGCAGCACTCGGCAATCAGTGGACTTCAAGGCCAGTTGAAACGACCCGAGTTAAAGCCGGATGTCCTGCACTTGGAATGTCCAAATGGCTCTGGTGGAACTAGTCAGCAACAGAAACCGATATTTTTTGTACATGTCTTATCATGCTCAGAACTTACACTTCAAATATAACAAACGCTTGGATCTGTGTTCATTTATTACCTGCATCACAAATGAAAGCTGTTTGGGACAAAGTCAGACAAACAAGATAAAACTGAAGCACAGACACAGGATGAGAAACGCTACAGGTTACAAGCATATCTTCAGTTTTTATAGCTGTCTGGCACCTCTGCTTATCTGTTGGGTTGCCTCTTTATGCATTCCTCTCTCTCTGAGATTTCCTATAAATATTCCCGGAGTTTCCTTTCACTGTTGTGAGGCTGTAGACAGTTTAACCAGAATTTCACCAGTTACTTTAGAAATACAAGTAAAATATTAGCGTTCATGAAGTTATGATAAATGCCACAGTGACACATGTATGCATTAAAAATCTAAATGTAAGTCAGCAACCAGTCTTGGGTTCAGTATTAGAGAAAGGGAGGCCTCCTTACTTCCTCCCTTGCTGAAGGGATTTAGCAGCGCTTCAGTTGTTCTTCTCCGTAGTTGGTCCACTGCACAGCTCCATTTGTAGCATCAACTGTCTGAATGCACAGCTTGTTAGCGGCTCCAGGCCAGCGAGCTTGCTGCGGTGCAACGGAAACGCAAGCAGGAAAGCAGCAGGCCCACCGGCACCACTGGCCCTGCCTTAATGGTCATCATAGCAGACAGGTCGGATGCTGGATGTGGGGAGAGAGAGAAAGAGGGAGAGATGAAATTGGGAGAGACGGGGAGACAAGAGATGAACACAGAAAGCAGAGATGGCAACAGCATGACGCATCTTTGATGATATTAAAAACAAAAATGAAAAAACAGACTTCCTGGGGCCCTCTGTCTATCAAAATACTCCCTTTGACAGAAAAGGCCAGGAGAACTGTCAAATTAATGTGGGCTCTGGGCTAAAGGGTGCTAAAGAAGAATGGGTAGTGTGAATTGTGAGGGTGAGGATTTTCTGCATAGAGCCAAAGTTGCTGTACCTGACTATCTCTAAGAAAAGTAAGACGGAGCATGACCCTGAGGTGCAAATATGAAATTGAAGTTCTGAAAGACACATGGGATTATGGGTTTAAAGAAGAGCAATTTAAGCCTCTATATGAAAAAGTTACTGAGTTGATCCAGCGAAGGTCACCCATGTTGGTCGTGCATTGTGCTGAATTCTTTCTAGCTACTCTAGCAGCATTGCTGCAGGTATTGCAGTATCAGTCGGATACGTACCAAAGTGAAGTATCAGCTAAGTCTGATGGACAGATTGCTCCCTCACTATGGCTAACTGCATGGGACCCTACCAAAGGCTGCAGTAACACATTGTTACCATACCTCAGTGAGACCGAGGAGGTCCAGGAAGACAGAGCATCATACACAGAGAGGCAGTAGAGCATGACCTCACCTGGTCCCTGAACACTTCACACCTAGTGAAGAAAGCCCAACAAAGGCTCTTCTGGCCACTTGTGAACACTTACAGAAATCATCCTCTGTCTTAGTATGACAGCACGGTACAGCAGCTACACAGCACAAGACGGAAAGAACTTGTCCCGGGTGGTGAAAACAGCACAAGGCATTGTGGGAAGTCCACGTCCACAGCTGGACTCGTCTTATGCTGGATGGATCCAAAAAAGGGCCAGACGTATTGCTGCAGACCCCACCCACCCAGGCAGTGGACTGTTTATACTGCTCTGTTTTGAACAGCAGTACAGGAGACAGCTTCTTCCCCAGAGCTGTGAAATCATATCAATTCTGTGAGTTTTGCACATATTTATTCTGCACATCTGCACACACAGATAGTGTGCACTCAGAGTGTCTCTCTCTTTTGTGTGTATGTATGTAGATAGATGTATGTGGTGTGTGTGTGTGTACAGTATATATATATGTATGTAACAGGGTGAGCTGAGTGGCCCTTCTCTTCTACCAAACAACATTTTGTTGTGTGAACACATAATGACAAAAAGGATTCTTCTTCTTCTCAGGACTACTTGGGTGGATGTTAAACTGAGCAGATGGAAGAAATATAAATGGTTTGCACTAGTTTTCATCGCAGTCACATGTCCAGGTTTCTACCAAAGGAAGATTTCTCGGGTTTGGATATTGTACTGTTGGATTGCGTCCGTCTTATTCACTGAGAGACGGTAGTTCCTGTTTGAATCATTTGAATAAACACACAGTTTGGATTCCTCCTTTAGCTGATGCAGAGGTCATTTAAATGACTATGGTAAGTGGCTACGGATAATTAATGGATCCTGACCACCCTTTGCACAACTTACTGGACAAGCAGGTGAACATTTTCTCCGACATCAGCTTCATCTCTGTAGCCACAAGGACAGATAAAGAAAATCAAAGCATAATAACTAACTGTAAATGTGGTCATGCCAGTAATTGCAGTATCCAGACAGAAAAAGTTATTAAAGACAAAACAATGTACTCTTGTGTAGAGCTGTCACAAAAGGAGAAACTAAGCAAAGAGGTGAAACACATTTTTGTACAGGCTGTTAAATTGCTTGTTTATTGTAGAGAGTATTTTCTTTTAACTTTAAAAAGAAAAAATGTTTGATTTCTTCTTGCACGTCTACAAAGGTGATATAGATGATTCTAAATAGACGACAAAGCTCCACAGCCCTTCTTTACTGTCTATATGAGTCTGCAACAATGAATCGTTCACACTCTTCCACTGTGTTCGGTCTGGGAAGTAATTCATTCAGCCTGCAGAGACCAAAAAACTAAAAATAAATAAATAAATCAAAATAGCATGTTCATAATGTTGTAATTAGCATAAAGTTACTCAGCCATGTAGAAGTCTAAACAGCGTGGCAGGAGAGAAGACACGCTGGGCACCAGTGTTTGTTTTCTGAGGAAGAGCGAGACAAAGACTAAAACAAACAGCATCTGTTAACAAAGGCAAACTGTATGACCCACTTAGAGCAGTGTTCCAAAGACAGAGGTCCTCTCCTCTATGTTCTGCTCACTTTGCACTTCAAAGTTGCTCTCTCATTACTCCTTTTTGAACCGGGCCGACTAGACGCTCCAATGACTCTCCCCTTTAGCCGCCATCCCCATCACGCCATGCGAGTCCAGATGGAACTAAATGCAGAGCGGTTATTTGCACTTTCTGCAGGGTTTTGGACATCTGCGTCAGGCTTTGAGTCCACTTTGAGCACGCTTTCTGGCTTAAGAAAGCTTTGATATCGCAAACAGCAGGCAAAGAGCCACAAGTAGCAGTTGTGTGCAGAGCAAGTCCACTGCTAAAGCTTTAAAATCACCAATTAGGATGGAAATGGAACCAGGACAGTTGCCACTGTGGTGCTAAACAGAAAACTGATAAACAACCCACCTGGAGATACTAGCAGCATTCAGGTGGGACTAACAACCAGAGAAACCTCAAACAAATTAGGTCCTATTTAAAGAGCGGTGACATGGCTGAGGTGTTGCTTTGTTGCTGCCTTTGTTGCTGAGATGAGAGAGAAACCTGAGGAGTCAGAGCAGGGGAGAGAGTGAGAAATGTAAAATGGAACAACTCCCTGGGGCATGAACATTCATATTAGCAAGAAACCTAAAAGGGATTGAAGAAATATAACAGCCATTAGCTGTGCAGAAAGTGGCTGACAATGAGAAAACCATTTTCCTTTAGTGTACGACCGTCCCTCAGAGTAGAAGGAGTCCTGTGGAGGAAAACGGTCCAGGGTCGTGGAGGCGTGTGTGTGTGTGTGTGTGCGGGTGTCATGGCGAGGTTACTAAATAGGCAGTCTTCGACACTGGTTAGCTTATTAAACACACTAAAATAGCCATGAAGCACAAGGCAGAAGGAGAAACAGTAACGGGCGGTTAGTTCCCCCGTAAATTATTGACTGCAGGGATTTTCAAGTACAGCTGACCTTCAAATTACATGTTTCGTTGCACGAGTATTGTGATTACTGCACATGCCCGACTACCTAAGCTGAGGATGGACACAGGTAATTATGAACAACCGAGTTTAGAATATACTAGCAAAATTATATGCAATTTACCAAGTGGAGATGGAGGAGTGGTTCTCAGTATGTGTCAAGCTAAACAAGACTGCAGAGCAGAACAAGAACTACTTTCACTGGCAGCAGTCAATAAAAATGAAGTTCAAGTCCTTCTGCCAGACAAGAAAGTCACCGGTGAGGCAGCTTAATGACCAAACAATGACCTGGCAAGGCTGCAGGAAAGGGAACCATGAGATGGGACAGCAAGATCAGGCTAGCATCGACCGAACCTCTGCTCTGCTTTGTGAATCCCTGGCCTGATTCAGATGATGGATTGTTTTTTTTTCCAAGTCATCTGGAATTGATTCCTCTTGGTGTCACAGTTAAAGGGGAAGAAGAATAAGTCTTAATGCCAGTACAAAATAAAAAGCACTGCAACACTGAGAGGATGTAAACTACAGGTAAGCAGTGCCTCCTGGGGAAACTAAAAGTCCTTGTTTTCTGTTTTCCTCTCCTACAGTCGGATCACATATTCCTGTTAAACTGAAAATGATGCTGTTATGACTTTAATTCAAAAATGACTCCATCCCTCATTCAGACAAATGTAAAATGGCATCAGATTTACATAATGAGATCCTGGAAGCTTGATTAATAATTAAAAGCCATAAAAGTCCAATCTTATGAAGTGCATGGTAACAGCTAAAAGTGCTACAACAGTCGCACTTTAGTTAACGGAGGGACTGAGGAACGATGCAAGCAACTCAAGGAATAAGCAGCATCCATGATGAAAGTTTGCTGTCTCCTGTCTGCATTTCAGTGCTCGTCAGAACATAAATAAAGTTTGATGATTTTCACCTTAAATAAAATTTAAAAGCTTTTTTGTCCCCCACACATTTTTTTTCACGTTGCACTTGCAGGGTTTGAAGACATCACAAATCTTGTTCTCCCACCAGAGCACTGATGCTCCCCTACAGCTGGACTGTGAAGAAGGACAAAGGTCTGGTCATCATTTAAATAGTAAATGGACTGATTGTTATACAGCACTCTATACAGTTCATTCACCCATTCACACACTTTCTTCTGTCCTTTGTAAGTGCTTTCTGTCTAACATCCACACACATTCATACTCGGATGGACGCATCAGAGATCAACTTGGGGTTAGTATCTTGCTCAAGGATATTTTGGCATGCAGACTGGGGGAGCCAGGGATCGAACCACCAACCTTCCGATCAGTAGATGACCTGCTCTACCTCCTTTTGAATGGCCTGCTTTAAACTAACACATAAATTAATCGCCCCAGTAGGTGTGTTCCTGTTGGAATAAAGTTCGTCCTCTTCACTTCGACTCTGTGTTAAATGTGACCGTAAAATATCGACATAAGGAATATTGCATATGGTAGTGACGTGTCTATTGTCTAGTGACTTTTGTCTCCCACGCTTAGGGATATTTTACTGTTGTTTTCGACTCCACTGGAGACAGGCATTTACAAAAACACCTGAAATTAGCGAATGAGGCCAGAAACTCATGAGCAGGCTCTTACTGAGGTCAGGGAAGCCAAGACAAGTTTGTTACAACTGCTTTATAATAATACCAGCTATCTGCACTGTAAAGTATTTTAGTAGTGTGTGTGTGTGTTAGCTAAATAACTGCTAGCAACAGCTACTTGGGGGCAGTCTACAACTCGCTGACCAGCTTGTTGTCTTTACCAGAAACACACTACTTACTAATGTCCAGAACAGACAGACAAACTTGGCCTCTAGTTTGTGATTATGCAGGAGCATGTAGAACCAAACTATTTTCTGCAGGCATGGCAAAGGCCAAGCAAAGTTAAATCAAGCAAAGCTAAATCACTGAAGGGCAAGACAACATGACTCCAAGTCAATGCAAATGCTGCTCCATCTGTGCTGAATGTGTAAACAGGGAACTGAATGCTAACACCTTAGCTAAAACAATTTGAAAAGGTCATAATAGTTTTACATTTTTGGATGAACACACAAAAAATACATAAATATATAAAACACTAAATGTCAGGAAATCATACTTTATTTTGTTTTCTTCATAAGCAGTAGAAAGTGAGCCACAGTACCAGCATGACCTCTGGCTGAGGAGTTGGTGTCTTTGACCTTTAGAGCTTCGGTGTCAGTCATCAGTAGGTTTCCGTTTTAAACGGTAGGTTCTCACCATAGTAACGTGTGGAAGGGGCGAGGACAGTCTCTTCTTGTCTCTCTCTTGATCTCCAGATTGTGAGCAGCCAGGCAATTCCTTTGTGCTGACAGGCAACAGCAGTTCCTCAGAAGAGGAAGAATCACATTTTGTAATGAGCTATCGTCCCCAAATAGGCTCGGGAGCATGGAGAGAAGAGGTAGCAGCGTGGGAGCTGACGCATGGGATATAATGGGAATTAAAATACCCATCGTGCAAGGAGAACATCACAAGTATGATAATGCTTTGTTGCTTCTTTGATAATGCTTCTTTGCTTCAGCGTAGAGTAGAAACTGCAGACCTTTTTGCCTCATATTCAGTCAGTGCATTGTGAAAGAGTCGGGAATAATTAATTTCACACCTCTGACAAACGTCCTCCTAGACTCGCACATCTGAAATCTGATGTCAGGTCCTGCTTTGTCATTGCAACCGTGTTTTGTACTTAAATAACCCAGTTTACAAAAGCTTCATAGCAAATAAAGCAGAGGTAAGTAAAAAAACGAAAGCTTTAAATTAAACATCCCAAATTCCCCCGGGGCGGTTTCTTATTCCGTTAGAAAAATGTCTGTTTATATAAATAAATAAATAAGAGCCCACATGGGAACTGTTAAAATTCACTAATTAATTATTGGCAAATACTATGAGGACCTCTGAAGTGGCATAATAATTTGTTGACGCTTCATATTATTTATTTGTTTTCACAAAAAACCCTGACTTGACTTGAAAATAGAAACTATTTGCTGTGGCACACTTAACACGGAAAACTTCCCATAGTTTGATTGGAGGTTAGACTCGTTCCTGAGGGACCGTCAACTTAAATACTGCAAACGTAATGAAATAGATCTTTTTTATTTACATGTTCACAGGGATGAACATGGAAACAGGATTCAATTTGATGATAAAACCCTCTCGATAGGCACATTTGAAAGATTTCATTGACAGAGAAAACACAGAGAAAGTAGGTTCTTCCATCAACAATTTATTTTCGATCTGCAGGTCCTGACTGTTAATTATGACAATCTGAATTCATCCTTTCTCTCTAGTCAGGCAACAATTAATGTCTTTACAGAACGAGCAGAGTGAGTGCTTCGCTAAATACTGTAAATTATACAGAGTCTCCTTTCACCCCTCTTTAAAGTTGCTATTTTTGGCTCTACAAATAATGGATAGTGTGAGCTTGTGATGGTGGGGGCTGAGTGGCAAGGAGACCCAAGTTTTCTGTAATTTAGTTATTTAATACTGCATCCATCCATTTTCTTCCACTTTCCTGGGGTCGGATCACAGGGTACTAGCCTAAGCAGAGACATCCAAACCTGCCACGCCCTCACTACCTCCTCCATCTTTTCCAGGGGAACACAAAGGCGTTCCCAGGACAGCCAAAAGATATCTCTCCAGCGTTTCCTGGGTCTGTCTCGTGACATCCTCCCAGTGGTACATGCCCAATACACCTCATCCAGGAGGCGCCCATCCTTGTCAGATGTCTGAACTACCTCAGCTGGCTCCTTTTGATGTGAAGGAGGAAACTTCCACTCACCCTCAAATATCCTCGAAAGGGTAAAGAGCTGGTCCTTTGCTCCTCTTGCACCTGAGGTTCAACTAACACAGGGGCGGAACTCCAGGCCTCAAGGGCCCAATATTGTAAATTGAAGTGGCAGTGCCCCACCGGCACCGAAACCAGAGCAACACGTTTCCCTGCCATCTGAAAGTCTTTTTTTTCTATAGCCTTACCAAAGTTTTGGCTTCAGCCACTGCCTGAGCGGCGTCCGCTTGGCCTGCCGGTGCCCATCGGCTGCCTCCTCAGTACGTTCTGCTGGCTAACCAAGCCTGATACGACACCTCTCAGGTTCTCTTTATAGAACATTCACATGTTAGGAAGTCTAAGATGGAAAAACAGAAAAAACGTGTGATGCCAAAATTAATTTAAGAGATTTTATATGAAACATGTCTGAAAAATGTACCTTTTAACAAAAGCTAAGTGAATTTTAAGGGGTCTGGGTTCTGTCCCCTACCAAAAAGACAGAGCATTTAATTCACTCAAGTTCAGCCTTGTTGCTGAACTGATATAATCTTTCGGTTATTGAGTTAGATGGTAATGAAAAGGATCTAAACCTTAAAAAAAATAAAAACAAACTCACAATGTCTACGATCAGTGTCTCTACCATCTGCATAAACACCAACTTTGGAGAAATGAGGTATTCATCGAATTTTTCAGCTGTACATTCGCTCAGCATCCGCAGCGATGGAGGAATAAAACATTCACAGCGCAGGTCTCATGTGTATGCTCTCAGCAGCTTCCAGGGGAAAAGTTCCAAAACAAAGGAAAGCAAACTATATAAAGTAACATTACAAAAAGAATAAACAAAATACCAAATATATAAACAGACTAGTTAAACATTTTGTATTTTTTATGAGGAAAGTAACAACAAACTAGCTCCCCCCATAACTACACGGTACTTTCAATATTAGTGACATAACACATTCAGAGAGTTTCTCTTGTGTATACTCGCCATGCCTGTAACAACATGAATAATGTCACACTAGCAAACATAACCTCAATAGTACACTTGAGCAGATGAGCAGCTCTGTGTCACGCACAATGTTCATATGTTTCACTCCTAATTTTCAAGTCTGTGCATGAAAAGAAGAAAAAGAGTTTATTTAAAATGTAGCAATGTTACAACATTGCTACATTTGTTGCAACACCATTTAATGTGCTCTTAAATAACCTGATGACACATTTACAACCAAATGGCAAAAGTACAGCGAGCAGAGTGAAAGAGCACCTTCACCGGGAAAATCAAAAGAGTAGGAAAAGTAAAGCAAAGGCTCACAGCACTTTGAAGGTGATATATCAGCAAGGTGTGAAAACCTCAGTACCTGACAAACAGATGCACTAACCCAAAGCCTTCAAAATAAGAGTCTGTGCTTATATCCAAGTTGTTGTAGATTGTTATTAATCTCTGTCTCTCTTCCACAGCATGTCTTTATCCTGTCTTCCTTCTCTCACCCCAACCAATCACAGCAGATGGCCCCGCCCCTCCCTGAGCCTGGTTCTGCTGGAGGTTTCTTCCTGTTAAAAGGGAGTTTTTCCTTACAATGTTGCCAAAGTGCTCATAGGAGGTCATATGATTGTTGGGTTTTTCTCTGTATCTATTATTGTAGGGTCTACCTTACAGTATAAAGCTCCTTGAGGCGACTGTAGTTGTGATTTGGTGCTGAATAAATAACATTTAACTGAAGTGAGTATAAATAAATTGAATATACATCTTAATATACCAGCTCGTTCTGTTGTTCTGTTCCTCGAGCTGTTTGTGAGTACTTTTATTTGGAATGTATTGGAATAATCCTGCTTGGGCAATATGTTGTTGGTGCTCTGCAACACGAATGCCAGGATCTCTTGAACAAAACCAGATGACACTATATTTGAAACTGATGATGTACTATAGTTGGATAAACCTGATCAAGTACGGGCAAAATTCCAATACACTAATCCTGCAGTAACCAGATCCAAAAAGAGATGGTTTCAGTTTTTGACCTTCAACCAGACTGCATCATTTTTCCTTGAGTTTATTTTTACAATAAATATAATTACATTTATTAAATATATTTAGTCCAAGTATGAGCACCTGGCTGACCTTTGTGTCACATAAATGTGTAGGTGTGCCTCTTAACGATTTTTTTTAAATGAATAACATGTCTGTCTTTAACAAATACAAAAATAAAAGTTTGGACTTGAGATGTTATGGACATTTTTGGACTGAAATTGTAACATTCAATGAACAGTCGTATTAGAAAAATAATTACATGATTACCATAATCATGCTTACATAATACAAAATAGTTGGCTATCAAATTACTTCTCAAAAATAAACTGGCAGAATCCCATTTTTTCATCCAGAATTTTTTTTAACACCTAGGATATAATTTCACTGTATCGCAGCCTGACATGGCTTATAGCTAAAGAACTTGTTCTTGCCAAATTAATGTTTGGCAAGCGTAGCTGAATGAGTAGAACCGTGTCTGTGTGCCCAGTTCAGTCAAACCAAGCACATGCATTGGGTGTCGTGAAGATAGTCTGGTGCATGAGATGTATGAAAAATTCATTCATTCCAATCACTATATGTACGCTTCTTAGATTGAGGCGTAGGTGTTCCTGTAGTCTGCTAACTTCCTTGATAACCTTTCATACTTCTCCAACAATTGCCGGGCAGTCCTCCTAAAAGTCCAGATATGCCCATGTAGGCTCTCTGTTGGATACTTGGGTAAAGAGAGAAGGAAGACGATCATCAGACACATTAAACCAGAGCGCATTAAACGTATAGTGAGGATGCACTGGGGACAATTGGCAGAGGCCCAGTCCTCAAGATCATCAATTCCCACCTCAGACCTTAAGGTTTACGAAGGATTTTCCTGAGTGTAGTTAGCCTGTGGGACTCCATAAACAGCTGACAGGTGGCAGAAGGTCAAGCAGAGTGCAGCTCTGGCAGTGGCTGATGCAAAAACCTCGGATGTGGGAGTTTGGTGACGCCATGGAACAAGACTTTCAGTCTGCCTCAAAGTGGTTCCAGCAAATGTCAAACGACTCAGGAGGTCAAAGCAACATTCTACAGTGTTTACAGTGGTGATGGGATGGGAACTCAACTGAGCATATAGTCAGGCGGACACTTTGAGAATCTCCTCAATGCCACTGTCACGCCTTCCAGGATGGAAGCAGGGTCTGGGGAAGAGGGGGACGACTTGGCCCCTGGGGTGGATGATCACCCTCAGCTCCTCAAGGCTCTGAATGTTGTAGAAGCCCGTCCATCAGTCGAACATCAGATTCAGCAGGAACATATAAGATCTACAAATTGCTCCTTTTGGTTTATCCGTGTTTTAAAAATAGACTTTCCTCTTAAGACAGTTTCCTTAAACGCCTTCCAAACTTCACAAAAATTCTGCATTCAGGTGACTACCTCCTTTAGTTTAATGACAAAACAACACAATCTATTGAGGAAGAATGTCAATGCGAACAGTTCAGGAAATTAACACAGGAGAGAAATTTTTGCTATCCCACTGTTTTTCCATTAAAGATGTTAAGCTACCCCATCTTTAAGAAAGCTCTTACAAACCCCACTGTACTTTCTCTGCTCAGTACAGAGACACAAATATCGAAGAGTGGGTGAAGCTAGTGAAATATTTAGCAGCAAATGCCAGGTATTTCCCTCAGGCTTAAGTAGAAAGTTAGTAGCTATGCATATTAATTTAATTCATGCTCTTGTTGTCCAAAACCCAAAGATATTCTTTTTATAGTGATGTAAATGATAGAAAAGCATCAAACACATTATAGACGGTATAATAACTTCAAACTGAGACTGACCTGAAAGAATATGTCGATTTAAAATAGAGTTGGAAAACCTCTCTGGTGTTTAGGGACCAAAGAAGATTGCCATCCATTCTCTTTGCAGTGGGAACAATCTCTGTTGGCGTAAACATCCTCGAGGTGTACGAGTGTATCGAAAAGATTGCTCTGTCTGAAGCCCTCGCACTTGCCAACCTCGTTGAGTACTGAACCTCTCAGGGAATCTAACTCGTTTAAAATAAATGTATTAGAAAGCCCGTTTGAAACATCATTGCAAGCTATTTTCTGTCTTGTCACTAGAAGTACTGCTCTGTTATGCAAGGACAAGAAAACCAAGGGTGTTGCCCCACCAACATTAATTCCATGTGGCATGTTTCTTGCATCTCAGAAAGGCCAAGAAAGGCAGCCTTTCTTCCCATGCACAGAGAGGCAAATGGCATCCAAAACACCAGTCCTCAGATGAGTTTTTGCTTACGGCCCTTATCCACAAATACACTCCATCTGCCACCTGAGTTGGACACAAATGTTATGAAGTCCATACTGGCTGCTTAAAAGACTGCTGTAGGTGACATTTCAAAAGAACCCTCGACACGAGAGAAAATATGCCCTGCATCACAACAACTGTTGTGCTCTTCGCAGTTGTGTCCCTGCCAGTCACAAGTGAAGGACTTAGTGTTTAATAGATACACTTTCTCTACCCTTATCGGAATTGCCAGCCCCATTTATAGCAGAGCTGTAATTTTTATTCTCAAAACTTAAACCCAGTGAATTGATTTTTTTTTTGCATGAGGTCTCCTAGGCATCTCCTAGTCTTTATTATTAAGCTATTAATTATAGTCTACTCTTAAGCAGGCGGTACAATTAAGACAATTCATTGTTATAGCTATTAAACTGGACTGCAGTGTGCTGTTAATGAGCCTGTCTGCTGTTTGCCTTCCATTTAAACAGAGGACATGAAGCCTCAGTGGTGCTGATGGTTTGCTGCTTATTGGCATACAGTTTGATTTGATAGATATTATGTGACTATAGAGGCGGCTGAGGACTTAGAATTATTTTTGCAGGTTAGGTCAAGACTACATTAGCTCTTTGACCAAATGCATTGAGAGTATTAGATGAGAGGCATGTTTGTACAGGATTAAAGGTACAGCACAGTTCAGTCCTGTCTTGAAAATAAAAAAAGAAAATCTCAAAAGACAAAGTACCCAACTTATTATTATGATTATTATTATTATTATAGTGGCTATGTACAGCTTTCACATACACTTATGTGAAAAAGAAAGTTCGCACAACACTCTGTAAAAAACTAATCAACAGCTTCTGACTACAGCGGAAAAGGAGTTAAATATATTAAAAAACTGGTTTGATGTAAATAAGTTATCATTAAATATAAAGAAAACAAAATTGATTATTTTTGGCACTAGACAAATGAAAAATGTATCTAAAATCAGGGTTAATGGAATTGAAATTGAAAGAGTG
>NW_024582396.1:2847333-2851497 GCF_018398535.1 Haplochromis burtoni
GCTGGTGTTAACCCAGTGCCCCCGTCTTTCTAGTAGAAGTGCTCAGAGCAACAACAGACCCAAGAGCTACATCCTGATGGTTTAAGAAAACCTCCTCTCTCTAAAAAGGTTTGTGTGTGTTTGCTTGTTGGTTTGTTTTTCAATATTAACACAACATCAGATAAAAAGAACATCATACCAACAGAGTCAAACATGGTGGTGGCAGTGTGATGTTTGGGGCTGTTTTGCTTCTGCAGGACTCGGACCACTTGCTGTAACTGATGAAACCATGAATTCTGCTCTGTGCCAGAAAACCCTAAATCAGTTTGTGCATGAAGTTAAAGGGCACTTGGGATCCAAACCACACCAGCAAGTCCAGCTCTGAATGGCTAAAATAAATAATGGTCCTGAGGGGCTTGGCCAAGGTCCCCACTTAAATCAGACTGAGATGCTTTGCCATGACCTTAAACAGCACATTCACACTTGAAAACCCTCCAATGTGGCTGAATTAAAAGAATTCTGAAAAGAAGAGTGAGCCAAAATTCCTCCAAGGCAATATATATGACTCATTGCTATTTATCGCAAACATTTCTTTTTAAACCTGTCTTGTCCAGCAGTTGTAGAAGGATTAAGGTCTGAATGCTTTGTATTGCCAGACATGTTTGCTTTCCCAGTAGGGGCACCGTAGACTCCTCTTGTTAATGTTTTTGCTTTATTCATTCACTTTATTTTACTATTCATATTATTGTCTAGTGGATATTATTGCTGGAGCAGAGAGGGCATAAAGGCCAGATTGAAGATAAGAAAGAAGAGAAATTGGGAAAAATGGAGAAAAGAATGGGGGTGGAGGTAAAAGTTGAGGGTGAAGTAAACAGACACGCTGGGTCGCCAACTGCTGCTTCTGTAACAAAGCACACTCAAATAATACACAGCACCAAAAAGACACAATAGAGGGGGGGGTACACAGACAAATATACAATTTTGCTGTGTAAGTGTGTGTAAATAAGAGACCCCGTGAGAGCCAGAGATGGATGGAGGGCAACCCGAGACAGATGAAGATCTGAGACCACACATCCTGATGCATCCACCTCAGCTGAGGGAAGATGGTGGCCCCAGTTGGAGCTCCAACAGCCAAGGGCGGGGTTGTCACAGGACCGGAGACAGAGGCAGCTGACACCAGAGGCTGTCCGCCCCAGCATGAGGACAGGGCCGCAGACCCCAGATCCCCAAGAACCCCGGACCCATAAAACATTAGCATCCTGAATATGGGATAACATTTTTAGATTAAACATAGATACACACAAACATGAATATGTGCAAAGAAAAAGCGGGAACACTTTGTTTATGCAAACACCTGTAAGCCATAAAACACAAATGTATCACAATGCTGCCTATGAACACATCTCCACAGTCACACACACATATGCACTATGTTGTTGTGCAAGCAGCTGGTGCTGGAGAGAGACAGCTCTTTCAACTCGTCTCCACAGAGACACAGAATTCATGCGTAAGTCTGTGAGGCCCTTCAGCACTGATCTGTTCCTCAGCTAAAATCTGATAGACCTAAAATCACATTCAAACTTTCAAACATGACATATACTTCAGTTACAGGTGATGGAGAAGGTTTTATATGTTTATCCAGTCAATCTGTCCTTTGTGTAATCCCTATTTGTTAATGCATAAAGTCTGACCATCTCTAGATGTAGTGCAATAATCCCCAAAGCTGTGGACTCGTGTGGAGGTAATGCAAGTGTGCCAGGGGCTTAAACTGCAGCACACGCTTTGTAGCATTTACTAGGCTAAATTCAGCTTTACACCAAAAAAGACAGCCCGCTGAATTTGCTAACAGCAGTCAAAGCTAATAGAGGTTAGTGTGTTTTCTGTTTCGATTTCAAGTCTGGACTGAAGAGCAGGAATCGCACATCTCTAGGTTACAGATGAAAGATGGATACCAAAGACTACCCAAAATCCACAAAAAGTCTTGAATTTGACATGTCTTTATCCTGTCGTCATTCTCTCTTTCTCACTCTCATTCATTCTCTCTCCCCAACCAATCACAGCAGATGGCCCCGCCCCTCCCTGAGCCTGGTTCTGCCGGAGGTTTCTTCCTGTTAAAAGGGAGTTTTTCCTTCCAACTGTCGCCAAAGTGCTGCTCATAGGGGTTCATATGATTGTTGGGTTTTTCTCTGTATGTATTATTGTAAGATCTGCTGTACAATATAAAGCACCTTGAGGCGACTGCTGTTGTTATTTGGCGCTGTATAAATAATATTAAATTGAATTGAAAATGTATTCCATAACAGAAGAAATGTTGGACTTTTAGTATTTTGCTCGACTTTTGTGTCACAGAGAGAAAATCCCACTCCCACGTCTGAAAGTTGCTAGTCGCCGCAAATAACAATTATCATATCGGCACAAATAAAGCACATTTTTGTAGACATTAGGTTTTAAAAAATGAGGAAAGTCTATATAGTCAAAAATAAGACAGGTTCATCTATACAACCTTGGATAACCATAAATAGCAGCAGGGTGATACAGATAGGAGTCTATCATGGCTTGTTTGTTTGTTCTTTAATGTTGACATTAAGTCTTGTCTTTGTTTGTAGAAGTACATAAACAATAAACAACCAACCAATCAAAAACCACATTTGCCTGCCTTATCTGCCAGTCAGGACTCGGCTCTAAAGTGAAATGAATACGTGTTACTCTCAGAAAACCAATTTGAAATAAATTACTTCCTTTCAAAGCCGTTTATTCTGGGAAACCGACATGTTTCAGCCAATGCAGTGTTTTCCTGCTTTTGAGAAATGCTCATCATGGAACTGAGGCCTAAGTACTTCACACAGTAAGAGTTTTGTAAAGGTGGAAATTATGAAATGCTTTTGTAATCACAATAATTTTGTTAGAGAAGTTTAGAAAAAGAAAAGGTTTTCTCCATTCACCCTCACAGGTGTAATTTAGTTAGTCCATCTCCCACGAAGTGTGGGCATCACGAGGCTAGGAAGAATTTATAACATGCTGTGATGTCGCAGTATGGTGTCTCACTGAATATGCAAAGTTCGGTCTACCATAGTCTGTGAACTACAGCACACAGACTGTAGTTCAATTTAATATTATTTATACAGCGCCAAATAACAACAGCAGTCGCCTCAAGCTGCTTTATATTGTACAGCAGATCTTACAATAATACATACAGAGAAAAACCCAACAATCATATGAACCCCTCTGAGCAAGTACTTTGGCGACAGTTGGAAGGAAAGTAAGTAAGAGTAACTAGCAGGAGAGCATTAAACTAATGTTTTAATCTGAGGCATGATGTAAACTGAATAGAGTTTGCTGCTTTAACATCAATGTTCATTTCTGTAAATCTGCTGGTTAATGTATGTTGGCATGGATCACATGTTTTGTGTTGTTATACATAATCATCATTTCAGAGACAAAGTGTGCTCTTTTAAAATATTTAGCTTTAAAAAAATACATTATGATCAGAGATGGGCAGTAACGCGTTACTGTAATCTGATTGCTTTTTTCAAGTAACGAGTAAAGTAAGGGATTACTATTGCAAAAACGGTAATTAGATTACCGTTACTTTCCCGTAGGAACGCTGCGTTACTGCGTTACTAAAACCGTGATTTTTTGTGCATGCAGCGTTTAAAGCGTGGAAGTACTGACCTTACTTTGAGTTTGATTCCATAAAAAGTGACAAAAACATTAGTGTCCGCTGTGCGTGGGAAGAAAACTTCTTTTTACAGCGAAAAAAACCCCTAAACTTCCAACAAGCACCGAGTAGCTACGACGTAATGGGAAACTCACAGAGAAACTCGCGGATTCTTCCACTGACCGCCGCGGCACACCTGCACCAGGGTAATATTTTATTTTATGTGCTGGAATGTGCAGAAAATAGGTTTAAATGTTAAACTAATTTCTTCCAGTCAGAGAATGTTGCATATAATTAAATTTTTGCTTGATGCATAAAGTTAAAAGATTAAAACTAATAAAACAAGTTTTAAAAAGAGACTTTTCCATTTGATTACATTTTGTATGATGGATTATGCAGAAAAAGTAGAATTGGGCTGAAAGATCTATCGCTTTATCACCTATTCAGGTTGTAAATCGTGTTTTTAAAAAGTAACTAAGTAACTAAGTAATTAATTACTTTTGAAAATAAGTAATCAGTAAAGTAAC
>NW_024582396.1:2851634-2872134 GCF_018398535.1 Haplochromis burtoni
GGGATTACTTTTTGGGGAAGTAATCAGTAATTAGTTACTGATTACTTTTTTCAAGTAACTTGACCAACACTGATTATGATTATAAAATTGAAAACTTGTAGAATTTATAAACTTCTCGTTTTCATATGACTGAAGTTGGTGCTAATTCACACAGCACCATATCCCATCCCACCATCCCCTCTGTGAAACAGGCTGGTAATCACTGTTTGAATTGTTACTCAAAAGGAAGTAATGTAGAACACATTTCTCATTACTTTTTAAACAAAGTAGTGCATTACATTACTCAATTACATCCTGGAGAAAGTAATTTGATCCCTCCCCTAGAATCGCAGGGAGGGGTCAACAACAGCAGTAATGGCAAATAAATATTTTCTTCATGATAACTTTCATCTAATCTTCCTCACAAGATTTTTTTTTTTACCAGTTTTACTAAAAAAAATAGATCATTCAATAGATTGTTAAAATGCACATTAGAATAAACTGATTACAACAAATGACACAACTGCTAATGCATTTAAAAGAAACCTGTAACTGTTACAGAATAGAAACATTTATAAAAGTTTTTTTTTTTAAACAGAGTGTTTACTGGGAAGCAGACCGACCAGCTAATGGAAACTTTTTAAAACTGAACTAAAAGTTCGCTAAAAAAAAGTTGGAGTTTTAAAGCTTTTCAGTTTCACATGTGAGTGGCAGTGTTTTTTAAGGCTAAGGCAGAAACTCCAAATAAACCTGAGAGACGTCCTGTGTAACTGTAGCTGTGGGTCCTCTCACAGTTACACAACACAAGATAACCTGTGCAACAAAGAAAAAAAAAAGAATGGTAAATGGCCTGCATTTGTATAACGCTTTACTCAGTCCCTAAGGACCCCAAAGCGCTTTACACTACATTCAGTCATTCACACATTCACACACACATTCACACACTGGCAATGGCAAGCTACATTGTAGCCACAGCTGCCCTGGGGCGCACTGACAGAGGCAGTTAACACTAAATATGTTGTGGGATTTACGTGATTCTTGGTCAGCCTTAACTGTCACTGAGGGAACCGAGAGAAATTAAAATCTTGTAAACAATGAGAACATTTTTGCTAAAGCATATAGTTAGAGCTGGACCAGGTGACCCTGAATCCTCCGGATTCCCATGATGCATTGAGTTTTTCCTTTCCAGTCACCTTTCTCACTCACTATGTGTTAACAGACCTCTCTGCATTGAATCATATCTGTTATTAACCTCTGTCTCTCTTCCACAGCATGTCTTTATCCTGTCTTCCTTCTCTCACCCCAACCAATCACAGCAGATGGCCCCGCCCCTCCCTGAGCCTGGTTCTGCGGAGGTTTCTTCCTGTTAAAAGGGAGTTTTTCCTTCCCACTGTCGCCAAAGTGCTGCTCATAGGGGGTCATATGATTGTTGGGTTTTTCTCTGTATGTTTATTGTAGGGTCTACTGTACATATAAAGCGCTTGAGGACTGTTGTTGTGATTTGGCGCTGTGTAAATAAAACTGAAATTACGAATGTGTCAGGGTCCTGGGACTGGGCGACCCAGGATCCCTGAGCAGTTATAGTATTATATTATTATTATCATTATTATATGTATTTTGGTGTTGCTGCTGCTCTTCTCCATGCTTGTAGATGTGTGTGTGTGTGTGTGTGTGTGTGTGTGTGTGTGTGTGTGTGTGTGTACAGTCTGCGGGTATGCTTGGAGGATGGAGCTCAGCCACCTGCAGGCCTGAGGGGTGTGGCCCTGTGGAAGGACTGGCCACACCCGAAGCCACACACCTGCCGCTGATCAGGGCTCGTCGGGGGAGCTACTTAGGAGAGTCTTGGAGCTCCCACCGACGCGGGATCATTGCATGAGACTCCACGTTAGTCTTCTGTTCAGTTAAGTTAGTGTGCGTGTATGCCCGCAGTTGTATGTGTCCTGACGGCTGCGTCTATTGTTTCCCACAGGAGGAGCGTGGAAGACACGAGAGCAGCGAGCACCGGGGGGTGCTGACACGGGAGCGGAGAGAGCACAGAAAACACGGACTATTCACGGAGAGACACAACACGGGAGTCTGGGAAAACACGGGGATTTCTTGTTACTTTGTTGCACACCGTAAATAAACTCACTGTTTATACATAGAGCACCGCGCCTGGGTCCTCCTTCCCCACACATCCCCACGGTCTGCCAGCCAGACCGTGACACGATGAACCTTTGGCGTTTTTTTGGCTAATACTTTTCTGTCATGGGAATCTGCTGTGCTCCTCTTAACCGTTCTAATGAGCGGAGCAATGTCGCAAAAAATTAATCTGAACAATGAAAAAAACATATTTGATTTTGTGGTATTGAAGGGTTTGTGGAGCAGGTTTGTTCTGACGCTGCAGTTTTAAACCAGTTTGAGAAGAAAAAACAATAACATAGATGCTAAACAGGGAAAAGCAGCCACGGCAAATGAGATTAAGCTAATTGTTTACTCCTTTGGGTTTATAAAAATAACATTACACACAAGGTTAATTAACCCAATAAAGTACGCCGGCATAATCGGCGAAGATCATGTCTTTGATTAGCAAAGTTCAGTTGCTTTGCTCAAATTAAACACATGATAAATGGTGTATGACAAACTGCTGCCTCTGCTCGCTGTGTTTACACGGGAACTCTTTGAACCTCTTTTGAAAATCACAGTTTAGCAGTGACATACACTAAAAGTCACAGGCTTTACAACTGACTATAAAGTCACGGCTCATAAATCATGTCACGCCGCAGCTGTTTTGCTGTGTTGCTGTGATAATGACTTACATTCTGACAGCAGGCAAAAAAAACGGTGGCCATTTACAGACTATTCATTAACATCTCAAAATGTAGTCAACCTTCAGCTGTCGTGCTCAAAAACTGATAAAATGATCTGTCAGTCAACGTTTGTCAGGGGAGAAGCGGAGCAACAAGACAAGGCAGGAGGATACCTCGATGTCACACTATTCCACCGCATCCCTGAGTCATTAGCATCGGTTTGTGATGACAGCACCTGACACATGACAGGCAAAGGCCTTCTCAGCCGTTCATCCCAGAAGAGCACATCTGACAACCAGCTCACTTGACTGACTGACTCACTCATAACACTGACTAACTGGCTGACTAGCTGACTGACAGACGATCCTGCAGTCGAGGGCTGCCGCTCTACACAGATAATAAGCAAAGAGGGCAAACAGGCTGCTGACTGAGAATGAAGAGTTGAGTGGAAGAAACTGGCACATGGCAAACCGCTCTGCTTGCTTGGAAAGTGGTCTTATGCAGCGACACACCAAAGTTGGAGCCATTCGTCACCTTCACGACACCCCCTCCACACCGCCAGTGTTCCGCCACAATCTCCGTCCAAGCTGGAAAAGTCAGAAATAGCAGCAGAAAGAGAAGAAAAAAAGATGGAGAAAGACTCAAAGACACTACCGGCGCTGTGTGCCAGGCTGCCAAGTGGCACCAGCCACGGCGCACATAGTTAGGTGCCAAAGCTTGTCAAATATAGGGCATCCATCCAATCCACTCCAGTGGCAGTGGGGAGGGCTCGCTGCCATTCACGCCACCTATATTATTCGTCACTGCCCGCTGCTGCCAGGTCCTAAAAGGTGGTTGCTATCACAAAGCTTCCTCTGCAGTACAAAGGCCTGTTTTGCAGGTGTGCATTTACACAAAGGCAGAGAAATCAGAATATACTCACTGCATTAGTTTGGGTTTGGACGCGCTGAACTTTAAACTTTCTGCAAATTCTTTCATTACCAAACCATACATCAACACTGCTGCATTTCTCCTGCACCATAAATAAAAGGAGGCTTCTTGCTGAACTGGTACATTTCATGGTACACAAAGTTTGTATGACAAATGTGTCTTGTGATTGTAATTGGGGTTGGTTCACTCGCAAAGGCGCTTTGTTCTGGGTGTTTACTGAGAAAAAGCACCTGAGGGATACAAAAGGAGAGTTGACTTTTCAGTCGGGCACCGAGTCAAGATAAGTGGGTTTGTGTTCCCCCGTGTGTGTGTGTGTGTGTGTGTGTGTGTGTGTGTGTGTGTGTGCGCAGATGTTTCCTGATTGGGTTTGGACTGGGTCTACCTGTGCATGATGTGTGACTTAATTGAGTTTGGTGAGTGTGTGTATTTGTGTGCGTGCTCCATTGCATGTATTTGCATAATCATCTTCAACAATGTTTCTCATTGTCAAAGCAAGAGATTAACATTTCCCACACATTGACACCCCCTGCGTGCGCGCTCCCTCCTTTTCAGTTAAATAAGTGAGATGTCCAAGAGAGATCATTATCAGAGAGGCTCTAAATCGATCCATTCTAATTAATTACCCACTTGATAGATAGGAGTGAGGCCCCGTCGCACTCCAGGAGCTGAGGAGAACAGTGCCGGCTGTTCAAATCCCACACATAACCTACACAGAGAACTGCAGGCAAACTGTGCAGGCAGAACTTTAGACTACAGCTGATGGTCTCATTTAAAAAATATTATTCAATCTATTGCAAATGAATACAATAAGCTGCCATCTGGAGCAACATTAGTGTTTCCTGGGCTGATAGCAGGTTAACATCACAAGCCTCGGAACAACGTAGCAATCAAATGTTTATCTGTAACATTGTTACAGCGCAGGATGATAGAGTTTGGGTTTAAGTGGAGACGCAGTTCAGATGGGAAACTTTACCATTTTACAGCTTAGCCGTGGAAAGCTTTGATGGTAAAGAGTAAGGACTATGAGGACTGCACGGTTTTCTCATGCAAACTGTGTCCAATATTTCCATTCTTCTTCTTCTGCAAGGGACAATTTCAGGAGGTCACTGCAATTTAAACTTCTATTGAAAAAGCAGCAGGATACAGACGTCACTTTGGTGTGTTGGTGTATGATACAACAGGCCTTAACAGTAAAGACGACAGCTACAACTTTTCAATAATAATCACTAAAAAACTAGAAATTGAAAGTTCTGAACTGAACAGTTGTCCGGGTTCTTTTCCTGTTTGCACTCTTCTGTAGTTTGGTTTAAGCAGTTTGGGAATGGATTGTGATTATCAGCTCAGCACGCTCACTGACCTTCATGGGTTTGCTTTTAGATGAGGTGCTGCCCAAAAATCTGTAAATGACAAGTTGTAAGTGACATCAGACTCATCAGTCCACCTTCTGTTTATCTCTGAGGACTGTTAGCTTTGATGGTGATAATATTACTTATAATAATGATCATTAAAAATATGTGTTGCTGTCATTATGATGTGCAATGTTTTATAAGATATGATATAATATGAAGTATTCATGGTCATATTATTTTATTTTGTAAATTAACTTTCTTGAAAATGTGTCCACATACAATTTCCATGTAAACAGACTGAGGTGATTTTTAAATGAATAAATAAAATTTGTTGGTCATGATTAATAAACACGTTCCAACAAGTAAAAGCATCCAGGTAAATAATCTGATAATATAATCCACAGTCATCATTAGGCTGTAAAACTGCTGAACTGTGTGTAGCTATCTGGATAAATTGACACGCTGTCTGTGGAATAGAGGAACCTCCACACTCGTCCAGAGCACACTGGCAGTGAGCAGAGGATCCAATAACTTTTCATTTTCCTGTTGAAAATGAGTCCCTTTCTCCTCTGTAATCTCATCTATGCAATGATCCAGCCTCTTTTACCTCCTCAGAGTTCCTTATCCAAAGCCACGCGCCTAAGAAGAACCTCTGTGTGCCATCTAGACCACCAATGTCATATCAAAACTCTAATATAACTAACTCTAATTGCATAGCAATAGAAGAAATATGGCCATACTGTAATCTAGTGCTAAACTGGGACACTACGTCAGCGGCTGTAAATGTGAGAAATAACCCAGCTGGCATTGTTTGAGTGAAGAACTATATATCTGCTGGCCGTATGCGCACAACGTGCCCCTGTGGCACGCTCGTTTGTGCGTCTGCTTTCTCGCAGTGCTTTCCTCTCAGTTTCTGCTGAGACCATTTGTCTCTTTACCCTTACATACTCCATTTACACCATCTCACTTTTCCCCTTCTTGGACTAAAGCAACAGTGTCAACATGATTTTGCACTGGAGGCTCTTTTCTGCACTGGGCCAAAAAGTTTTTTGTGGATATTCGCAAAGAAAAAAAAGAAACAAAGATTTAAAGTTGAACAATTTTTTCTTTCACTTTAAAGATTCACCAGCTGTGAATATTTTTCATTACCAAAATGTTTTTGACATGTTTATTGGAAAAAAAGCATCTAAGCTTCAAGCCTCGGGGTGGCTGTTGCCTCGTGTTTGCAGCCGGGCTTGTTGAGAGTCTCACTCATTGTGGGGTTTTGGTTTTATATTAAATAGATGTGTCAAAGGCCTGTAGAGCAATAAAAAAACATATGAGATTTTCCCCTTAAAGGATCATCAGATGGTTAAGTTGGTAATGTATCTTTTATAGTGTTTAACTCTTCAAAGCATTTGAATCCATTAGGTTGCTGTTTTGAAAAAGAAGCCGGATTCTGTGGATTATTTACAGTTTTACACACATTGAAACAATTCAACATGTTATCATAAATGTTTCTTTAATTTCACTTCTTTATTATTTCAGAGGTGCTAATTTTCTATTGTTTTTCACATCCATATTCATACAGTGATGGAGTGCACTTCAACATGATTTGGATCGTAGCTGCTGACGTGAGTATGCCGGGGGTATTTGTTTGTTTGTTTGTTGTTTTATGTTTGCTTATTAACCAGAACAAAAGTGGTGTTACAAAATATTTACTGTCATTAAATGCAATTATATAATAATCAATGAATCTCGTTTTATTTACCAATGTAGGTGCAAAAGGCCAATAATGGTATTCAGCTGAAATTATTTTTATTAATTAATTTTAATCGCTGAAATAATTTAAATTGGATTCACATGTTTGTCACTGAGAAGCTATTTTTCCCTTTGAGTTGTTCTGATTTCATACAGAGGAGTGTTTACCTTCAACAACACCTTCAGCAAATCACTCAAGAACTAAATTACTTCTAAATTTGAATGAATTTTTTTCTGGAAGATGTCTAAAAGTTTTAATGTAAATATGACTTCTGGTATCTGCTCTCACACTGCGCTGTGACCAGTGTAACGGTAATCATAACACTGGCTGTCTCTCATTGATCCAGTTTTGTTCACAGCAATGCCTAAAATGTCAAAACTTACAGCAACATGTTATATCTATGTTACCCACTCAGTCATAACATACGCATGTAATTCAGCTAATTGAACGCTTCCATGGTAGCTGCCTCCACGTGCATCAGGAAATGAGATGCTGAATCCTTGTCACGAACATGTGGACCACCCCATTCATCAGACACCAAGGTTATAAAATCCTCAGTACAAAGAAAATAAAGATCTTTAAAGTAGTTTCTCTTTACTTAGGGCGTCTTCAGGTCATTGCCTGAAAGATTTTGCACCAGATTAGGTCAACACCATTACTGTGATGGATGTTCTCCTTCAAAGCCTGGAGTTGTTCTGGGTCATTGCCCTGTTAATAAACTAAAAATAAACTAATAATGAACTGATAATGTTCCCAGTAAGATCAAACAATATGTTTCCATAGGATGCTTCAATCCACATGATGTCCTCTGAATTCATTTCAAAAAGCATCAACTAATTTGGACTGCACGTAAAAGATGAATGTTCCTTCAAGGTCTGATAATCGAGGCCAGTACCTCTGATTCCCAGCAAGGGGCCACAGAAGTCTGGCTAATGGGAAAACAACCTCTAATCTGTGCATTCAGGAAACACTATTCATGGTCTCGGGTGCTACTTTAAAGTCTTAACAGCTACAACGGGCTGGGCTAATCCACCTCATTACTGAATGTGCGCTTTCTCAGATAGCGAGGCAGCAACAGCCCAAATGTTCAACGTAAGGCTTTAAGCCGAGACTCCACAAAGATGGCTAGTGACTGTTAGGTGGTGTAACGGGGAGTAGCTGTGTGTACAGTCCGTTTCACCGGCAAAATCCCCTCCTCAGGATTGCAGGTAGGAAAACACACGTGCACATACACATTCACAGGTCAGTTGTTTAATTTCCAAAGACTGTGTAATATTTATCCTAAGAACAGATTTCTGCCCTGTAAATGATCTCGTACTTCCTGTTTTCATCCATCATTCAGTTTGATTCGATGTGATTTTATTTATATGGCGCCAAATCAGAACAACAGTTGCCTCGAGGCGCTTTATTTTGTAAGGTAAAAGCCCTGCAGTAAGACATTCATGTGATAAGCGCATGGTTAAAGTGGGCCAGCTTGATTACTACTGTTTAAACGTCATGGCTGGACCACAGCAAGCTGAGAGGGAAATGATCCAGTGGTTCGATGCACTGTGGCATCTGCACGTGCACGTGTGTGCGTGTAAGTGTACTTCTATACAATTAAACTGAGGAGTTGGTTCATTTTGTGAGCTTTTCCACTTGCTTCCCTCTGTTGTTCACTTCATTTTGCTTCAGCTCACGTTAGTTATGTACAGCTTAAGAGAGTCAGTGGGGATGCTGGTAATTGAAGTTACTGAGGGAACCTGTTTAGAGCGCCTGCATGTTATACTAAAAACACTGATATTTGTCACCATTTGAACAAAGTCCAGATCACACTTTCATACATACAGATGGCTGCAAATGCACGGAAATGCACTCATTATTATACTAATAGGCACATTTATCATACAGATCTTACAGGATATCCAAATAGTGTCTTGTATTTATCAGTCTCGATAATCTGGATGTCTGAGCAGTACTAGTAAACCCTTGCAAGAAAAAAAGGAGTGAAAGAGCTACAAAAACATGCGTGTGATTTGTAGGCACCATCTCCCGTAGCGCGTCACTCCCTTTGCAGCTTTGTGTTTGTATGTGTGAGGATGTCAGGGGGGACAGACAGGGTGAGTGTGGAGATCCTGGAGAGATAAGACAGGCAGACAGAGCGACCATGCAGAGGCGCCACACTGCGCGTGCCATGCTTGATCAAGTCTCATTACAGCTGTGCTTGCACAGTGGGCTCATAAACATGACCGAAGAGGCAGGATCACACACACGCCCACACCTTAACGCACACACCAGCAGATGTAATAACCTGTGGCTTCATTTGCATGCACTTTATTGCCGACTTGTCAGCCTTCTGCCCGACGCCTCCCGCCTGGCCTCCTTTAAACGAGAGTGGGTGTCAAACTGCGATCGCTCATCGAGCATCATCAGAATCACAGGAAATACCAAAACATATGAACACACTTGTAGACAGAGTGAGAACCAAAGAATAAATGAGGCAGAAGTGAACTTGCCATTGAACTGCCTTCACCACCAAATGCATTACTGTCCTAATGGTCTTTTTCCCCCCGTTCCTGGGCTCTGTCCTCTGCTCACAATAAATGCTCCACTGCGAGTAAGATGCAATCTTGAGCTATGATTTACACAGTTGATGTAGTTTGAAATGTCAATTTGCACCCATTATCAAGATAAACAGAGGGAGTGTGCAGCATCGTTAAATGATTTAATTTCATGGTCTTATCAGTGTGGATTTCACGGACAACGCCAGATCCCTATCTGAACAGATTTCATTGTAGGCTACCTGCTCGGATCGGCCAAATGATGTTTGAATATTTGCGTTTGATTTAGTTGATTTCCTAACTGTCATTAGCAGATTGATGTGCATGAGCTGTGAAAATGGACGACCTTCACCCTGAAACACACTGATGCTTAGACTTGCTAGAAAGATAATAGGAAGAGAACTTAAAAAATCCAGACTTGCATTATGTTAAAGAGGAATTTGTCACATCCACAGAGGATGAGTTTGAAGTCTTCCTCTAAGTTTCTTGTTGCGGTTTGTGATGTGAACATTAGTATTCAGATGCTGGGGCTGTAATGATGTCAAAGGTCTCCATCTGAACCGTATGACTAATTTAAGAGAGGTGCGACTTCACTAAAGGAGACTGATGTGTCATAATACCTTCCAGTCAATTTACTCAAAAGAGACCTTTATCTACATTTGATCTATACCTCAAGTGACCCTAAGGACTCGAGTCCTGTAGCACTCTGCGCCCATTTGTGTCATAATTGACTCCAGACTCTATAAAAAGGCACTGAACAGACACAAATGTCCCTGAGACTCTGGGGGAGGCATGGGATGAAAATTAGCACTGCTGTGTTCACTCAGATACACAGAGGAGTTTCATCTCGCTTTTTGTGGCGCTTCTCTTTTAAGGATTGAGATTTTCAGACATGGAAATAAACCAGAGAAGTTTCCCGTGGCATCAGGAACAGGTGAAAACACATAGAGGTGCACTCAAAGCTACCTTAACATCCTCCACCCTGACACTGTCACCAGCAGCACATCAAAGCTCAAGCCTGAGGGACAAGAGATGAGACTAGAAGGGTAATGGAGAGGCTGATGAGGAGGGTGAACAGAGAGCAGATGGAAAAAGGGGGAATGAGAGAACTGTCAGTCAGCAATCGTGGGAGGCAAGAAAGAATACATGATTGGGTAAAGAAAGAGTTTCTGCTACTTTTCTTTTTCCTGCCAGGCTGGGAGTTGGTGGTAGACATCGCAAACAGTGTCTGGAGTCAAACAATGTCATTTTGGCTGAAGATTAATCCATAGCCAAAATTATATTGTATTTACCGTCATCTCGGTCGTGGTTATTACCTTTTTTTCTTCCCTAGTTTTGTTTGTTCCACATGTTTATAGTAACTTGCTGTTTTTTTTATATTAAAAAGAAAATGTGTTGTACTGTTCGGTAACAAACCCCCAACAGTCACATGACCCTCTGTGAGCAAGCACACAGCAACAGTGGGAAGGAAAAACTCCTTTTTAACAGGAAGAAACGTCAGCAGAACCAGGCTCAGAGAGGGGCGGGGCCATCTGCTGCGAACAGTCGGGATTGAGGGGAGGGAGACTGGAGGAGAGCCAGAGATTAATAAGAACTAATAATTGAATAACACGTGGTGTAGAGATGCTGCCAGTTATTATACAATGTTTTTCCATTTTTGATAATACATAACAGCTTGTGTTTTATGTTTGTGTATTTGGTGGCGTGCCTGCAGCCCATTGCAGCAGAACAATCTTCAAAGTCAACTTTGACATCATTTTGTGCACTGAAGTCACTTTAGTTACTGTGCTGACACAAAGTTACACATTTGCAGATCCATCAGGCACAGAGCAACACCAGCACTCGCTTGGAGTGATGTTTCGGTTCACGTGCCAGCGAGCGCCATGTTGGCTTTAACCAGTTCCTGTTTCTAAGGTCATTTAACATGGGTGTGTTTTTGTTTATGTAATGTTTAAAGACCAAAGCTTGTTTTTTCTGCTGTTTTTTTGGTTGTTTGTTTTTTGCAAAACAAATGGAGGAAATATTTCTCACGTCTCAAACCAAATCATGAGCTTTCTCCAAAAACAGTCTGGCTGGAAGCAAAACAGGAACTGAAAAATATGACATTTAGTTTGAGTTTCATATGTACAAATAAAGCAAAGTAACATGAAAATTTGTAGTGTTCATCACTGTTACCATGGAGACTGCTTTTATCTCATTATGGCTCACATTGTCAAAGGTAACCCAGCCTGCAGTGTCACTCACTCTCTGATGTTAGATGGCAGTCATTGCAGACAGAGGGCAACATTCATCTTTATTCACTTCCTCGACTTCTTGCGCCGATGAACTGTTGCCAATCCATCACCTGCGCATAGAAATCGTCCTCACAGCGAGTAAGATATTTCGTGGAGGGAACAGCTCAGCAGCATGTTGAGGGGCACAGGTTAAGGTCATATTATGTTTATTGTAAATCTAATCCCATGCCTCACAGCTCCCTGGGCATCAATGGAGATGAACAAGAAGAGCAAGAATAAGGGAAAATGCTGTTCCTTCACTGATGGACCCGGCGATGCGCTTCATGAGCACAGCCGACACAGAGGGAATGAAGCAGGAGAAAACAATGAGTCACCGTGTGGGGCCTAAATGAAAACCATCTGATCTTTAAAACAATACTGAGCTCAAGGTATGAAAACAAACAACTGTTTGTGTGACTGATTGCTGTGCTTTTGATCTGGTTATAGTTTATTGTTTGAAGTTTAAATAGAATACAGCACCATGAAAAAGTCTTTTTCTTTATATTTTACAAAGAAATTTGCAGTGATTTACTGAAAAGTGCAAACATACATGCAACACACAGGGCAAAAACAGATTGTGTACAGTTCCTGAAATCAGCCTGAAGGCAGATGTTTAGTTTGATCATCTCCAGCACCGCTGGCTGAAGTAGAGCCTCCAATGTGTTTGTTTTTTACTGATGGCTGTAGTCACTCTCCTCTCTCCCGGCCTCCACCATACATACTGACAAACACTTGAACCTAAATGCAGCTATCCCTCCATCAGACCTGTTGCCACAGGTGTGCGCACACCTCAGCTCTTTCTTCATGTTTCCCTTCCTTAAGGATTGCTTCTCGACAGCCACCCTTCCACACTGAAGGCTCAGGTGTGTCCCTCAGGTGCTGTGTCATTCTTTACTGGATTTTTCCCTCTTTCTCAAGGACGTGACTTTCAGATACTGTCCATCTGCGGGAGATGTTTCCTATCGTTTTTATTTTTATTTCTTTAGTCATGCCACTTCTTCTTTTCTCTTCCATCTTTTTAGTTTCATCATTTTGAAGGACACACTTTACAGCACGCTGAGATATGCCAAGTTTCAGAATCACCTTAAAAAAACAACGAAACATCCCCTGAACATGATCAGATAGACGCACTGGACTGAAAGTGAGTGAAAACGCAGCCGATGTCCAACAACGACACTTTGAAAGTTTTTTAAGTAATAATTAAATAAAAATAAAATGGCTTTGAGCAGTGATACACTACTTGAGGGAACAGGATGTTCCATCCTTAAATTTGTCTTAAAGAAGTTGAAATGGTGACAGGAATGTATTATTCAGTGGGGGACACGGAGGCACAAGAATGTGCTCAGGTTGACTCCAGTTTTACTTTAGTTTCCAGTAAAGGCTTATTTTTGTACATAACTGCCTGTTTCGGGACAGAAAAAGACCACGACTTCAGTCATGTAAAGACATCCACATAAGATCAGTGACACATTTCACCCAGGAATAAAGATTTCGATTCATATGTAGCAGCCAGGTTAAGAAACTCATTTGTGTAAACCCAAGTTTCATCTGTTGGGAGTCTTCTTCAGCCATGCCGAGGGAGCGCTCGGTAGAAGAGACACCACAAAGGCCAGCTGGGATGAGCAGACTGACATAAGCCCGGCTGAATCTGATGCTTCAGACCTCTGTGGTGCAGTAATGGAGACAGTGCCCTGGTCTGGCGTAGTGTCCAGAAAGGAAGCGCTCTGAAATGGAAGCGTTGGCTTTTGGATACCATTAATTTGCAGTGACAGCTTGGCTTTCATCAGCCACAGTGCTGCATAAAAGAGGTCGACCTTAATACTGCACTCTTATTCTTCTTTTATGTTCCTGAAAAAAGCAGGGGAGGTAGCTGTCTCTCTTTACATATATTTGGTTAAACAGCAGCTGGCAGTCAGCTGTAATTATACACCTAAGCCGGTGCATTATTTATGTCACCTTTTAAAATCCATTAAAAGTCATTTGGTCTCCTCTAAAACCTGTCATTATCGATTGACTTTACTGTAATTGCTGCTTTAAGCCCTGAAAGATTTTCTGCCGGGTGATTAAGGAGGTAGCAATGGCTGCGTGCAGCGAACACACGCTAATCGAGCTACTGTAAAACTCGCTAGCCCGTGTAGTATTTCACCTGGTGGTCAGCGGCTGACGCAGAGGACTGGGTTCAGCCTGACTCGAGGTTTTACAACTTTGATAGATCAGACACACTGCAGTGTTCCTCCTCAGTGGATGATTTACACTCTTAACAACATATCTGTTTCCATGGTAGCAGCTGCTAAACTTTAACTCTTTCTCACACTTACAAGAAAAAAAAGGCAGTTGAGTTGACTGTGCAGCACAAATTTGACCTTTATTGTCCGATAAGCACATGCTGGTGGTCCAACATGATTCTTTCATTCAGAAATACAATTAACAGCCTCTCTCTTACTCTCTTTATTTAAACACCCACAAACAGGCTTGAATGTGGAGAATAATCAATATTGGCCTTGCCAGAGATTCTGTCTCGATGATATGTCCAACATTTAATGTCATGAGCCATTAAAATGTTTCTCGGGAGCTTATTAATTTGAAGCCAAGTCCAGCAGAGTGAGAGCCCACCCAGCAGTTCAGTGATCGAAAGCTAAGTGGCTTCTCAATTGCTTCAGTTAGAGTTTAAACTGCAAAATTATTGAGCCTGGATGAAATGCTGTGAATTCTGAGCATGAGTGAGGATGGTGATGGTAACAGAGCATCAGACTACAGAATGGTGTCTGCATGTGCAGATGGAATAAAAGCATGGCTGTTCACATCCACTGAAGACCAAAACAAAGAAATAGTTAAGAACTGAGCTTCTAGCCGTGGTTCCCCTGTGGCTTAATGTCAAAGCCAGCAGATATTTACTCTAAACTACAAATGTCAACCTCATAGTGGTGCTGGATGACAAGTTAGAGGACTACCGAGTAAATATGTCTAAAAACCCAGTGAGATTCACGAGGTGAGGTCATGAGAGTCACTGTGGACTGAAATGTTTGACTGAATGAACCTTGGCATCCTCAGTGGCCTGATGGTCTTAAAGGTTTCTGACTCGGTTTAAGCTCTTAATAGTCACCAGCTCACCTGCAACCTGACTAGAGTTATGTGTAGGACAGTTTTTTCTTATGGCCAGGTGCCAAAAAGGCCATTTTTTAAAAACAACTTTCGGTCATTGTGCAATATAAATAATTCTGTTTATAAATGTTTTCAGCCGACAGACACTATCTCTACTTTTAGGATTAGGCTTCAAACTTTCCTTTTTGCTGAAGCACATAGTTAGGGCTGGATTAGGTCTGCTGGAGGTTTCTTCCTGTTAAAAGGGAGTTTTTCCTTTCCACTGTCTCCAAAGTGCTGCTCATAGGGGGTCATATGATTGTTGGGTTTTTCTCTGTATCTATTGTTGTAGGGGCTACCTTACAATATAAAGCACCTTGAGGCGACTGTTGTTGTGATTTGGTGCTGTATAAATAAATTTGAGTTCAATAGTTTTATTTGGGTGTTTATAAACATGCACATTTATGAAAAGGGGTGAAGGTTAACCTAACTCTAACCCTAAATAAGTTTCCAATGACCTGCTGGTTGTGGAAGTATCCAGAGGAAATAAATTCCTATCTTAACCTAGTTTATGGTCACCATGTTGGCCGTGTCACATGTTAACTGTAATATCATCATAACCCCTTTGCCATTCATATCAACACTTGATGGTAAACATGCTGCATTCTCATGAATGATAGGTGCTGTCATTCATTAAAACAAAAAGTACAGGTATTATAGTAGAAGCTGAAACACAATGTAAAGAAATCATGATTTTTCTGAGATCGTCATCTCCGTGTTTTGCACCATCACCTTCTGTATAATCTAAGAATCTCTTGCACAGACATAATACTGAACATCCCCTTAAAGACTGATACAGTTGTATTGTTGCGTCTTTAATCCGGCCTTTCCCACTTCTAAAAATCGAGAGGTGCACGACAGACAAAACAGCACCGACGCATGGCACACTCTGACAGTCCTAATGTGAGTTTTGGCGCGCATCAGCGAGCATAAACCAGGTGTTACCCAGAGCAGTAAAACGGATCCAAAACTCCATCATTTTAAACTCTGATTAAAACAGCGTTAAAAGAATAAACACTGAATAAAAACTGATACTGGAGCTTCTCATTTTACTTTGTATATGAACATTACATCTGCTGTCCAGAGTATACTTCTTAAATTATCTTCCAGGTGTTGCGCTTTAGTGTATTTATCCAGCACTGATTTTGTGTTTTGCTCCCTGATGCCTGTGAGACTGATGCAGGCGTCCTCTCAACCATACAAAGTCACGGCACCCTGGTCAACAGCCAACAGTGGCTTTCAAGAAAAACTGCACATCACCACCACGTTCTTTATGATGCTCTTAAAGACATGAAGTCACACGCCTGCAGTCCTGGGAGCTGTTATCCATAAAGTCAGGTTCATTTAATGTAACATGATTAAATATTCAGGCCTGGCTGCACCATTCTTGTGATTGGTGTATTGAATATAAGACAATTTTGAGTGAAGCATTTCCCACCATCGATCCATGCATGTCTCTTGTTACTTTTAGCAGTAGCATAATAAACATAATACAATAAAATATAAAAATACTTCACACGTCCAAAGATGAATCGGAGAGAGAAACCTGAGACCAGGCTGGAAGTGGTGGCCATTGCTTTGCAAGCCAAAAATCTATGCACGGAAATGTGAAACCCCCACCTTAAACCACACCAGCACACACCCAGTCCACATCTAAATCTCACATAATCTATATTAGCATGCTTTCCTCATCATCCCTCACTCTCAGTTTGCCTTCGTACCGCTGCTCCAGTCCAAACAGCACAGCTCCACAACTGAGAATCAAACTGTGCTTTGTTTTAGGCAGTAAACACATTAGATGAAGTGTAATTGGGCACCAGTTCAGAGATGACAGCATATGTAGCAGCCACCTGAACAGAGGCCAGGCCAAGCCTGCGCTGGGGCTGGTCCAGTAGGGGTCTATACACCAGACTCCCATGGTAGCAGCAGATGGCTCAGAGGCTGACCAAGTATGGCGATTCAATCTGCTGCTATTATCCAAGGTGGGCCAACTTCCTCCCGCCAGCAGGTTTTCACTTTCATCCAAAACGAACGTCTCCTGTGTGTATCAGCTGTGATGTTGTACGGCACTGCTGTGGGTGGAGAGATATGAGGAATTGTGAGTCATGGTCCAAACTTGGGAATAACATCATGATTGCAAATGAGAATGGCACAAAGTAAATCTTGAAGTGATGAATGATGAAGAGCAGTTGGGAGCCTCGAGGACGAGATGAGATTTGTAATTCCTCCAGAAGATTTCTATATCTCTGTTTGAAAGGAACAAAGGAAATGGTATTATGATTAAATTATGTGTGAATATATGGTTTGTTGTGACGTGTGTTTTTGTGGGACGGCGAGTTTGTCTGTGAGTGTGCAGAGGCATTTATATGGCAAACAATTACTTTCCACAGGTTGAATAGTGGGCATCGTGGTAGTGCTAAAACAGAGACATAAATCAATATTTGGGCAAACAAGTAACACACAGCTCAGGCAAAGGTCAGGAAACACAGGACGGAGGAGGTAAGCCTTTAATTTCAGAGCTTAAAATCTGATTAGAGTGGGCATTCTGAGGAGCCACCGATGATTCACACTCTAGCACGGCTCAACTGGACATCTTCAGCAGCACGTTTGCCTCAATACAGCTCATAATGACGGCCGGCCACATATCACTGTTTAATCTTCCATGGCGCAGTTTCTATTAGCAGGCAGACAAATGATGGTAGGTTAGGAAAAAAAAGGTCAGGTGATACTCTGCTTCATTTATTGTCTGATTTTCTACCCGAGTCGCCCGTGTGACCGCTCATCAGATTTTATGATCTTCAGTATCGCCTGCCACATGTCAGGAACCTACTGTGGCAGCTGCTGATTGCCTATAGTGAAGGTCACATGCAGCTCCAAATGCCAAAATGAAGAACATGCACAGATCAGGAACACACATCATTAGAGACACAACACAACTGATACACACTGCATTTGGCGCAGTCCTTCCATCGTCTCAGTTTCTTCCATAGTTCAAGATCCTTTCCAGGGGGATGGATCACTTACCCAACTGAGCAACCACATTTTTTTCCTCGTTTTCACTTCCATTTCTTTTTTGTGTTCTCTTGGATAACCGTTCGCTTTCTTCACCACCACAGGTTGCAAATTTCACATCTGCTGTTTCTCTGCCTGCAGGAAAAAATAAGGCAGACAAGGTGCACAGATGTTGTCAAGTATGTTTGGGTCCATTTAGTCCTGATTGCCTGTGGCCACTTATGTTAGCATACATGTTAGCTAGATTCAGTCAGCTAATTAGCATCGTTGAACATGTTATCCTGCCTAAAAATATTTTGTACAAACATTGAGACATTGTATCTTGATGGAAGGTCTTTTGTAAATAAAAATACTTACTTCATATTTGGATTGTATGAATCTGAGTGTACTTAAAAGGTGCAGCTATTACCTATTAGCAGATAGCATTAGTATTTGTCAGGCTGCAACACATGCGGCCAAGATACAATCAGAAATAAAAGCTGGGTGCATGCATATGCTAAAGAAGGGCTACCCCTGTTTTCTTAGGTACATTAGCAAAACATACAAAATATTGTGACTGTAAATACTTAAGCACGTATCAACTGTCTGATTATATATGAAGCTGTCACTCCCAATCGCTTCCACTTTGTTATAATACCGCTAACAGCTGATTACACAATATTTAGTAACATGGAAGTGATTAAAATAGCTGAATTAAATTTTTTGGATGGGTGAGGGAATTTTCTTGGGCATGTACGTATATGAGCACAGATACAGACAAACCCCAGGTTGTGCTCAAGCCCCTCCTCTTTGGCCTTTTGTTCCATGACCAACATGATTTTGGCTTATGGCATCACTTTCCAAATGAAAAGCTGGTAATGCCCAGTTGTTAGGCCCCTCCTTCCCGTTTGTCACAGCTAGCTTTGCATGCTATTCAAGCACCCTGGGGAGCAGCTTTAACCAATAACAGCCAGATAAGTTATTTCCACTGTGCTTGTCACCATCATGAAATTAAAATACCATCACATGTATCTTTTTCATCATTTTCATTGCTTATAGGTAAAGTCTAAAATCTTTTGGATTATTATGAACTCACAAACACACACTGTGTCCAATAGAAACATACTAGTGAACCAGGTATCTGGCCCTGTGGGCACTCAGGGAGGAGCTTTCTCTGTGACTGGACTGTTCAGCGACACAAGACAGATTAAAGAATACGTTAGAGAGGGAGACATGAGCACCACGTAAGTCTGACCTCCTCAGTTTGCATGATGCCCTGACTACTCTGGAGAACTGCGCGCTAAATGAGCCGTGTTCATATTTTATGAATAAATGTTCCTCGTTCAGTTTTAGCTTCAAATTTGTGATGATATTAACCATCTGGACCAGACATTTCATTCTGCGACTGCAACATAAGAAACCGTTTTTGACATTCTCATATCCCTTATATGGATAATAAAAAGAACATTTAGTTATGTCTCTATACTGATGTACAGTAATCGTCTCCCCTTCGGTCAGAGTACTGCAGATGCTGTCCTGGAACCCTTTATTATAGAAAACATTGTTAAAGGGAGAGTTTGACTGTAATGATGTGATTCTCTGTTCAATAATGGCAGCCTAATCTATTAAAATTATAACCCCAGTGGTAACATCTGTATTAATGGAAAATTGTCACTGTCTTGCAGAAATAGCCCCACAGTGAGTTCCTGTGGGCTGTGTGGATCTCTGTGGTCACCTTCGCTTTAACTGCGTTCAGCCTGTTTTAATTCTGCTAACTCGCACAAAGTTTCCTGCATGTTTAACTACTCAGTAAACCTCTGTGTTTATGATTTATATGCACTTTCATGACAGTTTCTGGTCACTTTGCCAGTGTCAGTAGGCTTTGGTGTTTGTATGGACCTCAACCATCTGCAGGTATCTGTGGAACTACTTGGCCTGTTTTGATCAACGCTTTGATTCTTTTGCATTTTGTGCCTGGTGCACCATCACCTTTAGGTTCAGGGTTGATGTTATAGCGATATTATTTCTGGACAGGATGTAAAATGTTGCTCTTCACCTCCTTGGCTGATGCTACAATCTGTTGCATATGAAGTTCATGTACAAATGGACCTCAAAACATTATACAAATCTTTCAGGAGTTAAAGTTTTAAAAAAGCCACATCAAAATATGACCCATATGTGTGTCTGTATAATTGTGCTTTTTTTGCCTATTCTCTGCCAACTAGATGGAAAAAACTGCTGCAGCTCTTTCAATTAAAAGAAAAAAAAAGACAATAACATTATTAGGGTGTTGTGTCAGAAACGTATTTTATCTATTGATCACATGTTTTAGTAATATTTCGTTTTAGTAATAAATAAAATTTGATCATTTCTGCTCTTCAGTACTTAAGGAATTTCAAATCACATATGGTGCCAAAAATGTGCCAAATGGCAAAACGCCAGGCTATCTATTCATTAAAAGTGCTGTAATTTTTCACTGTTTCACTTCAGGAGCATAAATCTTTGCGCAGATAATGTTCATATGTTGATTACTAGTTTTCTAGAGTTAAATGTGAATGTGAATATTTTCAAAGTGGTTATATGCAAAAAAATATCAAAAAATAAATTGGGCAAGGAAAAAAATCTACTTCTGTGATCCAGCCTCAGTAACTTTGACACAGTAACATCAGCTGTAATATTTGTATATTGTATGTGATATATAAACCCAGGCACTGGAGGGGTTGGGTGCATTGTGTGCCGGGTGGCAGCCAGGAGCGGAGGCCCTGGC
>NW_024582396.1:2880173-2926111 GCF_018398535.1 Haplochromis burtoni
CACACCTCCGGCAGAGCTTCAACAGCATTCCGAGGGAGACTGGGGACATTGAGTCCGAATGGACCATGTTCAGCACCTCCATTGCCAAAGCCGCTGCACAGAGCTGCGGCCGCAAGGTAGTTGGTGGCTGCCGTGGCGGTAACCCCCGAACCAAATGGTTGACACCAGAGGTGAGGGGAGCCACCAAGCTGAAGGAGGAGTCCCACCGGTCTTGGTTAGCCTCAGGCCAAGCAGAATGCTGTGTGGGTGGTGGCGGAAGTGTCACGGGGTGGAGAGAGACAAGTTACCTAGGTTGTGCAAAGGGGATGACCCACCAATCTCTTGGGGCGAGGTCACTGAGGCAGTTAAACAACTCCTTGGTGGCAGAGCTCCTGGGGTGGACGAGGTCCGCCTAGAGTTCCTAAAGGCTCTGGATGTTGTAGGGCTGTCTTGGTTGACATGTCTCTGCAATGTTGCGTGGAGATCAGGGGCAGGAGCCCTTGACTGGCAAACCGGGGTGGTGGTCCCCTCCGGTCCCCCCGGAGGGTGTGTTCCAACTACAGGGGAATCACACTCCTCAGCCTCTCGGAAAGTCTATGCCAGGGTGCTGGAGAGGAGAGTTCGTCCGTTAGTCAAAATTCGGATACTGGAGGAACAATACGATTTTCGTCCTGGTTGTGGGACACTGGACCAGCTCTTTATCCTCTCAAGGATACTCAAGGCTGCATGGGAGTTTTCCCAACCAGTCTACATGTGTTTTGTGAACTTGGAGAAGGCATTCGACCGTGTCCCTCGGGGTGTCCTGTGGGAGGTGTTGCGGGAGTATGGGGTGTCTGGCCCATTGCTATGGGCCATTCGATCCCTATACAACCGTTGCAAGAACTTGGTTCGCATTACCGGCAATAAGTCGGACTCGTTCCCGGTGGCTGATGGGCTCTTTTCCCTATCAGCCAAATAAACATCTCGCTTTTGTGTCAGCTTTTGGGTCCACACCATAAACACAACAGCTACTCCACAGTGAAACTACGCCCTTATTTCAGAATCCATTCAGAATCCATTATTTACAAGTCAGTAATCAGAATTTGACATTATATAGTCCGTACATATTTAACTATCTACAAGTTTACACTCATTTACAATATACACATAAAACAATTTAAGCTCATAAACCAAAACAACCACAAACTACAGTTTTACATAAACTAAGCACCCTGTGGTTAACACCCACTAAATCTCTGAGCTCTGTGGAAATAATCTTACAAAGCTCCGGTATGTCTGATGCCATTTGAGATGAAAAATAATAATTTTACAATCTTCTGGAAGTTCTACCACCACACATTACTTGAGTGACTGCAGGTTATCATGGAGGCAGATGTAGTTCAGAAGACAAAGCTTGACAACTCTGGTGCTGTGGTCACAGGTGCAGGTAATTGAAGAAACTTTACAGTGGTTTACACTGTCTGTTAGAGAGCTGCTGGGCTGTGCCAACACAGGCAGCCTTACACAGGCCCTTGATGGTATACGCTGGCACATGTTGCTGCAGACATGTCAGGCTAAAGACGCCACAAATGATCCTGTGATAACCAAAGCAGTTAGTTACAAAGCAAAACAGATTTATTTTATCCCAAAAAGTTGATTCTGTTCATCTGGACGTTTTCAGTGGGAGAAATGTTTCGTCACTCATCCAAGTGACTTCTTCAGTCTCAGCTGACTGCAGGTTTCCAGTCTTATAAACAGGACATTTGCACAATGACTGAAACCAGCCCACTGAATGAACAATGGGCTGTGAGTTCAGTTCCTTGGTCATTAATATGCAAATTGATTTATTTTATGTTCCGTTTTGGGGGGAAAGTTTCAATACACATTTTCTGGCGCTTTCTTCAAACTGGCATCAGCACCACAGTCTGACTAAATAAAGCGACGGTGAAACTCACTGCAGCTCAGTAAAATGATTTTGGTTGGCACAAATGGACAGGCCCTACCTGTCAGCTCCCAGCGGGGCCATGCTGGGCAGAATGGGAGCCAGTGCTGTGCTGATTATCAGTTGCTGTTTAATTTAAAAATATTCTCTTTCATGAAGCCGAAAACAAAGACATGAAAAGAGAAGGAGATTCCCAGTCCACCATGGAGCTGTTAGACACATATATGAAAACAGCGTCCTGTATTTAGGTCATTTTCCCTGCAATAACGCAGAAATATTAAAATTCAAAGAAAAAAATAGGTAAGCCTTTAATGACAGATGGCAAATGTCCAGAAAGGTTGAGTACAAACAAGAACTAAACCAGACAAAAATAAAAGGAAAGCAATAAAACTCTGCACCCAGTGCTGATTGGATACAGGTGAAACCAGTTCCACGCAGGGGAAACTAATAAGGGTGGGGTAGGTGATCAAACAGGAGAGAAGCCAAAATACCAGCGATGCACAAAAAGTCATAATCCAAATAAGAGGACACAACAGAGGGTGTATTAAGGCATGAAGTTGTTTCTCTTATTATTTTTCCTCCTGTCTGTGACCCTGGAGTCACTCTCAGTACATCACATTGAAGGACGCATCAATTCCTGAAATACACCTGAGGCGTGGAGATGAGGAGGACGCACAGGTGTACCCTTTGCAGAAGTGTTTTTAACTTTTTAAAACGAAGCTGTGGCACACAGCTGGAATATAAATATTATATATTATATAATATTTGTTTAGGTATTTAAGATGAAAAGCTGTGTGCTGAAACTTTCTGGCCTTCAGTGTTTCCATGCGCGTGCCGCTTACTATGAAAACAATTAAAAATAGCCATGAGTCATGGAAACACCTAAAATCATAGAGCAGTAGTTGGGCCATAACACAACAATTTATGATGCAAGTGTGTCATACAGAGTATTTAATTTAATTGTTTTAAAATGCGCTCCAGAACGAGGATGGGTCATTTACTTAAAACTCGTCGGTTCACATCTCCACAATGACCAAAAATGAGGTGAGGCTCAGTCATTAGGCAAGGAGTATAAGACAACATTTATTTAAAGATCCTAAAATCATCTTTAAATAACTCTGAATTTGAAAAAGTCAAGGACGTAGAGAGTGAAAACGAGAGTATTACTTAGGAGCTTGGAAAGAAAAGCGTCTGGACTTCTTTAAGTTGCTTGAAGATGTTTCACCTCTCATCCAAGAAGCTGAGGTGAAACGCTTTTCTTTCCAAGTTCCTTAGACTACGATGACCTGGATGACTGAGAACCTTCACAGACGAGAGTATTACTTATTAGCAAAAACCCCATTAAAAAAAACCACTAATTTTTAGGTCAACATTTATGCACCTCTTTGTTTTCCAACGCAAAGCACAGAGACGTTGACCTGTATTTGAATGTGATCTAACAGTTCCTTCACACTCTAATAACTCATCTGTAGTTCATTGTAATGGAAAAGGAAATCGACTGGAATTTAAATAGTGAACTGTTTGAACTTACCAT
This sequence comes from Haplochromis burtoni, assembly GCF_018398535.1. NCBI lineage: Eukaryota > Metazoa > Chordata > Actinopteri > Cichliformes > Cichlidae > Haplochromis > Haplochromis burtoni. Next base: position 2,883,608 of record NW_024582396.1, read on the forward strand.
TCAGACTACAAGCCACATTTATACACTGAGTCTGTACACGTGAAGCACTCACATCCACGGCCAATTTACAGCTACCTGTGGGTGACAGATGGAGACCCTGGAAGAAACCAACAGTCACAGGAACAACATGGAAACTCCCCACACAGGCACCAGCCAACCAGAAAATTTGAGCCAAAAGATTTGTAGTTGTAGATGCGTTGAACTCCCTAAATGCTTTGTGTTTAAGTATCGTAACATGTGTTTTGTCTCTTAGTTATATCAGTGACCACCAGAAAAATGAAGAAGAACCAAAAGTAGATTTAAATTGGAGAATAATGTTTGATGAGTTTGATGGTGAAGTGGAGCGTGAGAAGTTCTTGCATATTGCTGTGGGATCAGCACTAACCTGGGCATCATATGGACAACCCTCAGCTAACTTATAACCTTTGGGTGTAAAAGGATGCATGCCTTCTGGAAGCCTTCTGAAAACGTTCCTTTGGAGTTGGTATGCTGAGCTACAAGGAGACCCTGGGATACAGATGGAATTTAGTGGAGCAGGTAGACTCCCTTTCATTCTTTGGAATACCCTTCTTATCCTGCTACCACCATGACCTTGCAGACTCTCTGGACAAGCAGAAGACAATTGATGTTGATGAGGCGACTACCTACTCACATTTCAGTGATCTGTTCATAGCTCGAAACTTGATGTCCACAAAGTACACGTTTGCATAACAGCACTGAGCTGTAGTCACTGTGCCACACTCACTAAATTAGTATGCATGTGGTGGTGTGAGCTAAGACTCAAAGGGATGCTAGCGACTGGTAAATAAAACACGAAAAGCTATCATAACAACGTGTAAGGGGTGTTGATGAAAATATTCAGACTTTGATGAATACATTTTTGGAAAGTCATTACAATGTTGAGTTCATTAAATCAGTTGTAAAACCTGTTTGTCTAACTTTATAGCACAACAAATTGGTTTCCAACATGTTTTTCTTTGGTTTTTTTTTTTTTTTTTCAGTTATTGTGGAAATTAGTGTCACGGCTGTCACTAGCGTCCCCTGTTCCACAATAGAACACTGGAGCTGGGACGCAAAGAGAAGGTCTTTAATCTAATTCTTTCTTTGACCATGACAGCCGTTTATTTACCTCGTGCCATTTTTTGTCAGAATACCAATGATGTTTGTCTCCAACGGCAGATAAAGGCTCAAATCATTGACAAACATCAGGAGAAGCATCTTGGATTTGACACCATATAACTAAAGGGACCAATGACATGTTCGGCTTTTTCTTAAGGAAGAAAGGCTGTCGTTTAAATGATTTCATTTACTTCAGCTGTTGAAATTACAAGTTTACAGCACCGGACCTTCATGTAAAATCAGCCGTCTGCTTTCACACAAATGATGACCCTCAGAGCGGGCCGTCCAGTTTAATACCCCAACAGTCACAATAAAACGTGTTTTTATCTCCTTCCGGAAGCATCGTGGCGGTCCTGCTGTCTCCCTGCTGGATCTTCTCCTCTCTCCGTTCACGTCCAACCTCGCCTCGTATCTGCTCCTTTCCTGGTGTAACAGATGACACACCTCCCTGCCTAGCCTTGATTATTAATATTATCTCACTGATTCTATTTACTAACTAATTTTGGGACTTTCAGTTCGGACTCCGCTGGCCCAGAAAGTATTCTCCTGACTGTTAACCAGTTATGTAAGCATGTTGCAAAACCCTCTGCTTTCTACATGTCAGTCAATAATTCAATTCAGTCATAGAAGCTTGTCAATGAAGCTTTGACCCTCAAAACACGGAGCTCCAACTCTTTGATGAGCACATCGCAATGTTTATATAAAACTCATAAAAAAACCAGCTATTTATAATCATTTTATTCCTAACACCAGCAAAGCTAATGATGGGGTATTAATTAGCTGCACTGTAAATGAAGATGCTGCCTCTTTAAATTTCAGAAATGCAGACTTGGCTTACTGGAGGCCTAAATGGTGCTTACTCCATATTAGCATTGCAACAGCCTGAATACAAGCTTGTTTAGTTAAAACATTACCAACAGTGCCGGAGGTCCACATTTAATTAAGCCCGGTAATAAATTATCAAAGCTTTCATCTGTGAATGTCTCCACCTCTGGGGATGGGGAGGATTTCTGCTCGACGCACCTTTAAAGTTGCCGCATAGCGTTTCTCCACCTTTTCTGCACACCTGCAGTATTTTGTAGATTACTCCACACTAAGCTAGCTCACACTAAGCTTTCGCCTGAGACGCTGCAGAGATGGAGAAAGTGCTGAAATGTTTTCATTGTTGGCCATTGTTCATCTGAATGTTTTCATGGCGTTTGAATGTTAAGCTTTAAAAAAAAGAAGAAGAGAGAGACTGAAGGGGGCATTTTTAGAAGCCAAATCTGGGCTGCAAGCATATCCAGTGTAACTCTTTATGGTCGAGCTCTTAATTGAGTAGAGAAGATGGTTGGGGCCAGATTATTCATTTAAGTGAACTGGCCCGAATTCTCAACTAGCCTGAAAAGCCCTCTCTGGGTTGGGCAATGGAGGCAAGCGGAGAGGCAGCGCTGCTGGACGTGGTAGCAGCGCTACTGTGAGGGTAACAGAAGGCAAGGACCAACACAGTGGGGGGGCATGCACTCCGGGGCTGATGGGAAATACTGCTGCCTTAATATGCAATGCAGGACTAGATCCACCCTGGGCTTGCTGATCCTCGAGTGCCATTTTTGTGCCAGTGGTCAGACACACTAGAATAACAAAGCATACAAAGCAAAAGAGCAAGAGACAGAAAGTGAGGCACAGGCATGGAAGGCTGGAGTGAGGTGGGGACAGAAAGAGGTAGAGAAAAAGGCAGGTAGTAACAAAAGTGGAAAACACAGCAGACTACCAGTGAGATAAAGGTCAAAAAGACAGAAAACAAGAATAAAAACTTATAAAAGTACGTGTCTGTGTGACAGTGTGAGAGGGCTGTTTTGACTCGGGGGAAGAAGTAAGGCGGAGGGAATGATAAAACAGACGGCAGACACAGGGAGAGATGAAAGCCGGTGCAGACCTTGAGCTTTCATTCGTCTCTCTGATGGTACTCTGGCGCTGCTGGAGCCTCTGGATGTCGCACCAAAATGTGCTTCAGCTTTGCACAGCCTTTCTTCTGCTTGGAGTGGAAGGCCCTCAAAACGAGACATAGTTAAAATGAGCTGGTGAGTCAGCACAACTGAGCAGTCTCTTCAAAACATGCTGCACCACCACCTGCAGAAACAAACTTTTCCTCTGTCTTTTTAAGGTTGAACCGGGGAGTGTGAAGTAGCAGACTACAAAAGATGTCGTTTTTATTCTTAATCTGAAAGAGTGCTCAGGTTTTAGGCAGAAGAAGATAGAATCAGCTTTATTTCTGGAGATCATCCCTTTTAAAGTGGCAACTATTTCCAAAGAAGATTTCACCAGATCTTGGTCTAATACACGAAAACAACAGATACAACTAAAGACTTACTATTGTTGCAGATACATATTTGAAACAGCAATAGAGATCATTTCAAAACTCCCTGAAAAGCCTTCAGCTAATCCAAAATGCTGCAGCAAGAGAACTGACAGGGACTAGAAAGAGAGAGCGGATTCTCTTCATTGGTTAAAACCCGAGACAAATTTAAAGTCCTTCTGCTTACATATAAGGTGTTGAATATTTAAGGTTGCATTTTATTTTAGAGACATATCACTTCATTAGCGCACTTCATCCTCAGACTGCTGGCTTACCTGAGGTTCCTGGGATATTTAAATGTAAAATGGAGGGACAGTCTTCAGCTTCCTGGCTGAATCCTTCCTTCCAGGCCAGCTGCTGGGGTTCCCGTGATGCACATTTCTTCTCTCCTCACCTTTTTGGTTCCGTCTTCCTGCTCTCACTGTCATGCAAGAGGAGCTCATCTGACCCAGCCTTTTGAAATTATTGGTGATTTCTTTGTGTGTAATATGTCGAGATGTCTCGTCTTCCCTTCCAGTGTGTCGCCAGCTCGTCATCTCTCTCTCTGTCGTGTTCCCTCGCTCCCTCTCTCATCTGCCCTTCCTCCTGTGTCAAGCTCATGTGTCAGTCTCCGTCTCAGTGTTTCCTGTTTTATTTTGATAGTCTAGTGTTTCCATGTTCAGTGTGTTTAGTTTTGCTTCCCCTGTGGCATCGTGTTCATTTGTTTTCAGCTGTGTTTCTCATGTGTTTCCATTTCCCTCATTGCCCTTCTGTGTATTTAAGCCCTCTGTCTCCCCTTGTTCATTGTCAGGTCGTCTTCCCCCGTGCTCCCGGCCCCTAGTTTTTTCCACGGTCCCTGTGCTTTGCTCTCAGTTTAGTTTAATCTCAGTTTAGATCAGCTGTTGGTTTTGGTTTCTCTTATTTTGTAAATTCATGTTTCACCTTAATAATTGTCTCACCTTTTGTTATTGAGTTTGTCTCCTTGCGTCGCCTGCTTCTGGGACCACTTAACAAACACAAGTTCTGCCGCCGCAGACTCGTGACACTCACCCCCCAACCAGTCACTGCAGGTCTCTGCCCCCTCAGACCCTGGTTCTGTCAGAGGTTTCTTCCTGTTAAAAGGGATTTTTTTTTCTTCCCACTGTCAACAAGTTCTTGCTCATAGGATTTCTCCTGATTGTTGGGCTTTCTCTGTATTACTGTAGAGCATTTACCTTACAATATAAAGCACCTTCAGGCAACTACTGATGTGTTTTGACGCCATATAAAAAATTGAATTATATCAGAGTGTAATACATGAAAACAAGAGATGCAACTTAAATGTTTCTCTGGCCTTCAGATGCACTATGACACAATAACCGCATGCATCTATTATTGCAGATACATATTTCAAATAACCACAGTTATTTGAAATATGATTGCCTTTACATTTGTAAACAATTGAGCCCAAACCCAAGATTTCAACCCTCTGAGGTGCAACTTATCCTTATTTAGAGTATATTTTGGAGAAGGACATAAGTGATTTTTTTGGGGGGGGGAAATGTGAACAGTTTTCGATCTCATCCAAATTGTCTGATTATTTTCTTTTTTCTGTAATTGCAAAGACTTTGGAATACAATGCACTAAATACAAAAATGATTATTCTGTTTGCTTTTGGGTTAAACTTAGCGGGGCTGTGGAATTCGGGTCATAATCAATACTGCTTAAACCTTCGAGGGTTAAAGGGTCCTGAACCAAAGTCCATAAAGGTTTCTCACTTTAACTTCAAACTTCCACTACAGGTCTCCGCACTACACAGTGGGTGTTCTATTCATAACGAAAGCTCTTTTATAACTGCAGCTACATTCGAATGCACTCCCGGATCCATTTGCATCTACGATTTGAGTTTATACAAAGCAATTAAGAAGACGCCGTTATCTAAACTCTTTGTATACGAATGCCAGATCAGCTTGTATATAGCTTGACAGGTCTGGAGTGCCTATAATTGCAGTTGCTGAGCTGTGATTGGAGAAGTGATGTTTGTGTGTTTAGAGCGGAGTCAATTAACTGGTATCACCTGCGTGCTTACAAAGCCAGATGCCCTCCTTTAAAGTCTCGCTAACAATTAAAACATATCTCTGCATGTGATACATAGTGAGGACAGCCTACTAAATCAAAGCCACAGTCTATTAAAAGTGTAATCAGGCACAGCATGGTGGGACTGCAGGCCTAGTTTGACCCCATCAAGACTTAATGAGGTCCGCCGAGTCGTTAACCTGCACATTTAAATAACATGCATCAATATTAATAGGTTATTAATGACTCAAAGCAATTATGTATACAGCGGACTGGGCAGAGAGCTGAGCAGAGACAGTAAGAGCAGAAGAGAGAGAGACAGTGATACTTTTAAGAGCATTGGTACGTGTGTGTGTGTGTGTGTGTGTGTGTGTTAATGTGTGTGTGTGTGTGTGTGTGTGTGTGTGTGTGTGTGTGTGTGTGTGTGTTTGCGATGTTATGTGTGGTGATGTATTGTAAACTCTCAAATAAAAGCCAGTGTTCAAATATTGGAGTTTCGAAATCACTGAGTCAGCAGGAAAGACCACAAAGGTTTTTATTAGAATGCACGTATGCTCTGGGTCCTACAACACCACTGCTTCTGTTGGCCTGCCTCTCTCACTACGTCCTAGTTCTTGGTTCTTGGTTGCTTCTGCCTCATTAATGGGTTGCCCTTTCCTTGCTTGGGCATTTAGTTTATCCCAAGAAGTCTTGCTTGGCCACATTGAAGGCGCCGGATTCTCCGGCCTGCGAAATGTTTTCGTCAGGTTTAGTTTTAACATGTTCACTTTATTGTTTTGGGGGTGGAGGATGTTGTTTCAGGTATTTCTGCTTGTTTGTTACCACAGTTAGATTTGGGCTAGGACAGGGGTGGGCAAACTTTTTGATTCGTGGGCCACAGTGAGTTCTAACATTTGACAAAGGGGCCGGAACAGGAGCAGATAGATGGCATGCTTTGAAAACATCACCTCATTGGGGGGAAAATACACATCTTGGGATTTGGAGAAAACATGTGCTTTAATTTCCAAATGAAGAAAAGTATTACAATAAAATCTCTGACTTCCAAATGAGTCTTTAAGCACTGAAAATCAAATAAATGACCATTTTATTTTAGAGCACTGAAAGTTCTGTTATCCTTCAGGATATCACATCACTCTCCTGATGCAGATGTACTTGTCCTGTTCCTTTTATTCATTTTGTTTCCCCGGTGCCAAAAGTCAACGACGACAAGTGCAAGGACGAAACAGTTGCAGCAAGTCAGTCTGTGAAGCGTTATCTGCGCACACTGTTTATTTTAACAACTTGCGTATCACGTAGACACACATTTTAATGGGAGCAGTGTTGTTGGTCTCCTTTTTTAAGCCAGCGCATCAAAGTCTGGAGTTTTGTTGTGGCGATTCTCAGGATGGGTCTGAGGTGTAGGTCTGTTAACTTGGATCTGTGGCTGGCTTTGTTGATGTTCATGACGCTGAAGGTCTGTTCACACACGAAGGTAGAGCCGAACAAAGCCAACATCATCTGCGCTTTTCGCCTTAGATTTGGAAACGCGGCATCATTGAGTGAAGCATAGAAGTCATTTAGTTTCAGAGAGCTGAACTTCTCTTTTAAGGCAGGGTCGACTGAAGGTCGATGAGTTCGAGCTGAAGCTCCTCTGGAGCTGTTTCGGGGTCTTGTGACAGAGGAAAGGCCACCAATTGAAGTGACTTGTCAATTTTATCGAAATCCAAAAACCGACGGCAGAATTCTCCGTGCAGTGCATCCAGTGACTCACTGTATTTCTTTACTTTTGCTCCGGCCTCTTTCAGCGTGGCTAGTGTAGGAAAATGAGTGAATGACTTGTTCAAAATCTGCCTGGAGAATAAAGCCAGCTTGGATTTGAAGGCTTTCACGTTTGTGTGCATGTCATGCACAAACTGCTCCTTCCCCTGCAGTTTCACGTTGAGCTCATTCAAGTGTGAAAATACGTCCGTAGCAAACGCAAAGTCACACATCCAGCTCTTGTTGCTCAGCTCAGGAAATTCATCTTCCCCTGCTGCTCCAAAAACATGCCAATCTCCTCTTTGAGCTCCCACACTCGTTGAAACACTTTGCCCAAACTCAACCAGCGGACACGGGAGTGATAAAGCAGGTCCTGGTGATCAGTTTCCTCCAGGAACGCAATGAATTGAAGGTTCTGAAGTTGACGAGTTTCACCACAGGATTCACAACATGATTCAGCTGTAACACTGATTTACACAGAGATTCCTGGTGGAGGATGCAGTGGAGGAAAATGACATCCTGGTCAGGGTTTTCATCTTTCACTTTATTCTGGATTCTCCTCAGCAGGCCAATGTTTTTTCCCGTTAAATTCGGAGATCCATCTGTGGTGACGTTAACAAGCTTACTCCAGGGAAGCTTCATGTTTGTGATGGCAGCAGACACCCGTTCAAACAAGTCCTCTCCCCGTGTTTGTCCTTTCAGAGACTCCATTGTCAAGAACTCCTCCGTTATTTCAAAAGTTTCGTTGATTCCTCGGATAAAAATGAGGAGCTGAGCAGTGTCTTTGACATCGTTGCTTTCATCCAGTGCTAAAGAATAAAAAGTGAATGACTTCGCCTTTTTGTTTAATATGCTGGTGATGTCTTCATCTACTAGTTCTACACGGCGAGTCACTGTCCGCCGTGATAAACTGATTTTCTCAAATTTGTCTTTGGTCTCCGGGCACAAAATACCTGCTGTCTACCATACGTTCTTTTAAAAACTCGCCCTCAGACAGTGGTTTGCTGGCCTTTGCTATTTTGAATGAAAGCATAAAACTGGCCTTGGTACTTGACTCTTGAATGGCAGTTTGACGGTGAAAAAAGCTTTGCTGAGCCTTCAAATTAGCTGCCAACTTCTCAGCAGCAGCTTCCCGTTCTTTTGTTGAGAGCTTGCTAGCATAATTAGCGTGCTTTGTGGCAAAGTGACGGCTAATATTATACTCTTTAAAAACCGCCACAGTTTCTTGGCATATCAGGCAAACAGCAGATGATCGTGTTCAGTGAAAAAATATTTAGCTGTCCACTCCTTTTTGAACACTCGACATTCTCTGTCCACTTTCCTTTTCTTGGGTCCGCTCATCGTCATAGAGGGGCGGTGGGTCAAAGGGTAAAGTGCAAACGTGGAGTAATAGGCCTACGCTTCACCTCAACAAAGCCAATATATCTAGAGTTTGCCATCTAGTGAGGAAACATCAGAATTGCAGGGGAAATAAAACATTAACAAGGTTAATTTATTAACTTTTTTTCAAGTTTGGCGGGCCGAATCAAAACGTTTAACAGGCCGCATGTGGCCCCCGGGCCGTAGTTTGCCCATGCCTGCACAACAGTATTGACATTATTGCACGCAGCCAGATCAATTCCTTTCTCTTATTTCACAGCTATAGCTTAATTCTTTATCTTCACTTTTCATATTACCACAGTAATATATTACATGCATGTTTTGAAAATGTCCTCGGTTGTACATGAAATTATTTTTAACCATGTAAAACAAATAAATGAATTTCTTTTTCCTTTCAACTCTCATCCATGAAATTGTGATTTATATTTATAACCAACAAGATAATAGATTTTTGAATTCTCCTTCAAGGTTTTTTTGGGGGTTTTTTGGGTTTTTTTAGATCATTTCGAACCAAAATCCAAGTTTGCTAAAACAAATTCTAACCAGAAACAGCATTTTCATTGCTTTCAAACAGAAAATAACAACTCGTGAATTGGTGTGAACAGAAAAAAAAAACTAGCATATTATTATTTATGGGCTCAACTCACCAAAATGACGCACGGACCATCCGTGGCCTGTCTCACCGAAAAACCTAGCTCGTGTGTAATGGTGGTCCGACGCTTGGAAGGCGGGGCTAAAATTGCTTCCAACAAATGAAATGGCCATTACCCATTGTGAGCCGTAAACAGAAAAATAAAGTTTGATAGAGGATCACATTTCCTTCTTTCAAAGTAAATGTTTCTTTTCAAAATAAAAGAGTGGAAATACATATAAAGAAAGCGAGAAAGAATAACAACAAAAGCAGTTTTCTCTACTGGGTTACAACTGTGATGGGATGCTACCTATGCAAGTCTGGCCCTGAAATTTCCTCCCTACTAAATATATAACACTCAACCGTTAGTCGTATTGTAACAAAATTGGAAATGAGGCAACTTACCCATGAAGTTGTAGGCCACGTATAAGCGCATAGCTCAGGCCCTTTAGCTTCATGCTTCAGCATTCCAAGACATTATGATTAATTTCATGTTTCCATCTTTGTGGGAAGAGTATGGGGATGGCTCCTTCCTGCTCCAACAAGACTGTGCACCGCTGTACAAGAAGTGGAAGAACTTGACTGGCCTGCACAGAGTCCTGGCCCCTTCTCGTACAACACCAGACTTTAAAAATGCGCTTCTGGAAGAATTGTCAAAAATTTTCATAAACCCTGTGGAAAGCCTTCCCAGAAGAGTTGAAGCTGTTATAGCTGCATATTGTGGGCCGGTATCATATCAAATACTAAGAATGTGATGGGACAGACGAGCGAATACTCTTGGTAATATAGTGTATTTTATGTTATTCCTAGTGAATTATTCACTTAATTTAAATGTAACTGTGTTACTTTTCCTTCTCTACTATAACCACAAATTCACAAAATATAATAACTGTGACACACCACTGCCACACTTCCTGTCTCCTGCACCCCACTCGAATGCTGTGACTGCTTCTCATCCCTTTGACAGCTGCCAGACTGTAGCAGGCTTCACTCCAGTTTACTCTTTCTAACTCTCCTTTGCCCACACATTTCAGATATTTTAATGTCTATGAAAGACGTTTCATTCCCCCCAGAATGACCAAACTCTAGTTAGATGTGCTACTTCAGTTAATACCACGGCTTTTCATGATTAGCCTTTATTTCCTGGCTAAAGATGAAAGCAGTCAGAGTGACTTCAGTGACTTTTTAATGAAAACCACATCAGTGACTCAGATGTGTTAACTGCAGATTTAGATTACTTCAGGAACTCTCGGGTGTACAGGTGCAGTCATTCCAAACTCAATAATAACCACGTTCTGCTTTATTGCACTTTATGTCAGGAGACGTATTGGTTACTTATTAACTTCATGATCTTCTATTTCCTCTAAACATTTCTACATGCTTTGAAACTGTAAACTTTTAGTATCATACCATCCCACAGATTTAACCTATAACTGTACTTAACCTGTTTAGCACTCACGTCTCAACATCCCCAGAGCCACTCAGTAAAAGCTCAACCACTCAACAACACGTGGGCTTTTTAAATACAAGGTATATTTAAAAAAAAAAAAAGAAGAGGAAAAAAAACTTTTGAAATCTCTGAAATCTCTGATTGTTTGGGTTCAGGAGAAAATGTTTGTTATGATGACAAAATCTGGTATTTCCATTTGTGAGTGTATTTTATTAGGATTCAAAACATCAGCATCATCCGTCAATACCTATTAAGCAATTTTCTAATCCAACAAACATTATTTATAAAATAATAGCTCCCCCACTATAAGACAAACCCCCAATCTTGGACACTAAGTACAAGTGACGTTTAAGAGATTTTTTAATTGCAGCTGACTTTGTTTTTATCGACAGTGAGATTGAAAATCTCCAGTAAAAGTGTTTTGCTGACGGAAACTGTAATTTTGAGAATAAATGACAGCCTTTTGGCAGCATGTTAGCGAGCACAGTTGTTATTGAACCTGTTATAAGGATTCTCAGCTGCTATTCCAACACAAATTTCGTACTGCAATACCAAATTTGCTCCAACAGAAATGAAGCAGAACAACTATCAGTCACGCCTTTCAGTCACAGTTGTACACGGCAGCCTCTTCATTGAACGTGCCACACTCTGCAGCTTTCAAGCTGAAACTTGAATCAACAAATATGTAGTCTATGAAAACTGTGGAGGTAGTAATCAGTCTTTACCAGCATAAACTTTCTTCTAAAATAAAGGACGTAGTAGACGTGAACACAGTTTTTCAAACTTAAAACCAAACTTTTCTGGTGTTACTTCATTACCTTTTCTCTGGTCTGTTTGAGAGTTGCCATATTTCTGAAAATCTATAACACAGCACGCATTGAGCAGAGCTTACTGATGTGCTTTAGGAGTTCCTGGACAGCAGCGGAGCTCTGTAGCTCAGACCAATACCCTAAATTGGTAGTAGATTGTATTTGGCTCTTCGTGGAATTGTTTTGCCACAGTGAAAATACAGAACGCCGAACAAAAAGGCAAACGCAGAGGAAATGTTGAGTCGTCATTAAATGAAATGGTGTTGAGTGAAAACAGCTGGGGATCAGCGAGCGTCTATAAAAGGCTCGTCTCTTATAGCAGGTGTGGTTCTGTCTGCAGCTACTGTTTCAGAATTTGCTGATTCTGACGGCATCGCTGGATACACTGAGTGGTGTAGTTATATACAGACATGAGGGGGGGCAAACAGCAGTCAGCCCATTCACACGCAGGCCTTTCTCAGAAATGTTTATGCTAGCAGCAGTGAAAGCAGCCCATCTACTGGTCGTGTGCGTGCGGAGGTGAGTGACAGGGTTCAGATTAGCCTCACCCCACGAGGATCACGGCAGGGTGAAGCTTTTCACACGAGGTAGAAAGCAGCACAAAAATCCCAAAAGCTGGTTCTAAGAGAAGACTTAATCCTTTTATGTGAGCCCTCTTTTCATGTTGCGGGGACAGATGTGTGCGCGAACACTCACTGTAAGCAAATGTTTATTTACAGGTTGCAAATCTGCAGCATCAAAGCTTAAAGATCTGAAAGTCCAAGAGAATAAATGTGAGTGTTACTGTATTTATATTACAGCACAGCTTCAACAGCTTCAAGCTGGAGTTACAAAGTGCTTCATAAACTAAAGGAACAACAGCAATATAATGTAAGACAGACAATAAAATTGGACACGTGCATAAAACCAATACCAACAAGTCTGACAGCAAAAGCAGCAGAGGGCTGACATACAAGGAGGAGACACTGTTTAATCAACTGTGTTTGTGATTCCACTCAGAGAGAGAGGCTGCACCAGAGGATGAAACAACAGCAAACACCTCCAGACTGACACACCGAGCCAAAACCCTGCGCTATGTGCTCCAAACAGATACTGTGTCTTTGTGACGAGGTCGACGACGTGATGGGGAAAGGCACTCAAATAAAATAACCACTTATAAAGTCTGGAGTTTTAAATCATTACTTCAGATGATTTATCACTAAACAAGAAATGATCGACAGTGGGTAAAATGAAGATAAAACCAGGGCAACGCACGAAAAATAAAAGAAACAGCAGCACAATCTGGGGTCACAGTGCCATGTTGTGATTATGAAGTACGTCATCAGCTGCTCTCACAAAGACAACAAGCCTTTGACTGAAGGAACAAGATACAGGTGGAAGTTTCATGTCAATGCTGTGGCAGGCAGGATGAGGAGCCAAGTGCTGCACTCAAAAACACAGGAATGAACTAAGAGAGGCAGCTTTATTTTGCTGTTCAAAAACTCAAATGCTAAATGCCAGAAAACTAAACTAGAAACAAGCAACTAAAATTAGGAACCTGGGAAAGTAGAACTAGGTATTACAAGGCACACGGCAGAAACAAGACGGAGGACTTAAATACACAGAGGATGGGAAACGGGAGGGAACACGGCTGGAAGTAATCAGACAAAGTGAGACAGGGAGGAAGCAAAACTGAATACGCTGAACACAGGATACCGAACTATCAAAATAAAACAGGAAATACACAGGCGGACTCAAGACACGTGAGCTTAACACAGTGACCGGGGTCAACGTGAATAACCACGGAGACGGAACTTGGCGTGCACGAGAGACGAGACAGGCTCCACATGGAGGCACAAAGAGGGAAACAGACTAAAAGAAACAAGAAAGTCAAACTAGAAATAAAAATGACTAAACTAAGAAAAACAAGGAAACTGAAACCATGAATAAGATGAAATCACGGTGTAATTTAAACCTGAACATGAGCCATGACAGAAAGTATCTGGATCTGTGCTCAATGATCCAGGTAAGGAAAGCTCAGAAAAGGCGCGAGTAATACATCAGGGAACTCAAACAACCATACGGAAGAGACATGGAAAGCTGACCAGGACTCTGTCGGCCACTCCTTCAGTGATGATGTGCATCCTGGCTGGTTTGAGCAGGAAGTCAAGGAGGAAATTTATGTGAAAAGGGAGCATCTACTGCTGAATCGAGGAGGAGGTCTAAGGGTGCATCTGTCACCATCTTACAATGCTGTGATTGCAGCCGTTCCCCAACTCTCTGTGAATGCCAGTCATGGCCATTGATCAACGGACATGACAGTTTGCATATCAATGATCATGAAACTAACATCATGGCTTTTTTTAGGCAGTGAAACTAGTTTCATCATTATGGAGCTGTGCTCTTTATGAGGAAACCTGCAGTCCGCTGAGACCGTTTCCTCCACTGAAAACACTGCATCAGTGAACAGAAGCAACTTTCCTGGGCAGGTGAAACTAACTACAAACAGGTGAGGCAGTCACAAAGGACAAAGTAAAACAGTCGTGAAAATTAAAAAAAAATGAAACAAACACTGACACAGAAATCACAGAAGATGTGATATCAGAGAGAGTGGAAGCGGCCCTGACAGAAAGATGAGAGCGGGAGGAACAGACAGCAGGACTATCGTGGTCCCGGCACTCCCTCGTCCTCTTCCCCTCCTCCCCTGTTTCTCTTATTCTCCACTTTCTTTTCTCTCAGAAGATGAAGGTTGAGTCAAAATAACAAGAGGACCTGAGTCCCAACTTCTCTTTAAATGTAACTTGTTTTCTGTGTACTGCTGTGCCAATAAATATGCTCCACGATAAAACTAAAAATCACCTCGACTGACCTCGTAAAGATCAACAGTGTAATCTATCATTTCATTTGCTGTTGAGCCTCCAGAGTTTGAGCCTGCTGCAGGGAGCTCCCACCTTTTGCCACAATATAGACTGTTCACATGCTTCAACTCTACAACGAGGGTGGACAGTGCAGGATAGTCACACTACTGGGAAATACAGTATAACAAGTAGAAACACGTCCTCCAAGGTGGTACTTATTAGTGCTGTGTTTTTCTACAGTCCTCCAGGTCACACGATGCGAGCGAGCATCTAAACTGACACAAACTCTCTGGCACAGAAAGTACTACACTCTGTTTGTCTTTTTTACTACTGTGGGAGAAGCGGTGCTCTGGAAACCACGTCGCTAACCAGGTTTCATTTACAGAAATCTGACCAGAATGGTTCTTCGCAAGTATTTGAAAATGCAATGCTTGTCTGAGGAAATGTATATGAAACAGCATCTGTGCATTTAATGCAGCATCTAAGAAAATCACAGCTGGCTCCTCTGTACAGCAGAACGTTTCACAGAAACACCCTCCTGTGGGCATGTGAGCCAAAGATAGTAACAGAAAAATATTTGTGCTATAAACAAAAGGAATCATTAGCCTAATGTGACCATATTCTATCTTTTATAGTGTTCTCAATCAGTGATTAAAAAATACTGATATAATATGCATGTTTTAAACTAGAACAAACACATCTAAAGAGAAATGAAGTTCAGGGAAATCCCACTTGTTAACCTGGATTCTTAGATCCAGAGAGGAGAGTCCGTCCTTAGTGGAATCTTAGATTCAGGAGGAGATCTTAGTCACGGGACATTGGACCAGCTCTCTAAACTTTCAAGGATTTGTCTGCTCAACATGTTCTGGGCACATGAAGGCATCGGGGTACGTTGGATTATACAGTACTGGTCCAATTGCATTGCATTAGGTCAGAGTATTCCCTTTATCACTGATTTGGTCCAAACATTTACTGATCACATTCAGTGACATTCACAACACAGAGTTTGTAGCAGGCTCTGAGGATGGGTTGGTTTTATTGGGCACTGGTCTCCAACATATGATGACATGGTTTGCAGCAACATTAGTGGGACGAGAATTACCACCCCTGTCTGAGGCCGTAGTGCTCAATTATAAAAGGGTAGATTTCCCACCCAGAAGTGAGGATGAGTTGCTGTCTTAAGGATAAGATCTCTAATGTTTTGATTTTACTCCATTATGGACACGGACACCTGGAAACTAGTCCACGTGAACTGAGATGGATGTGTCGTTGGTGCCCAGAAAGTCCAAAATGCCACAGAGGGATGAAGACACCCAAGTGGACCCTCACACTCACCATCTGATCACAAAATTTACACCAGTCAGACCCAAGTGGGCTGTGGAAAGAGACTTCATGTTACCACTGGTAATGACTCTAAGCCAAACAATATAACATCAGAATGTTTTTTGTTTTTATTTCTCCCAGATCCTGACATTCAAAAACTGTTTTATCTATAAAAAGTGTCTTCTGCTCCTCTATCAAACAAAAGGGTTGGGATGAGGTTATCACTGAGTATCAGGTGAAAAAGACTCTAAAATACCTCTAAATGAGACTAACAAACAGACTGATGCAATTAAAGTGAAAGCCGAATGCAACGGCACAGCTTCACTGTATTGTCCACAATCTGTTGGCTGTGACTGAAAGAATTAAATCACAAATTTAAGCAGTGGAAATTTCTGGGCTCATCCTTGGAGACAATGTGAGGATGTCAGACATCGGCGAGGAGCTCGCAGCAGAGCAGAGCTCCTCGGCATCAAAGGGAGTAGGCAGAGGTGGTGCCTCCTGGAGGCCTCCTAGGTGCGGCGTTTCAGGCAGCCAGAACAGAGAGGACACCTGGAGGCGGACCCTGTGGAAGAGCTGGAGGCGGTCGCTGGGGAGAGGGAAGTTTGGCCATGTCTGCTTAGGCAGCTGCTCCTGCCCACTGGACCTGGATACGTGGTAGAAAATGGATGATGGATGGCGTTTTTGTAGAATGTAACCGACACTCCTCTAATGCTAGTACATGCCTGGGTTTCTGCATGGCTTATTCGGGGTTCGTTATTCCATTTTTGTCTTGGGCCAAGTAGCACTGCCAACGACTATTTAATTGATCAAATGAATAAAATCAGTGGTTTGCCCTTGGCAGGTTCAATAAGTAATTAAAATTAAGCTAATGTAGGACTTTATTAGTAGCCTGTCAAGTAGTAATGTGAATTCTTTCTGAGCGGCATACCGTTGGCAATTTAGACCTGTTGAGTGCAGAGAATCACAATTATAAAAGATCGGATACATTTTGAAGAGACCACACTTTAACAAAGGCAGTGCATTTAATTTAATGGTCACAAGATGGTCTATAGCAGTCTGGTGTTGAGAAGAAGAGGACAGAGAGTCTTTGAAAATGCCATGAAAGCATAAATTTGTGCCTCCGTGTGGCGTTCTAGCTCCGTTGTGTCCAGATGCTAATTGTCACAATTACAACAATCAAAGCCGACGTGTTGTAACAGCTTTTTCCTGCACACATGAAAACAGTCAGTTTGTTTTTCACCTCAGAAGCAACCGTGTGGATGCTGAGCACAGAAAAAAGGACATATGGTCCTTGTAGATTTAGTGTCAGTTTTCCGAATGCACGCTTGTTTCTGGAACAGGGAGCAGAGAAAGCAGAGGCCTACTGGAATCCTTGCTATCATCATTTCCCCCCCTGCTCTTGCCATCTTGATTGAGTCCACATAGTGCATAGAAACAAATGACTCTGACTCACTGGCTGCATACAGAGCCACTGCAGGAAAATGTTTTCAGAATCTGCTCATTTATCTCAGCCCACGGCACCACTGCCTCCTGGACATGAATTGAGAGGTTGTTTTAAAGTGAAAATCACCACACAAGTTAACAAAGATTTCAAAAACAGGAAGGCACGGAAGAGATTTGAGTACTGCTCCCAGACAGCATGTTATAGCTCCACGGTCACACAGCATTAATATGAACATATAGACCAAAGAGCCACACTGTGTGAGCGATTTGTCTATATTGGGGTGCTGAGGCAATTGCCAGATAAGTGACAGTGATCAATAAGTATGTTATCAAGTCAAGGATCCACCGTATGAATGGCATTGTTATCTGCCAGGAAAGAACAATATTCTCACTGGGTTATTCTGGGAACAATGACTTGCTCTTTATTGGAAGCTCATGAAAATCTAAGCTGTCAAACTGTCAAAAGCGAGCCAGCTTTCACTAATGTATTTCAAAACTGGCTAACTGCAGTGTACTGCTGCAAGAGAGAGACGGAGGGGAAAAAAGAGCAACTGAGAAAATTAAACCACTGCCAGGATATCGACTGGCACTTAGCAGGAGAAGAAAGAGAGCAAATGAAAAAATTTTATTGCTGCATTGTAAATTAGAGGGAAGCAAACAAATGCATTTTCAATATGAGAGAGGTAAATACAACGGGCAGACCATGATACCCTGAAGGACCTGATGGCAAACCAAAGCAATCACAATTATGGCTGTTTATAATCAGCATAATGCATCTGGATGCCCCCACGCATCCAGCAGGGGGTGAGCGACACCTACAGGCTTCCGTTTTGATTGATAAGGCCGGACTCACAGTAACTGTGGCAACAGTTGCATTTCATGCATGATGACCAGGTCGATCTTTGTCCTTTAATAGTGTGCTAATGAGCGGACCCAGAGTCGGAGATGACAGACATGGATGAAGAAGAAGAAAAAGAATCATTAAGAATCGCTGGTGGACAGAAAATGACCATTCCTGCCGACTGAAATCATATTAATTCCACAAAGTGCTCACCCTTAGTGCATGTTGGTAGCCGAGGCCATCCGTCACACAGCTCCATTAACATTTTCCTGCTTAAAAATTTCCGCCACAGCTGTAGCAGCCCAAACCGCTGGAACACAGAGTTGGCTGGGCACCAGCCTGTGTGGGAGAAGCACAGAAGTAATATCACAGAAGCGATACCCGAGCTTTTAAAGAAGGGAGGAGCAGAGCAAATTAATTAGAGAAAGAAAGAAGAAACTACTTTGAATGCTACCATAACGCACGCACACACACTATAGATTTTAATCCAAATTAAAGGCAAAAAGCAGCGTAATGTAGTGGCAGAAATCCTTGTCTATTCCCTTTGTAATTATCCTGTTCTATCCTGCATTAGTGTTGTAAATAATTATATACCGTGACTCCAGTTTGGTTCAGTTTGTTATACAAAACACAAATATTCCGCAGCCATTAAACACACATTAAACTAGAGCCAGGTAATTACAGAGGTCTTCTCTGTGATCTTGAAGGAAAACAATGGCTTGTGTATCTGAATCTGCTGAAATATTTATTTGATTATGATATTTTCAGTGTGTCCAGCCTTCAGCATCTCAACAACAACATAACTTAGCATAAAAAATATGAACATTTGTTCAATGGTCGATTATTTCTTTGTTGTAACAGAAAAAAAGAACAAGTTTCAGAATACATGTATCAACCAACAGCAGCTACTAGTTGTAAGTGAATATGCTGTTGGAATTTCAATGATATTGAGGTTGTGGCTGACTGCAGCATTAGAAGCATTAGCCTTCTGGGGACAGACACTGCCACCCTCCCTCCACATCAAGTGACATCCAGCTGGGACATGATGCCTCTCAAACGGCAGCCTCGGATGCCGGTGGATACGGGAAGCATGAGGGACGATTCGCCACCAGGCTACATTGTCAAGTAGCTTAAATCATAAGCCGCACGTGTTAAAGCCGCGGTGCTTCTTCAAGCTGTCATATTTTAATGGCGTGATTATTCAGACATGTATTGCATGTGTAATGTCAAATACTCCAGGGAGCTTGGCCACAGCTTGGATGCGAGTAGCTAGAAGAAATAGGTTGTACCAACCCTCTCTCCCACAAACTGTTTCTAGGAGACAAGAATTATTTTTCCAGCGATGTTCAGGT
Source organism: Haplochromis burtoni (assembly GCF_018398535.1). NCBI lineage: Eukaryota > Metazoa > Chordata > Actinopteri > Cichliformes > Cichlidae > Haplochromis > Haplochromis burtoni. The sequence goes on from NW_024582396.1 coordinate 2,902,899, forward strand.
CCAGTATAATCAACGACCTTCTTTCTGAAATGAAGTACCGCATTCATGATCTGTATCTGAGTCCATTTGTAGTGCTCGAGTTAGTTTGATGTTGAGTAACCGCTCCTCATTTGTAAGGATGAAATGAACAACCTTGAGCTCTGTGCATGAGAGACACTTACGAGCTGAAAGTCACAGAAAGTCTTTGCCCATCACGAAACCAGAGAGAGGTAAAACAAAAATGGGTCGGCCAGTTTTCCATGAAACGAGTTTTCCTGTTTTAATATAGTCGCTTAGAAGCAAAATAATTTTGCCAACATGCTGCAAAACTCTTGTTTGAAGAGTTCTACAAAGTGCTCCACCCATAAACATTAAAAATAGTACCTGATTTAAATTTTGGGCGGTGTCCCCTTTGTCTGTTGGCTTCGGACTTCCAGCTGTTATAAGATTACTGTGACGTCCCGTTCAGTGCACTTGGGCTTGAGACGATCCGCTGCACATTTTAGATGCCCAAGTACGTCAAAACTTCACTTTGGAGTGGAGGACTTGGTGGCAACTGTCATATAAATGCTGCCTTCTTGTTATTTATGAGCCATATAGTTGTGCAATTTATCTTGGATGTGATTGGTCAAAGTCTACAGTGAAAGAAAACCTCCATTTCTCTTCAGATCCCTTTGTTTCCCAGGTGATGTTTGCAGCTGCTGTCCACGGTCCAAGATCTACAGAATAAATGTGTCGGAGGAATCTTACATCTTCTAGATTGATCTGGTTCTGTGACTTTTCCCATCTGAAGTTTGAATCAGTTATCTGATATGTTGTGATACCTCTTAAAGCCACATGAGAATGCCCCTATAGCAACACAGTCCAGTGCAGTTATTATGCAAAACGCTAAATAATTAAAGTCATTTATTGACATCACTGTACTGATTCAATTATATCTATGAGCTTTCAGTCAACACATATACCTGTTGAAAAGAAAGGACCCTGTCCTATGATAGCTTAAAAAATATCCATGAAGGCAACAAGTTGTGTAAATGATACAAAATCAGGGATTGTACTGGCTTGAAATGGGCTGTTGGAGGGTACATGACAGTGAGCGTTATCAGTCTATAGACAGTAAAAGCATTTGACTCATTTTGAGGAGGGGTGCTTAAAACATCGAGCATTACACGTCTTAGAAAATGACCAATACTATATTTAATCTTCCAGACATGTTTTTAGCAAAAATCATAAAACACCCCTCAGCTTTATCCATGTCTGTTCATCATAGAAACCAAAAGAACTAGAAATGTGTTTTTTTTTTAATCTGATTACTTGTATGTTATTCCATGTGCCCTTTAAACCTTGCAGCACTTCTACGGTGGAACATGAAAGTGAGGCTTCAAACAGAAGTTTACACAAAAGCATGTTCAGTCTGAAAACTTAAATGTCAGTGTTAAGGACAGAATGTGGATTTTTTTCATGCTTAACCTTTTTTCCAGGAAGAAAAAAAAATGCAGTGCCAGTCTGCCATCGTCTGCTCAGCAGGTAGTGTACAGAGTTAATGAATAGCTGCTGAATGTAATGAAGCATTTAGTGGCTGAATTGGCAGAAATGTTTCTCAGGAGTCAGTAGACAGAAACACACACACACACACACACACACTCACACACACCTGAACAGCAGGTGTCCAGAAACTTGATTCAAACTAAATGACAGAGAGAAAGTCCAGTTATTGCATTAATCTGCAGTACAGTGAAGTCCACTGCACATCTTAAAAATGTCGATATGGAGTTGGCCTACGCATTATTGACTGTTCACATCACTTGAAAGACATAGCATAAAGCATTTTAGCATTTTCTTACAGATTTGCAAAAACGAATTGGAATTCCTGAGTTTATTCCCTTCATCACAGGACTGGCGCTTTGTCTGCATAAGCACCGTTTTGCAATGATGTAAAAGATTTTACATATAAATGGTGAGAGGTGTGTTTACAAATAGTTTTTCATTTTCACTGTTTCCACTGTTGTCCTTCACAGCCAAACAGGCCATTCTTAAGTTAGCGTGAAAGGAAATTTAATCCTGAAGAAAGCACCCGTCCGCCTACAGCGCTGCATGGACTAATAACCACTGATTTATTTTCCCTGTGCAGTTTTTCTGTCTCTCCTCTTGTGAATTAATGATGAACCTCAAACCATCAAATGCAAGTGATCAAAAGAGGACGCAGAACATTTAAGCCTTAAAATACTCGTGCGTGTGTTTATTAATGTGTGTATTATGGCCTCTGTTTGGCGCCATGAAAGTTCATAGAGAATAAGATATGAAAATGTTCAAATGCAAACAATTTTCTATTTGATGTCATAATCATCATCGTGTATGACGGATAGATGAAAGAAGCAATGCCACTGATGTTGATGTGTTTCTAATGCGTAACCACTGCATCAGCTGCTGTACTGACAGACTCAAGGTGCCTGTATTTTTACTACAACATTAACAACACTCACTATTCACTTAATGTACAGACCTCACCTGCTTGCTGCTTCTACTGCACATTCACCTAATGTATATACTATATATATAATGTTCTTCCTCTACCCCCCCACCCCCACCCCCATTTTTGCACATGTCGAGGAGCGTGTCAGGTTATACTTGTATAACTATGCATGTGACAAATAAAGAACCTTGAACGCACTGTGCACATGATCAGCACGATTTGAATTTATTGAGTTGATGTTGAAGGTTGTTTACAAAACTCTTCATAATGTTAGAACTGGATGACAATGCCTGGTGTAACCTGTGTGTTCATGATGTACGTGGTGTAAGTGCTATTGTTTTTTTTATATTTATGCTTTTCATCCATGTCTCCTGAAGTATTACGTGTGGACAAGATAAAACCTGATCTCATTAGCTATGCCAGGTCAGAAATGAACGTGGAGCAGTGTCTTTTTTTAAACGCCACATTTGTGCTCCAGTTTTCTATTTTCAGCCAGATCACAACAACAGTTGCCTCAAGGTGCTTACTCTCAGTTCTTTTAGCATGCACATATGGGATTTTGGGACAGGGATAGAGCATCATCTGTGAACAGATCAGTATCCTTCACTGCCTTCTAATCTACACTGGAGCAAATGTAAAAGGTAAAGTTCAAAGTGGTCCCACAAAGGAGCATGAGGAGCTGTAACCTCCAAGCTGGAAGGAGTGGCACAACATAAAAGGCATGTCTCCAGAATATTGCAGTCCTAGGAACAGCTAGGATACTGTGCAGAACCCTCAAACTCTCCAAAGCCTCCGAATTTGAGTACCCAGCTTGAGGGACAAACAGATACAAACCCCTGGGCACCATGAGGCTCAGTGAGGAAGAGGAGAGGGCATCCATACTGTATCAAGTTCTTTGTCTTCAGCTGCCTGAAGATTCTTGGAGTATCCATGGAGTATCACGACGATGCCCCCCTGAGATGAGCTACTCCAAGAATCTCCAGGCAGCTGAAGACAAAGAGCAGCAGGAGGATGAACTATAATGAACTACCACGTAAGAACAAGCCCCTGTGTGGTATGTATGTAGTGGCTGACATGAAGAATTCCTACCTGTGGCTAGAAAAGGACAGCACAGCGGCTCTGATCACGATAGTACAAGAACACGCTCTGAGCACCAGATCCACAGAGGCGGGAATCTCCACAGCCAACAAGACCAGACTGTTGCAGAGACGTGAGATGCATGCTTGGAACCGCGTCCACAGATAGACGCAACCAAATGACTGAGAGAATGTGTAGCAGGGGCGAGCCATTCATTTTGAATGGGGACACATAAGTAACTGGTTCTGTTGTTGCTCAATACTCATAATCTCTGTCTCTCTTCCACAGCATGTCTTTATCCTGTCTTCCTTCTCTCACCCCAACCAATCACAGCAGATGGCCCCGCCCCTCCCTCAGCCTGGTTCTGCTTGAGGTTTCTTCCTGTTAAAAGGGAGTTTTTCCTTCCCACTGTCACCAAAGTGCTGCACATAGGGGGTCATATGGTTCTTGTATTATTGTAGGGTCTACATTACACTATAAAGCCCCTTGAGGCGACTGTTGTTGTGATTTGGTGCTGTATAAATAAAATTTAACTGAATTCAATATTGATTTTCTCTCTTTAGAAACTGCTACTGCTAAAAGTAGATGTTAATGAAAATGAAATGATGAAAATGTGAAATAGATATCGTAAAAACTCTCACTATTTAATCAACATTCCACAACATACTATTTCATCCCAAACCTCTCTAAGTATGAAGTTACCTCTGTGAATTTGTTGCTGTTGTTTTACTGAGTGCATTTTCTCCAGCACATTTGTAATCTCACGCTCTTCCGTTATGCCAGGTACAAAGATGAGAAACATCAAATGTCCAGAGCCAAGGGGAAGAGGTCAGAATCGTCTCCTTTGTTTTTCAACTGAAACGCCTGATTTTCTTACAGCGTCCTCAGTCCGCCTTGTTACGGTTCACCTGGAGAGGGGTACATTCTCAAATCCAGAGTCCATCAAATACTCTTTAATAACTCCCCATCAGAGAATGGCTTACTGTGATCGCTATTTTGTGGGAAATTACAAAGCTGTTGCTGACTGCTCCATCCCTGGATGTGGAAAGCTTGGTGAAAACTCGTTATTTTTGCAGTTTCACTAGCAATGCTTCCGATGTCCATTCCTACCCTGCATCAGTCAAGTTCTTGTATTTCTCTGTGTGCTTAGTCTGGTGATGGTGATTTAAATTGTGATCCTTATGCACAGTAATATAATCCACAAACTGAAGACACAGCTGACTTCATTAAAATATGTAAAAGTCCAGCTCTTGTTATAAACTCTCGCAAATTTGAATCTCTCATGAATGTCTGTTCCAGTGCATTTACACTGAAGTTGCATTTTCTTACATGCAAGTACTTTGTCTACATTAAACCGACAAAGCTGTTTTATGATTTGGTACGACCGATTTTATTCTTAGTCCATTTTCACTCTCTTAGGCAGCTTTCTTGTCATGTGATCTCCAGGCTTCCTGAAGGACATCCAAAGCTTTTCTTTTGATATTTGCTGCCTTCTCTTTCCTTCTCTGTCTGCATGATCACTCTGCTCCAATAATATGGAAGTCCGAGCTCTGTGGAGGCCAATCCATTACTGATGCTGCTCCACTGAGTGCATTTTTACCCAAATATCCTTTCACCACGCTGGCAGTATCATTGGGATCATTGTTATGCTGAAAAATGAAACCGCTGTGATGCTTTACAAACGGTATTAGATGGTCAATTAAAAGATGAAGGTACTTTCCTGTGTTCATAAGTTGAGAAGATCCCCAACACCACTGGCTGAAATGCAACTCTTAACCATGAAACAGCCTCCGCCATCAAACCTCACAAGCTTCTAGTTAGAGGTTAGGATTGGGGTACTAAGGAGGAGTGACGATAACTATATTGCGCTGCTGCGTATTTCTTATACGATTTAACATTTCTAAATTTATTTCCCCATTTTATGGTAGCTTATTTTTCTCTCTTGCTTCTGGCTTTATCTATGTTTTTTCCCATCTTCTTTGCACATCTTTTCCACGCAGGTGTAATTCTGGCATCCTTTCCATTGCTAATTGTATTCATTGGGTACCTGTGCGCTGCCGGACCCCCGAATTACCCCAAAGGTATGAATAACGTATCCATCTATTATAAATTGGAAGGCACACCTAGCAGGAATTCAATTTCAAATCTTTACTCTGTACTGTGGGAGAAAACTTTACCCCAGCAGCACACATGCATCATATTTCTTCCACAGAGCTGCAGCAATAAACAGCACTGCGTTGAGAATCTGGAGAGTAGCTCGGGCTGTTTAACTTAATGGGATTTGGTGGCAATAGGAATGTCTGCTCAGCAGCTCTGACTGATGGTGTCATCTCAGACGAGCCAGTCAGTTAAGTCAGTGCTGGGCTAAAAATAAGTAACTATTCAAAACCAGTCATAAACTGCACAGCACAGCAGTATAGTGCAGTACTGAATCAGTTACATCACTTAAACTGCAGTTTGTTGTGTTGATTTCCTACTTTGGTCGTAATAAAACTGCACAAAGGAATCCTCGACCATTCATACCAAGTGTAATCCAGCGTGCTGAGAGAGGATCGAGTGAGATGGAGTTTGTGTCCTTTGCATCCAGGCTCAATAAAGAGAAACATGATGAAGGGCAGCACAGTGTGTGTGTGTGTGTGTGTGTGTGTGTGTGTGTGTGTGTGTGTGTGTGTGTGTGTGTGTGTGTGTGTGTGGCGGAATAAGGGGATGATAGGGCATCGTGTTCAATTTCTGCTATCTTTCTCTTTATTATTTTTCAAGAGGTAGCCAGAATAAGGCTCCACTCCGACACCTATTGCAACCGGCAAACTGTCAACTGGTTCGTGTCGATACAGGGATTTCATATTCTACTTTCCACCCACACTTGCATGCTCACTCACAAACTAGCAGTCGGCCTTGTGTCCTTATGTGCAACTGCTTTTTCTTCTAACGTTCTCACTGTGTATCCCACGTTTTCTGATCCTCGTTGACTGCATCAGCTCAGCAGTTCTCCCCGCACAGCCAAAAGTATCGTGGCAACAAATCTTGTGGCCTAATCTCACCTGGGCTCATATTAGAGCGGTCGCCGCTTATGTTTTCCAATCCCATCACCAAACACTCGTATGATTAAATTACTGAAGCAAATCGGCCAAGGCGGCGAGGATGGGTGGGCCCTCATTTCGGTTGCATTGTGCACCTAACTCCAGGGAGCTGGATTACTAGACAAAATTTGTCAATATCAATGTGCTTTGATGGTGGGCAGAGGAAAATAAAAACTGACAAACAGAACAATAATTTTGGCAAAAGTAGATATAGTGGCATTGATGCAATCTGCTGCAAGTCTGGCAACGGCGTGCGCAAAGCTCTGAGCAAAGCTGGGCAAAGCTGCACGGGCTATATCAAGCTGTGCATGTGAAATGATAGTGGAGAAGGGTTCAGACCTGGACGAACACAGACATGATATTATAGGGATAAGATGGAAAAAATAGTTGTTGTACAATGAAAGTCGCAGCTTAAAGCCTGACTTTCCAACCAAAGTTAGGTTGCCATGTAAATCCCAACGGGACACTGACCCCGCCTCACCTTCTAGGAGCAGCTTCAGGGAAAAAACAATCGATTCCTGTTTTAAGGCCAGCGCCTCAGTCAAGGCCAAATGACAAAATCATTTCTTATATATTTTCCTTATTGATTACTCTGTGGCTGTGAAGCTGATCTAATCAATATTTTTATATTTAAAATTGATCAAATAACAATGTGTGATGCCAGACGGCTCACTTGCAGGGTCAAAACTACAGCATTGGCCACCAAACTGTTTCCCTCGGCTCCAACAAGAAGAGCACAAAGTAAAAGGAAAATGAACACAAACTGACGCAAAACTCAAAACTAACAGGAAGAGAGAGAAGAAGCACAGAAAGCAGAGATTTGTATAATAGCTGCACAAAAGTGGCTCCAAATGGAAGAAAAGATCAAATAAGATTAAAAATAAATACAAACTGGGGCAAAATAAGTAACAGAAACATAAACATATCACAAAATGAACTGGGAAAAGAAAAGAAGTGAAACAAATTAACAAGAAATCAAGAAAGTCAACGAGCATGTGGCATCCTTCGATTTCAGTCTGTCACATCCCGCCTCGCTCGCCAAGTCGGGCTTGAAGTTTCACAAAAGGACATCGCTAATCAATGGGTGGCATCACGGTGGCTACATCCATCCTCTACATGCAGACCTGGCTGAACCCATCGTAAACACTAAACTGAACATCTACCTAAAGAGAAATGCAAGTCACACACAAACAAACCAAAGGAGCAACAGCAACACGAAGGACATGGAGCACAGAAATAAAAAAAGAAGGTGCAAATGGACTACAGGAAGGAAATTTAGATCTTATTCCGAGACACAAAAATTCCATCCTGAGGAGCAAAACAACTAAACGGAACGCAGAGATTAATTTCTACTGTATCTCTAATGTGAAATGACACCCAAAAATGTCGTGATCCTGGGCCATGTTGGCCCAGCAGTCTTAGTTTTCATGTATTTTTGTATTTTGTTCTGTATTTAGGCCGCGGTTCCTGGGTTGCTCTGTTAAGTTGTTCCTTATTTGATTTGCCCTTGTGACCTTTACCCCCTGTGTGCCCCTCTGTGCATCTGTGAGCCCTCGTCTCCCCTCCTTGTGTTTTGTTCAATGTTTTCCCCAGCCCGTTACGTCTGTACTCTCTCCCGCCTCCTGTCTGAACCTCCGTGTACTTCCTGTTTTACTTTGACAGTCTGTCGTCAGTATGCGTCATGTTGTGTTACTCCTGCCTGTCTCGTTACGATTATCTGTGTCAGCTGTGTTCCCCGTGCGCTCCCACTGCCCTCGTTAACCCTCTGTGCATTTATGTCCACGTCTCGCTCATGCTGTGTGTGATTCTGTGAGCTTTATATTTAGTTTTTCCCAGTTTAGTTTTCTATAACTTGTGATCTGTTTTTCCAGCAATAAAGCTGTGCTTTTTGAGTTTATCCCCCGTGTCCCCGTGAGTTTGCGTTTGGGTCCATTTCCTGCCTTCCACACAGCCGAATCATGACACAAAAAGCTGTAAAATACTCAGGAATAATCCAGTTAGTAAAAAGGAGAGAAACACTGTAAAGAACTTCACTAAATTGCAGAGTTTCATCCCCCCATCCATCCATTTTCTTAACTGTTTATGCAGTGGATGGGCTGGAACCTGTCCCAGCTGTCCTGAAGCAAAAGGCGACACACCCTCATCAGATCGTGGGGTCATCGCAAGGTTGATTTTCCAAAGGGTGGCTGGCCTCTCCCTTAGAGATGAGGTGAGGAGTTCAGCCATCCAGGAGGGGCTCAGAGATGGATGAGTGGGTGGGTAAGTTTACTTGAGCTAAATTAGCAGAAGAGGTTAAGAACATCAGGGTGAGACTGTGATGTTATAAAACTTACAACACATTTCTGTGCTGCATCTGAGGTTTCTACAAGCCTACTGCAGTGGCTTCACTAGTTCAATAGAATGAGTCAAATTTTAAACTATAACTATATATATGAGTGCTGCATCTGAGGTTTCTACAAGCCTACTGCAGTGGCTTCACTAGTTCAATAGAATGAGTCAAATTTTAAACTATAACTATATATATGACAGAGTGCATCACTGTTTGTGAGATGGGTGAGCGTGCTCAGTGGCGTCTGAACCAGCATGGAGCCCTTACGCTCAGAAAAAAGCTCTTTGTAAGCCTGTTCTCAGATCTGAAGAATCAAGTTTGTCAGTAGTGAATCTTCAAAATCAACCAATCCCAGATCTGCGGGGGCTGCGAACGATGTTTAAAGCTGTTACCGACACGCACATAACCTTTTCCTTTTTACAGAGCACCTGTGTATTCTGCTGAGTCTGTGTGAGGGTCAGGAATCTTTTTTGGAGCTGTAGCTTTGAGTGTAGGTGAGCAAGTCCAAATGCTGGGCTTCCTATTGATTTTTTTAGAACCATTTTTGCTCTAAAAGGAATCCGCTGTAAAAGAAATGATTAGGACTCACCAAGTTCAGTCAGTTTCATTAATGTAGGCCACAATGCAAGGCACGAGGGGCTTTAGAATCTGCACAGCACACCGTGTGCCTTGAAACAGGTGAGAAGAATATTCAAATTAAACCATTTAATAAAAAACTCTTCCAGGAGAGCAGGACGTGGTGTGAATATGTCTATGGCTACTCTATTCTTTTAACAGCTACATAAACATATACCGGTAGATAAAAAGTAATTTTGAGTATTTATCCATTTTCTTCCACTAATGCAAACCAGAGGTGAGCTCATCCCAAGTGACAAGGGGCAGGTTACACCCCGGACAAGTCAGCGGTCCATCACAGTGCCGACCAACGGTGCATTTTCCAGAAGAGACACCTGAGAAATTGGGACAATAGAGCGCAACCATTTTTCTCATAGCATGTTGCAGGCACAATTAAGTGGGGACATAAATCATATACTTTTGAATCATGACGCTTCATTGTTCTTTTTGGTCCATTACTACACTGCTCCCGTCCTTTCATTATTTTAAGTTTGTGAGTGAATAGGATGCTGTGACTGATGTGTTTTGAAGACGATCTTTTTTTTGGTTCCTACCATCTCCCGAGGGAAGTGTTTGGCTCTTTAGCTGCTCAATGCTTCACCACATTCACCAGCTAGTTTCTGACCGTGTCTGTCTGCTGTTTCATGCTGAGCAGGTACAGTAATGAGGGTTCATGGAAGTTTTCTGTTGCCTGCAGCAGTCAAAGACAAAGCTATTAGAGTGAATGGCAGTAAACCAAAAGAGTAAAGTTACAGACCAGACACCTAAACGGCGAGCCAATAATCTCTAGCCAGAGGGGAGTCTGAGATTTTGGTGATACATCTTTGCAGATTCATGCAAGTGATACCTTGTTTTTGCACTGTCAGTGATAGATCGTTACTATAAAAGTATTAAATATATCTTCTTTAAAGATCCTAGCAAACTGTTCGGGTGGTTTTTAATTCATTATTTCTTAAATAATTGAGGAAATCTGATGGAATTTCTAAGTTCAGAGTTGAAGACAGATGTAAATGGAACTGTTTAAAATGAGAGAGGTGAGGCCGGGTAATGCGTTCGGGAGCTTACCACTCTGTAACTGTTCCCACTCTTCATCATTGTGCCTTCGGCTGAAACAGGGGTAAATGGATGAAATTGCAATTCAGACAGCAGTGGGGGCCCAATCAATTGCTTTTCAGATGCTTGTGTTACTGCCCAGGCATTTTAAACACTTGTCTGCGCCTCTGAGCTTTTTTCTTATGCAAGATGCTTCCACCAGACCAGCTCATCCTTTCAAATGATGCATTGATGTTGTCAAGCCACCCATATGCTAACCAACTAAGTGGTAAACCAGGGATGTATATTCTTGCATTTAAAGTTAAAGGCAGCAGAGACTTTACAGTTGTATTCTGGAGAGAACAAATGGTGATAATTAGTAGGACGCTGGGGAAATACAGACAGAGGATCGAGCTATTGTCTGTCTTTCTATCATCTCAGAGTAATCAAGTTATACATCGCATTTGATCCTCTGTATCTGAGTTTGTGCTCGATGCACCAAAAGCCTTACAAGACTTCATTGTGAAACAAAGTCCCCAGTTACTTACTTCAACTAAATGATGACAAAGCAGAAGTTATTTCGTTTGGCTCCATTAAGATTGTAACAAGACACTTGGTCTTTATCCACATATGTTTAAACTGTAGTTAAAAATCTTGATGGTAAATGGTCTGTATTTGTACAGCGCTTTTACTAGTCCCCCCTAGGGAACCCAAGGCGCTTTACACACCCAGTCATCCACACATTCACACACTGGTGGAGGCTACAGTTGTAGCCACGGCTGCCCTGGGGCAGACTGAGAGAAGCCAGGCTGCCATATCGCGCCATCAGCCCTTCTGGCCAACACCAGTAGGCGGTGGGTGAAGTGTCTCGCCCAAGGACACAACGACCGAGACTGAACGAGCCGGGGCTCGAACCGGCAACCTTCCGATTACGATCGCCCCGTTAACTATCAAATCAGTAATCCTTTAAAGGGCGGGATTTAGCATTGTTACATTAACGATGGTTTTGTCAACTTGAAAACAGTTTCCCTGCTTTTTATCACCTTTTGGCTACAGTAGCTCACTGCATGTTCAGGCTGTTCAACTCCACTGTCTCTGATTTGCAGATGGCTTAAAATGCAGATCCTACACCTCGCGTACAAAGGAAAAGACAGCCCATCGCTCCTGCCTTAACTGAGCTGTGCTGACGACCTTTTTTTTCTGGTTTCTAAAAGTTCCTAAACTAAAAATAAATTTACCTTGACAGAAATTAAAATCACAGGTAGTTTAACACTTCTGGCTGATATCGATCTGTTCATTGCCGTTACTGAATGCTTTAATTAAAATAATTATATAATCCCCTTTTCAAAAAATGCTAGCCTATTTTATGTTTTGAATAAAAATGTTGCTTCACTCACGTGTTGTGCAGTTTCCCAGCCAGTTCATTCTGAGACCGCAGCATCATCGCCTGCGACTTCCACATCGTCGCCTGCAGCGTCTGGTCCCACCGCCGCTACATTGTCATCAGATCCTGTTCCACCTCGCCTCTGCCGGCTGCTTTCCAGGCCTCTAGTTGGCCGTCGAGGCTGGCCTCCTGAGAAAGTTCGTCGCCGTCGCTGGCTTCGGGGTCGGCCTCCGGACCTGCTCTGTCGCCGCCACTGCTGGCTTCGGGGTCGGCCTCTGGACCTGCTCTGTTGCCGCTGCCGCCTTCCGCGTGGCCGGCCTCCTGATTTGTTTTGCCTGTGTCACCGCCACCGTTGCTATCCGCACGGCCGCCCCCTGAACTGTTTTGGCCCTTGTGTTGTTGACCCCCTGAACTTTTCATGGACTCCTGTTGATCTAGTTTGGTTTTTGATCTGTTTTCCTGGGTTCTTGGACTTTGTGCTCCTTGTTTTTTGGTTGCTTCTGTTTATTTTCATGGTTTGGTTTCTGTTTTTGCCTGGTGCCAGCAATAAAGCTGAGGTTTTCAGTTACGTTTCCATCTCAGAGTCCTGCATTTGGATCCACATCTCCCCCTGCCCGCACACAGAGCCCTGACTAATTCAATATCATTAGAATCATTTAAACCCTATATTTATGTAAAGGGTACTACAAAGATAATATTTTAAATGTGTAAATTAACAAACACTGTGATAGGACAAATGTAATTCTTGAATTTCTAAGCTTTTTGCCACATTGTGATCAGTGCGTCTGACATGTTTGCTGTTTTATTACTAAGTGATGATACTAATTAACCTCAGTGATTAACTTTTATTATTTGTATTATTTACGCTAAATTAATTAATTAAAAATCAGCTTTTGAAAAATAAAACTTTTTGATATGTTTGTGCTTCTTTTAGTTTGTTTTTTCTAAAAAAGAAAAGAGTCAGATGGACACTTAGACGTGATTCATGCTTAGTGCTCGCATCACTGTACTTCCAAGTATCTACGTGCACACGCGTGCAGCTTGTGTTTCTGCATGTGTGACTGTGTTTATGTTTGCACATGTTTGTTTGCACATGCAAAAGCGTACAGGCTGCATCTGGCTGTCTACGTTTCACATTTCCATTCAGGCGGAGTGTAAGCAGGCTGGCTCCTAATGAGCCGATTACAGGGAGCAACATATGGTGTGTTCTGTATGGTTCTCCTGGCTCAGCCATTAGTGTTGATGAGAGCTGAGAGAGATGTGGAAATTGGGCGGGTCAGCTTAGTGAGAAGATTCAAATATGCGTCTGCATAGATGCACAAAGACGTTTCACAATGACACGATCTCTCTTGATGGAATGAACAAAGAAAAGAGATCTAGAAAGGTCCGCAGGGCTTTGAAACTTTTTCCATTTCATGTCATTATAAAATTCTAACAAGTCCACTTCAGATGGTGGCCAAATGCACCACAACATTTAAAGAAACTGTTTTTAATTGATGAGAAAAAGCTTCTGGCAGATCAGACCGATGCATATTTAGGATGGAATAAAAGTACAAAAACACTCCAACTGAAAGACCCTGCTCATTAAGATTGACTCTTTCATACTGTTCTATAGAATAGCTGCCTGTAACTGCATAATTAAAAAGTATGTCTGCTGTTGTATCAAGTTATCAAAGAAAAGCACCCTTTAGTTACTGGCCCCTGTTAACCAATCACACACTAAAATTATTTGTTAGTCTGTGAAACTTGCTTTGCTTTTCTGATGGTTAATTTGCAATATTTTTATTAATACAAAAACAACAAACCCAATCCAAAAAAACAAAAATATGAAACATTGTGACACATAAATAAAAACAGAGTACATTTATGTGCAAATCTCATAAACCCATATTTTATTCACAATAGAATTCAAATAGTCCAGCAGCTGGTGCCTTCAGTTCCCAGACTTTTATAGACTGCTGTAAACAAAGAGGGGATGCTACACAGCAGGGCGCATGGCGCTAACACAACTGCTTTGAAATGCATTGCTGCCATTCAAGTTCATACATTTCCTCAGCTTAAACTGAGTTTGTTTTCTATTGTGAATTAAACATTTTTGCATTTTATTTTATTGACATGTTATACAGCATTGCAACTTTTTTTTCAGAGTTGGTGTTGTACATCAGGTTCATCATGTGACAAAACCTCAGAGATCACTATGACACAGCACCTGCGGAGCATTTGTCATGAAATGCAGGATTTGGCAGATGGAATTCAAAACTTTAGCTTTATCAGCAGGGACAAAACGGTAAAAGGCAAAAAAAAAAAAAAGGAAGTTGTGCAGGAACAACCTGAAGGTAGACTAGGCTGACCTCACCATGCGGTAGATCCATGAGGGAGATAGGGCAGAGTGGACACACCTGGGAATCTAACTAACGAGACAGAAGAAGCAAAACTAAACCTGACACACAAAAGATGAGGGACTATCAAAATAAAACAGGAAGTAACAAACATGGACACCTGACTGATTTCAGGGGGACATAAAAGAATGAAACACTGAGAGACGACTACAGCAACAGGAAGGGCAACAACCTTACCATATCACCCAGAAACTGTGTGAAAGCGACCGGATCAGAAACAAACTGCAGCATAAACAACAGGAAGGAGTCAGGCCTCCAAACTGCCCTACCACATCCAATCACACGGCGCCCAAGATTTACAGTAAATTAAATCCATAAACCATTTTTTAAATTCTGAATCTGGATGTACCAAGCGTGAACATAACATCTCCCTTGAGCACCCAGTAAAACTTTGAAATATCTGAACTTTAATAATAAAATAATCCAAAATGAGAAGCCTTTTTATTAGTGCATAATTCAGGCTCATTGATTATTTATCGAAGTGACTGGGGACTGACTGCAGTCTGAAAGGTTATATAGCAAAAGCCTCCTGAAACATAATAAGCCAAAGTAGGAGGGACCATAAAGGGTTTTGATTTAAATGAAACCACGACGGGTTTGAGCTGGATTTTCAAAAGAAGGGACTCTCTGTGTTTCTGTCGTGTCACCTTAGTGACAGTTCACACTCCTTTGTTCTTTCTGTGCTTTCTCCCATTACTAATCTTTTTTGTATTTCACCTCTTAAGTCTGTCTCTCTCTGCCTCTCAGCATCTGTCTTCCTTTAAATCATTTTTACTGCTCTGCCACCCCCATTATCCTATTTTGTCTGTGTCATTTGTATGAGAAGTGGAGCTCAGATTAATGGTCGTGTCTTGATGAATTTGTGGTAAAAAATTTTAGATGTAAAAGTGAACTTGCAAAAGTTGCATAGCTTCCTGATTTGATTTAAAAATGTTTCATTTTGATCATCTTATATTTCTTTATAATTTTCAAACACTACAATTTTGACAAGCTGTGAACTAATTATAGGAGCAGAAAACCTGAACAGAGAAGAGAGACAGCTCTGATACTATATCTCTATCAATTTTAGGAGAGTATATATTTCATTTGCTGTCATTTATTTTGTTATTTGAACCAAACATGTGTTCACTGAAAAAGTTATGCTTGTTCATTTAACTGAAGTTAAATTATTGGAAATGTCTCATCTCACCTCATCTGAATGTGGCAGAAATATACTGAAGAAACATTTTCCATACGTTTTACTTTGAAAACGGTACTGATGAAAAAACATAGACCCAGAAATCATAGACACAGCAATGTAGGTCCTTATCTCGACTGTATCCCACTCCACTGAAATGAAAACATGCCATCCACACAGCAGGGATTCAGATTAAGAATCACTGGCAGTTCTCCCATAATGCATCACGTGAAACAAAAGACACAAAAAGCCCTCAGTCAGCTCCGTCCCACAGAACACCCGTCAGCTGCCTTTGACCCAACATGATTTTGATCATATTTGTCCCAGCGGTGTCGCTCTTCTGTAAACACAACAACCTCCAGTATAAAAAAGTATGAGTGGTGACAGTGGATACGATACATCCAGATACCAGACAGTGCAAGTCTCGTTCCTGTTGTGTAGAAAATTAATTATCTTAGAGGTTATGAATTTATTTTCCATTAATACTTAATAACTATTCAATCACACGTTTTATATTTTTACAACAGAACGTGGTTAACACTGCTCCCCTAAATCAGATCAAAGCTGCCTGGCTCAATGCAAGAGAACGTACGGTTACGTTGTAACCTTGGTTCTCTTAGTGAGAGACTATCTCTCCACTGTGAGGCCACTCGGAGACGCGTTCCGATCAAACGATCACCGGTGTCACATCTGCACAGCTGTTTTATACGTAAGCTGGGGGGCGTAGCCGGGCGTGCCGGAGTGTCTTAAAGAAATATCCACACGCCACGACCAAGGGGGTGGTATCCCGTACATATGGAATATGTAACAGTGTGGAGAGATAGTCTCGATATGCGAGAGAACCTTCTACCATCAACAGTACAGATACTGTGGTGTTCACAGGTGTTTGAAAAGTGATACAATTTTGGTAATTTTGCCTCTCTCTGCATGACTACTGTGGATTTTAATCAGTGTATATGCTCATGATTGAAGTGTCGATTTCAGCTTTAATTTGGTGGGCTTAACAAGTAATGTATGAACTGGAATCACAGCCATTTTTGCACTTTTTAGTTTTCCATATTCAAAGTTTAAAAGTAATTGGACAAATCGTTGAGAAGCAGTTTCATGGCCTGGCTGATGCCTGCTCCCTGGTTCTTCTGTGACAAATTCAACTGATAAAAGGTGGAGTTTGTTTGTAGGACTTGCATTTGATAGCTTTTCAGTGGAATGGAATCAATATGAGGTCCAAAGAGGAAAAGTGTTAAAATGTAGCAGCTTGTTGATTTAGCCAAAGAACAATTGCAGTGACCAGCTCACCAACCAAAGGGCCTGAAAGACGACAGAAGACTTCTTCTTTCTTTTCTCTTCTTTTTGTCAGGAATCAAGTACAAAAACATTCAAATAATGAAAAGATGCACTGTGCAAGATTTAGCTTTTTTCTTCTTTTTCCTTTTTTAGCTGCTTCCACCTGTGCTTGAACAATTCAACCAACAAATAGAAAACATGAAAAACACATCACGAATGAACAAATTATACTAATATACATGGAGTTGAAAATTCAACATAAGAGACCAAACAACCAGCTAAAATTATTTCAGAACCACAGACAGTATCTAAATCCAATATATAATTTACATATAATATAATTTATAAATATCAAATATATCTCAATTATATGTAAATTCTTTCACTGGTGGAGAAAAGCTTGTTCACATTATTGAGCCAAGTAAAGAAGACTACATGATGCAGGTGTATTACTCTCTACGATCTTCATCAGTGGAACTGTGGAGGGTGCAAACCGCTGGTTACACTCAGGAATAGGAAAGATTGATTAGACTTTCACAGAACATTTAAAAATGCACAAATCTGAAAAGAAAATCTTTGGAAAGATGAAACAAAGATGAACTCGTGCCAGAACGATGGGAAGAGAAAAGTAGACTGAATAAGAGAAACAGCTCATGAGCCAAAGCACATCACATTATCCGTCTAACATGGTGGTGACTGTTAGGGCACGGCCACGTACAGCTGCCAGTTGAACAGGATCACTTGTGTTTACCGATGATGCTGGCAGAAGTGGCAACATGAATTGTGCAGAGATATATTCTCTGATTCTCAGATTCAGCCGAATGCTGTAAAAGTAATTGAACAGCGTTTTGCCGTCATAATGAAAAATGACCCAAAGCATCCTGCAAAAGTAACCCAAGAGTTTCTCGAGGCAAAGCAAAGGGGTATTCTTCAATGGCCAGTCAGTCACCTGATCTCAACCCAGCAGAGCACTCCAGTTACTGAAGAAAAACGGCACAAATAAACAGAAGCTGAATGCAGCTATGGTGAGGCCAGGACTGTGCTTTAGCAGCAATGGATAGTTGTTTCTGGCCTTTTACTGTCATGGTCTTGCACCTTGGTGCAATTAAAAATAAAAATTGTGGTTATTTCTCCTCACCTCAAGTACTAGAACTCTGGTGTTTTAACACACACAAACAGAAATCAGCAGATTGTAGCAAGTAGTTTAAAGAAATTTCAGAAACCACCTATGCAGCCCATTACCCTCCACACTGGAGAGAAATCACTGGAAAATGTTTGATGTCTTTGTTTCCCGTTTTGCAGGACTCTGAGAAAGAGTGCAGCCATTTCAACCTGATTATTGCTCATTGCATCAATCACGTTCAAAGGCTTAAAGAGATTTCCTGACAGTACAGCTTAGCATCTCTCCAGGAAAACAATGTCCAAGCTTGATGTCAGCCACCAAACCCCCATCATCTGCTGTCAGTGTTTCAAGTCAGGAGTCATTACTCTGTTAAACAGTGATCCACCCCTGTAGAAAAGGGGGGAAACGAATAGCCTCATCAACACAATTATTTTTGTCTCTATTTTTTTAAAGCACCATGACAGCTGGGGATCAGTTGATGGAAATATTTTCGTCCGTTGCCAGCTTCAAAGAGGAAATCCCCAGTCAGTCTCGCTGCTGCAGAGACGAGTGCTGTTCGGACTGTTGGCACACAGCTGCAAACGTAGACGTCCCCTGAAGAAAGTCTATTAGTGAAATTAAACATCAAAATCAACAATCTTTTAATCACTAAGCTAAACCTATTGCGCCTGTTTGTTCAGGGTCTGTTTGGTCACCTGTTGAACTCAGCATTCGGCGTGGCAAATGCTCCTTCCAGTGTCTCACAACAGGGGAAATTGAAAGCTGCATTCAGACAGCTGCATTTCACTTGATGCTGGGTTAGCAAGGTCGCAGAGGCCTTTAGGCTTCAGTGGGAGAGGCTGGCTCTGGGTTTAATGAGCTTGCAGCAGACCCAGACTTTTGGTGTCTTTCATCCTTGTAGCAGCCAGTGCAGCCAGTCAGCTCTCCAAAGCACCAACCCCACCTCACCCCCAGCAGCTGTCTTCTCCTTCTTCACATCTCTTTCTCTCCAAGCCGTACTGTCTCTGTACCTCTCTCGGTTTGTTTCTCTACCTGGTCGAGTCGTTTCTTCTGTCGGATCGGCTCAGCATCAGCTATGATCGTGTGCAGCTTTGCTCTCCTGCCTTCTGGCTGTCAATGCGCTGCCTTGTTTCCTCCTGCTTCTGCTTCATTAGCTCCGGTTGCCTTTGGTATCGGGACACAGAGGGAAGGAATAGTATAGCTGTTCACACGCAAATCCTGAATTTACACTACAGTTTTGTAAAAATGCCAAACATAGAACAGGGGTTACCTCAAGGTTAGGAATGCATAATGGAGTAAGGTTAGAATCACCAGACCAAATGATCTGTTTGTAAATAATAATAAAAAAATCTATGTATTGACGAGACCTCGCAAAAGGCACAGATGTTGACAGATGTGGTAGTTGGTACAAAGAGTCAATATGCACAATTGTGATTTTGATTTTGCTGGTTTGTTTGATTCATAAATAAATTCCTGTAACATAAGTTAGACTATAAAGAATAAATCTGAAAGAAGTGAAGTAAGACTGAAAAATATGAGATTGATGATGTGGGATCAAAGAGCAGGAGAGAAAAGTGAGGTAATTTTCCTCAGTCTAATAAGCCCCAACCCCTGTCTCTTCATTCATCTTAAGGGGGCAGTGAGGGCAGCCTGGTGGGGAGACAATGCCGTACTGATGTAGTTGAAAGAGCTAAAGATCTTTGTTAGTGCCCAGATCAGGTGTCCCGGAGGCTGGCTTTGCTCCCAGAGTGGGTTCTCCCTTGTACTCTGACCCGCTTACAATGGGTGGTTAGTGGGATGTGCAGGGACTCAAAGTCAAACACATTTTCTTTCCTTATCTCTTTACATGGTTTTCTTCTGTATCTGTTTATTGGCACCTGACTGGAGAATTAGAGGCAACAGCTGTTTATGAAAATCAACCAACTCCTACTTTAAAACAACAATATTGAAAAGAATTCCCATGATGCACTGAGTGTGTTTATACACCTCTCTGCATTTAATTATTACTTGTTATTAATCTGTCTCTCTTCCACAGCGTGTCTTTATCCTGTCTTCCTTCTCTCACCAATCACAGCAGATGGCCCCGCCCCTCCCTGAGCCTGGTTGTGCTGGAGGTTTCTTCCTGTTAAAAGGGAGTTTTTCCTTCCCACTGTCGCCAGTGGGGGTTTTTTCTCTGTATGTATTATTGTAGGGTCTACCTTATAATATAAAGCACCTCGAGGTGACTGTTGTTGTGATTTGGAGCTGTGTAAATAAAATTAAATTGAATATTGAAGATTTTCTATCAGTTCAATTAAGACGTCCTACACTTGAACGTAAACCAGAACACTGCATGCATTTATGGCATGACTTGGTATTTTTAAAAGCAGTGATGTTTGTATGAGTCCAACATTTTGTTTTGTTTGTTTGCTTTTTGTATGGAGCCCAGTGAAGTTAGTTTAAAAAGCATGTGAGGCAATCCAAATTTATTCTGCAGAATAACATACATCCAAAGTCACAACGAACTGGCAAATGCCACAGGAAGAACAAGAAGAACAGATGGTCTGTGCCCCTACAGCCCTGATCTCAACATCATGGACTCAGTATGAAATCACATAAAGAGAGAAGACGCTGAGAAAGACTAAATCTAAAACTGCGGCATATTCTCCATCCTGCCAGACAAATACCAGAGATTGTTTTCGTCTTAGCAAAAAAAAAAAAAAAAAAAGATTAGACTTGCCTGAAACTTTTGTAGAGTACATTCTCATCCAAGGATATCAAATACTGCCCTGCCCCTTCAAGAGAAAGCAGCAGTGACTCTACTTCCAGCTCCCTCCAGAGCTCCATCTGTAGGGCTGAGCTCAGCCAGCAGATGGAGGAATCTCCAGCAACTTGTAGTCACAACTTCTTTTTTTCTCCATGTCCAGAAGTGACTGTTTGAATGTAGATCAAATGATAAATTGAATGTTTGGCCTTAGCTCTGTCTGTGGAAAAACAGCCCAGCACAAGCCCTGCATTTATTACGATGCTACAACAAACCAGCTTCATTGGAGCAACAACTATGCTGACCCAGAGGGAAAGTGTAAAGATACAGAAGAAAAAGACGAATTGGGAACAAACCACCACCTCTGATAGTCAATTAATCAACTGTATAATGTTGACATAATGGAATTAGCTTGGCTGTAGCCATGTAGTCCTGACTTATCATTTTCTTATGATGCTGGGGAAATTTAATGGGGATGAAGAGGGAAACGAAACACAGCTTATGGCCTCGTGACTGGTGGAGGGCTTTATGATTAGCACCTCATAACAACTGAAACATATGCAGCTTCTACACTTTAGCCAAAGAACACGGTGATCTTCTGTAGATAATGAAAGCAGAGAGCAGGAAAGGAAAAGCCTTTTCCTCTCATATCTCCAGCGGAAAGGTTTGGCAAAGAGCAGCCTCACACTTCAAAGAGCTAGAGTTGAATCCTTCATTGAGATGGACTAACCGAAACATCTTTGGAGCCGAGCATCTATAGTGCATTCACTGTGTGTTGGTTGACAACACAGCGTGCACACTAAAAAGAATAGCAGGTGGCCACTGAGAGATAGAGACGTCTAATTATGTGTTACTGAACACATGGCTTTAAGGAATAGTAAAGGAGCACACGCTGCAACAACCAAAAACATCATTATTCTGTTGTTAAATTAAGCAAGACGGTGAGGAATTTAATTGTGTCTATGCACCTAATATCACACGAATATGTATCATAATTTAAAATCAGTAAATATAAAAAGCATTTCAGAGGGTTTGATGAGTTTTTTGGATTTATTCATAACAAACTCAGAGAAAAGCAGAGTCCTTTCAGCCTCTTTCATACAGGTTACCAAGCGAACAGAGAAAATCAAAATAACAAGACTGTCTGACTACAAAAAGGAAGACAGATGAAAGAGGGCATAAAGTCAAGCATGTAAGATCTATTCTAGCTGCATACATTAGAGGCTGACATGAATGAGAGACGGTGTGAAAAGAATGAAATAGCACAAATCCTTTTTAGGGCAGCAAAATGTCAAAGTTTACAGTCTGGTTTATCAGAGCACAGTAAATATACTCCAAAGTGACAGGGTGGTACACGGGTGCTGGGAAGCTTTGGAGACCACACACGTGAAACCTGTGGGAAAATGAACTCGGCACAGTGGTGAGGAAACGACCAGTTTTCACAAGGAAAACCTGCTGATGGTGATGCTTTTTGACAGGATGAAAAGTCAGAGCGTGCTGGAAATTCAGCAGCGCTGGTTAAAGAGAGTAAAGAGGGTAGGAAGGGAATATGACAGGATTTTTTCCCCCATTTCCGCTGGGTGTGGAAGAATGAGACAGAATTTGTTAGCGTCTTCAGAAAGACCTATTGACATCCTGTCACAGGACTGGTAGAAGGGTAATTGTTAAATTGAGAGTAAATGTGAGAGGCTGACAAGAGCAGGAGCTGACACCTGACAAATTGGTAGAGAGGATCTGAGAAGACAGATCATCCGTCTTTAATGGTAAGTCAGGAAGACGGTGGTCTTTTTGTAGAGGGCCTTTTATAAAACATGCAGACGCTTGTGCAATTCAAATAGTAACACGTGCGCTTCTTTTAACTCTCCAACACATGTTTCGTAAAGTGCCACCTCACTCCCAGCCAAACGTAAAGCTGATGACAGGAGATAACGGTGTGTTTGCTCTTGTAGAAAAATACAGGAAAAGAGGGGAAATAGCGAGTCAGTGGAGCACAAAACTCTTCCTTTGCGATCAGCTCTTGTGATAAGCCATTTCTTTTATTCTCTTTCCTGCTTCTTTCCTTCCTTCCATGTCAAACCAAGTCAGCCAACCTTGTCTCACCAATCTCAGCTAAGAAACGAAAAAATGTCTTTAAGTTGAGAGCAAGGTGAGAAATGTGAAAAATGATTTAGGGTTATCTGTCAGGAGGTAAAAGCCTTTTAGAGGAATTCTAATGTGCTTTATACAAATCAAGTGAAATCATGGCTAACGATTATCATTTATATATGTGATCATTTAATTATTATTTCATATTTAATGTTATCTGTCTTTATATCCTAACCTTGATTAATCAGCTTTAGTTATACTAACAATTAATTAATATTTGGTAAATTTCATGTTCATTGTTTTTAGCAGCTTTACTTTCACTGGATTATGGCAGCTTTCAGTAAAAGGAAAAAGATAAAAACATACTGCAAACAGCAGAAAGACAAACCAAGCAGGTCACTATTAAACAAAGTCACACATCCACCCACCCATC
>NW_024582396.1:2948831-2961389 GCF_018398535.1 Haplochromis burtoni
AACCCTCCCATCCATCCATCCATCCAACCCTCCCATCAATCCATCCATCCATCCATCCATCCATCCACCAACCCTCCCATCCAATCCATCCATCAACCTCTCCATCCATCCATCCATCCACCAACCCTCCCATCCTATCCATCCATCAACCCTCCCATCCATCCATCCATCAACCAACCCTCCCATCATCCATCCATCCATCCATCCATCCATCCACCAACCCTCCCATCCATCCATCCATCAACCCTCCCATCCATCCATCCATCCATCAACCCTCCATCCAATCCATCCCCTCCCATCCATCCATCCATCCATCCATCCACAACCCTCCCATCCATCCATCCATCCACCAACCCTCCCATCCATCCATCCATCCATCCACCAACCCTCCCATCCATCCATCCATCCATCCATCCACCAACCCTCCCATCCATCCATCCATCCATCCATCCATCAACCCTCCATCCATCCATCCAACCCTCCATCCATCCATCCATCCATCCATCCACCAATCCCACTCCATCCATCCATCCATCCATCCATACACACTCCCCCATCCCATCCACTCCATCCAACCCTCCCATCCATCCATCCATCCATCCATCCATCCATCCATCCACCAACCTCCCATCCATCCATCCATCCCCAACCCTCCCATCCATCCATCCATCCACCATCCCATCCACAATCCCCCATCCATCCATCCATCCATCCACCAACCCTCCCATCCATCCACTCCATCCAACCTCCCATCCATCCATCCATCAATCCATCCATCCATCCATCCATCCAACCAACCTCCATCCATCCATCCATCATCCACCAACTCCATCCATCCATCCATCCACCAACCCTCCATCCATCCTCCATCCATCCATCCATCCATCCACCACCCATCCATCCATCCATCCATCCACCAACTCCCATCCATCCATCCATCCACCATCCCATCCATCCATCCATCCATCCATCCATCCATCCATCCATACCATCCCATCCATCCATCCATCAACCTCCCATCCATCCATCCATCCATCCACCACCCTCCCATCCATCCATCCATCCATCAACCCTCCCATCCATCCATCCATCCATCCATCCATCCATCCCATCCATCCATCCATCCATCCATCCATCCATCCATCCATCCATCCATCCATCCATCCATCAACCCTCCCATCCATCCATCCATCAACCCTCCCATCCATCCATCCATCCTCTACAACTAAAACATTTCCCTAAGCAGCCAGTGGAGACCAAAAATAACCAAAAGAGCTGGATATCATGTCCATCCTATGGCAGAGTCTAACATGTGCTTCCTTACAGTAGTTTAGATTTCTAATTGATTGATCTGTGTGTCTGGATTAAAATGAGCACGATTATTTTCTTCATAGCAGCCTGGTCCTACATCTATTGGTTTGTTTCTGTGTGTCAGAACAGAAGTTTTTATAAGAAGAAATTTGAAATCAATCCCGACTGGGTAGCTGGAGAGGTTTGAATAGGAGGAAGACGCTCCACCTATTGTCTGATTGTCATCAAATATTACTTTTAAACTTCAGTTGTGTTTAACTTTGCGTTCTTACGTTTGTTTTGCTAACTTTATCCAACAAAATGAGTCAGTTGCAGTTAGGATTTAAAGGGCTTGGCTAGTGTTAAAAGGCAGTCATAGTTGTGATCACAGTCGTATCGTGTCTTGCACCTGGACTGTGTATTTCTCAGAAGGACACAAACAGGCCTCAGAGTACTGCTGCTGCATTTCTCCAGCAGTCACAGTGAATGCAAACATAACTCAGCAGCACAGCTTTTATTGATTTCCAAGTCTTACTAATCAATACTTTCCTCCATAAACAATAAGATGATTATATGTCATGCGAGAGTTCTCTCACTCTCATGTTGATCTGCACACAGCTGTTGTCACTAACGGCGCACTCGCTTACGTCACTGTCATGAGACACTCTCGCAAAAAATCACGGTTTTAGTAACGCAGTAACGCAGCGTTCCTACGGGAAAGTAACGGTAATCTAATTACCGGTTTTGCAATAGTAATCCCTTACTTTACTCGTTACTTGAAAAAAGTAATCAAATTACAGTAACGCGTTAGTAACGCGTTAGTAACGCGTTAGTAACGCGTTAGTAACGCGTTACTGCCCATCTCTGTTTATGAAACCATTCTCCGTTCAGATTAAGTACTTGTACTGCTCTTCGTATTTTTAATGTTCTCTATCTTAAAATTGTTGCACAGCACTTTCCATGTGTAGTGGATTTCACAGCTGACTGTGTGGCTCCAACATTATTTCCTGAGTTCATCAGCTGCTTTTCTTAAATATCTTTTTTTATTTTCAGGAATTTCTTTAAAATCAAAACAGATCTTTTTGACAGCTCCTGCCAATAAAAGTGGACACAGATGCTGCACTTTAAGCACAGTTGGTGTAAATTCTGACTAAAACACTGAATACACTTCAATCCACAGCAAGCAGGATATTTCTCAACAAATGTCTTATTCACTGCAGTCTCAGTAAATGCTTACTCAAAGCAGCAGCGCCCATCATAACCTCCACACGCCCCAAATCTTTCCAGAATCAGAGTGCGTGAGTTTGTAGCCGGCGTCCATCATTTTTTCTGTAATAATGAGTTATTGACTGCTCGGCATAACGCTCTCTTTTAGACCTGGACCTGAACTGCTGTATCAACTCTCTGACCAGTAAACTATTTGCAGCACCTGTGCTCTGCAAAACTCTTTAAGATGAAGATGCAGTCAGGAAATGGAACCTTTGTGCAGGGAGAAAAAAGTAAAGCTGAGTTTCCTTGTAGTCTGCGCACGTCTTGGGTAAATCCTTGTGCAGAACTCAGGAAATGGTCAAAGTACATCTGAAATTTCTTGAAATCGGGTCTGAGAGAGTAATCCACAGGTATTGTGGTGTTAACATCTAACACTGAGCATAATGGACCTCATCTGCTGTAAAATATGATAGTTAAGAACCTGCAAATCCATTTTCCCCACTTTGACATCCTACTTTATGCTTCATAAACAGACACGACTACTCCTCTTTTTTCACTTTTTCACATTTCCCATAGTTGAGATGGTCCCATTGTTGTGTGAGATGATTTTATTCACTTGACACTCAAACAGTTTTTGTTCAATGAGTGATTTATGTGTTGCTTAATGATTCAAGAATCATTTAAAGAAGAGGCATGACGCTACGACGTGCCGAGGATGTAGCACTGCTGAGCTTCATCTCTGTTTCATCAGATTTTGTTGCACAGAAATATAGAATGAGCTTCAGTCATTGCCATGAAGTTACAGTTTTTATTATGCAGAAGTAAAAATGGCCGAGTTCTTTAAATCTCCTCTGCTGAGGATACACATTTTGTCTAAAAGCCTCTTACCTGTAGGTCTTACAGTTATGGAGCTGCTGAGCTGTTTTTCTCTCAAGGTGTAAATTAAAAAGAAAAACTAGATATTTAGCAAATAAGCTGCAGATCGTTTATGGAAAAACTCTCATCATTTTTCATAAAGCACTCCCTGACAGGAGCCACCATAAGATCAGGGCTGACTGACAAGGTTTCCTCGGTGCTTCATTTCATGTTGAGTTGCATCTTTCAAAACAAGCTTCAACTCGTGGACCTCAAAACAATCTATCCTCACAGATTTACTCATAGCCTGTTTCGGGGCAGGAAAATAGAGTGCCATAAGCACCTGAGACACTCTGGAAAGGTTCAACTTCTCTCTGTGTGTCAAACATAAATGCAGTGAGTTTCATTCTCACGTGTCATATTTTGCAGCTTTTAGACTATTGAGCTTAGTAACTTTGACTTGTGTGCATTGTCCAAGTCACAAAGAGAAGGAGCTCTTGTAAACTGTGTTAAGCATCAGTATGTTTGGGCTTGGTGTCACAGTCTGACGCTGCAGAGCGAGTTAAATAGTGGTGTGGACCAACATGCCAGCGCACGAGAGGCAGGACTGAGCTTAACAAAAGCAAGCCTTTATAAATGATGACATAACCAGGGAGAGAGCTCGCCAATAAGCCTGCACTGGGAGAACTAAATGCATGAAAAACTGAAAGAACCGAGGAAACACAGGAGAGGTTAGCAGACAATCCCACAATGATCAGAGGGAGACAAAGGACTAAAACACACGGAAGGATAAGGAGGGAAGTGGAAACACACGGGGAACACAGGCGACACAAAGCAAAACTAAACACACCAAACATGGAACACAAGACTGTCAAAATAAAACAGGAAACATGGAATGAAACACAAGGAGAGGAACACGGGACAGAAAAGGCAAACAGGACACAAGGACACAGATATACAGCAAACACACAGAGAGGGACAAAGCAGACAAAGACTCAAGAGTAACCTAATAAACAAATAGCTGAACTGATCATAAGTAAACTCACACACTCAGTAAACTAAATGAAATTAAGAATACATAAGAGCTGGGTCAGAAGACCCAGAACCATGATGCTTAGTTCTGGGTCTTCCAGCAGCAAAGATGCTCCGCTGAGTCACAGAGTTACATTCGTTCTACTCAATGGCTCAAAAAGCCACTCGAGAAACTGCAGTTTGTGATATTTCTGCAATGGTGGCATTTAGGATCAGCCATACTGGAGTCAGTATGTCATACAAGGCGTTAAAGCACCGTGAAAGACAGTGAACAAGAGAGGACTCAAGCTTTGATATTAGTGCACATGTAGCAGGAGAGCGAGAGAAGCGTGGGGTGGGGTCAGGCCAGGGTACACTGGCACTCTCATGAAATAATTACAGCCTGTGGTCTAAAAGCTGTGAAAAAATGTGACAAGGTCGCCACACTTGTCAGTTGAGGACACTCAAAAAATTGGAAGTTGAGCATCAGCCGTCTTTGCAAAGTATCAAAGAAACATAAAAAGATGATGAAACCAAAAAGGGAATCAAAAAAGAGGCTGAAATAGATTCTGTATCAGAACTCTTCCTGTGATATCGCGTTTTGTGACATGAAAGCCTCTCACAATCAAACCTTCCTGGGGTTTTTCCTCAACAATCGGTGCAGTGCATTAATATTGGCAGCTCACAAAGGTCCATTTGGACTACAACAGCGCTTTAATGGGGATCAAATGGAACAAGCTCAAACAAACAAACATTAGGAGTTAATGAGCTTGGCTGCACAATATAAACGAGCTGCATGAGGCTGCCCTGTCCTTCGTCGTGCACGTGCCGGCTGCAGCGACAAACTGAGCTTGTAAACTAGAAACAACGTGTGCGGGTGAAAGCGTGAAGGAGTGAGCAGGTGAGCTTTTGAGAATCGTGTGAGTCATCTGTATCACGGTATTCAAACAGGTGAAGGCTGTGTTAGGCAGAGCTGCAACACCCATGCAATACTACTGCACACAAGACGCAAAACGAGTCCTGGAACAGAAACGTTCTGAATGCATTATCGATGGATGATGTGTCTATTATTTTGTGGTTTAAGTCTTAATTACTGCCCACCATGAGCACCAGGGACGCCCGCTCTGAATCCACTACTGTATCTAAAAGCAGTTTCTCATCAGTTTCATCATTTATTCGAATAACGAATTATGTTTCCTTATTTAAATATTCCAAGAGAGTCCGAGCTTCTGAGCACTGTTAGCATGAATAAAAGCCAATTTTTTTCTTTGCAGGAAATAAAAAAAAACATTTTTTCCTCTCAACTTAAAGCTGGCTGAGTCAGTGTTTTTGTGTATTTGCATTCATATGGGATGACACTCTTGTTATTAGACGTCTGTAGCCTGTTCCTCATCCGTGCTGCAGGCGTAACACAAATTAAGATCAAAAGATGTGATACAAAGGGTAATGTGTTTCTTTGAAACTGTGTCTCACTCTAATCATGTTATCCATCAGACAAAGATGACATTATTTAGTTAAGGCCATGGGGCTCAAACCATATCGACTTGTGGATAAATATTCTGTAGGACGATCCTGCAGAGAGTCTGGCCAAAATTCTCCCTGCTGTTGCATCGTTGTTGACTTATTTCTTCTTGTTGCTCATCATGGTTGATAAGATGCATCTGCAGCAGCACATTTCTTATTGTCCAACTACAGCTGACCACGGGGAACGTTAAACTATGTGTAAGCCTTCGATTGGTTGGCCTAGAAATGGACTTAGATTTGAAGACCTCATCACTGCTTTACCCATTCTCCTTTTCATTTCCACCTGCCCTCATTATTAATCCCAGCAGATTCTTCACTGTTTCCATCCCCATCTATGTGAAACATGGTGCCTCTGCATTTTTCACTTTTCAGGATTTTGGTTTTAGACATTTTAAGTAGCAGTCCCGTGTTATGGCTTTCTCGTTTAACAGTCCTCAGCAGGATCTTCATGCCTTTGGAGATGCTTGTTGCCAAAGTGGTGTTGTCAGCACGACATACTTTTTGTTTTTTTATTTGCTTTAACTGAGTAACTTGGGTCACCATGCTGACCTGGGTGGTAAGGTTTGGTAAACATGTTTTCCTTTATTTGTCACTGAAATATTCAAACTATTTTAAGAAAGTGTTGTTTAAAAATGCAAGGAGAATTCTTGGTCTAACAGGAAAGGTCCGGAAAAGCTTCTGTGATCTCACAATGAAGAATAATTATATTAAGCCTTAATTTGCCTCCTACAGAATAAGCTTGGCTGATTCTACATACAGGAACTAAGACATAAGACCAGCTATTACCGACGTCTGTGTGTGCCATAGTGGAAAAAACATACATGAACCCCTTCAGAGGAGATTCCTGATGGGCACAAATAACCAATGATGTTCTATGAACTTAAAAGTTCACATACAAGGTCTTAAATAATCAGGCCCCATCTTATCTTAATGACCTTGTAGTACCATATCACCCTATTAGAGCACTTCGCTCTCGCTCTGCAGGCCTACTTGTTGTTCCTAGAGTATTTAAAAGTAGAATGGGAGGCAGAGCCTTCAGTTTTCAGGCCCCTCTTCTGTGGAACCAGCTTCCAGTTTGGATTCAGGAGACAGACACTATCTCTACTTTCAAGATCAGGCTTCAAACTTTCCTTTTTGCTAAAGCATATAGTTAGGGCTGGACCAGGTGACCCTGAATCCTCCCTTAGTTATGCTGCAATAGACGTAGGCTGCCGGGGATTCCCATGATGCATTGAGTTTTTCCTTTCCAGTCACCTTTCTCACTCACTATGTGTTAACAGACCTCTCTGCACTGAATCATATCTGTTATTAACCTCTGTCTCTCTTCCACAGCATGTCTTTATCCTGTCTTCCTTCTCTCACCCCAACCAATCACAGCAGATGGCCCCGCCCCTCTCTGAGCCTGGTTCTGTCAGTTTCTTCCTGTTAAAAGGGAGTTTTTCCTTCCCACTGTCGCCAAAGTGCTGCTCATAGGGGGTCATATGATTGTTGGGTTTTTCTCTGTATCTATGAAGCGCCTTGAGGCGACTTTTGTTGTGATTTGGCGCTATATAAATAAAATTGAATTGAATTGAATTGAAAATAATTTTTATTCACCAAGAAAAATCGGACCCGATTAAAGCATGTCTGATATTGTTTTATATGCACTGAAAGCCTCCTGCAGCTTGCTGCACTCTGCACGTCTCCTTTCTGCACTTCTTTCTGGCTGTGGAATTAAAAAATATTATTACTTCTATAATGATCAGTTACATTTACCACTGGCTAAAAATGATGAAGCATGCTACTTTTAGTAAGAGGAGCAATAAAACGTTATGAAAACATCTCGCTGAAAATAAAACTGTGTTATTAGTAAATTCCACATAAAGTATCAAAAGTACTTACACTGCCAAAAAATGTTCCCCATCACCATTATATGGAATAATATTACTGCTGCAGATGTGGGCGGAGGTCGTTTTCAATGCTTTCTATTCTCTGTAATCTACAGCAAAGCATCATGTGAAGTCATATGATTGTAGTGTCTGTGCTGTGAGGACAACACATTTCTAAACAGCTGTTAATGAGCACAGAAACAAAGGTTTTTTTAAAAAGTATAACAAATACAGCACTGAATTTAAAACTAGAAAGCTGAACCGCTGAATTAAAAACCATGAGTTCTGTGTGACATCGTTCAATCCAATTCAGTTTTATTTATATGCCGCCAAATCACAGCAACAGTTGTGTCAAGGTGCTTTACATTGCAAAACAGGAAAAACAAAGAAAACCCCACCAATCAGCTCATCTCCTAGGATCAAGCGCTTCGGCCACAGTGAGAAGAAAAAACTCCCTTTTAACAGGAAGAAACCTTCAGCGGAGCCAGGCTCAGGGAGCAACGGCCATCTGCCATGACTGGTTGGGGGTGAAGGGTGGGAAACAGGACAAAAAACATGCTGTGGAAGAGAGCCAGAGATTAACAGTGGCCAATGATTAAATGCAGAGAGGCATATAAACACACAGAGTGATTGAAAAAGTGACTGAAATAAACAAAAAGGAAAAAAAAACTTCCCATAGCCACATATACTTTCTGTATTCTAGGATGCAGCAAGGTACTATAGATGTGCAAAGGTCTGTACGGGCTAGCAACTAGCAATGAAATGAATGTATTCATTCTGCATGTTCTCCAGTAGACCAGAAGACGGATCCTGGATTTTTCTTGGTGTGAAAACAAATCCAATCACAGGAAAAAACTACAACTTCATTTACTCTGGTCTGAATCAGGTGATGAGGTGATGAAGTAGGTATGAAAACATTGATGGGGCCTGATTATTCAAGATCTTGCAGGATTTTGAATTCAATTCTGGATTTAACAGGAAGCCAATGAAAAGAAGCCAAAACAGGAGAAATCTGCTCTCTTTCTAGTCCCTGTCAGCACTCTTGCTGCAGCATTTTGGATCAGCTGAAGGCTTCCAGGGAGTTTTTTGGACATCCTGATAATAATGAATCACAGTCGTCCAGCCTGGAAGTAATAAATGCATCAACTAGTTTTTCAGCGTCACTCTGAGACAGGATATTTCTAACTTTAGAGATGTTGCGCAAATGGAAGAAAGCAGTCTTACATATTTGTTTAATATGTGCATTGAAGGACATGTCCTGGTCAAAAATGACTCCAAGGTTCCTCACAGTGTTACTGGAGGCCAAGGTAATGCCATCTGCTTAGCAGTGAAAATGTATGTTAATACTATTACTATTGTAATGAAACTGCCGGGGAAGCATGTATAATGTAAATAGGACTGGTCCTAGCACAGAACTCTGTGGAACTCCATAATTAATAATTACATGAACAAATTGGAGTCTAAGGAGTCTGAACTGTCAACAGGGGGATTAAAATGAATTAGATTAATTAAGATGAAAAATGAAGGTGGTGTCTGGTTAATATTAAGTGCAGTTGGAGTCTTCACCTGAAAGCAGACATTGTAGGAGCTGACATCTTGTCTTCATATTTAAACCTTTCTTTACTAACATGCTAAATGAGTTATTAAAATATTCTTCATACTACACATGAACTCATCTGCATCATGCTGGCCAAGAGAAAAGTCATTTCTGACGATGATAAGTCACAGAGGGCTCAGTCATTTGCTCCTGCTGGCTCTGTTTTTACAGAAACAAAGACCCGCAGCTTATCTACAACACAAACAACCTGAAAAAGCTGTTGGTATCTCAGCTTTATACACTCAAGCCAAAGATAATGGCTTATAGAAGTGCCGTCCAAACAGTGGCCCTGTACAGGTTTCAACATGTCATAGTGTATAATGGAGACGTAGCTTTTAGGTTGAAAAAATGAAGCTGAAAGCGGATAAAACCCTGTATTCTATTTAAAGGCCACCAGAGGGCGATAGCTTTGGTTGCAGAAACACCTCCAAGTCTATAGAAGTCTGTGGAACTTTGTGACTTTGCATTTGTAAAGTGCACTGCTGGGTTTTTGGGCTTGGGGATTTGTTTTGCGTCTTATCAAATTAAAGCTGATTCTGAATTTTGACCAATCTGCAGCCTCAGCAGGAAAACAGACAAAGTCAAAATGACTGACATCAAATTCCCCCTATCCTACTGTTCGATGTGAATAATGCTTGCTGTGACAGATGCACAGGTGTCTCTAATTATATCCTCACTCAGTTCTGGCTTTTGGCAGTTGGTGAAAATTCTTCAAGCGGCTACCATCAGTCCAACAACACACAATTAGCTCAGCTAGCTCTAAATAAATAAACATAGAAAGCATCAGTTTACATGTGTAGCAACATCAGTAAAAACTGCCGACGTGTACATTTGAGCAATCACCCAAACCTAAAGTGGTTTTATGCTCAAATGATCCTCTGTGAGAATCAGACGCGTGTTACTGCAAAGATATTCAGTAGAAAACAGTGGGACTGTCACGCCTCATTACAAACAGATTCTTTTAACCAAACTTTTTAAAATTCATAATTCTCTTTTTCTCTCAATAAATCTGGAGGGAAGCTACAACTTGAAAATCATGCAACTGTGCTACACCAGTGTCAACGTCACAGCTCCTCTCCCCACTGCACGAGCGAAAGGTGTGAATGAAGGCCACGTTAGCATCCATGGCCAGTTTCAATTTGTACCAGATCAATACAGGCTTCACACCAGCTATCTCGTTCTGGGTTTTTTCCATTTAATGCCTTTCTTTCTGTCCAGCACAATGCAAGATAAGAAACATCAAATTACATTCCTCCATCCTCTCCAAATCAGTTGTATTATACTGCTGGCTGTGTGTAGGTCTGCTAATCCAATCACAGAGTGTCAAAGCTCCTTTCACCCCGCTCCAAGATAAAATGTACAAGTCAAATGATTTTATACACGGCGGATTTATGAATGAAGCAATCGTGGAACAGTTCCTTATTGTTAGCAAGAAACACTCCCGAGCAACGTTGAGTGCAGTGGACAAGTTGTGAGAGTCTTTTCTATCGTGAGCTGTGACTTGATACCAAAGTGTGCACTTAAATCCAAGGACATTTCTGTAAAAGCAGCTGCTGTGGATACCAAGTGAGATGAAAAATCAATTTTTAATATTTTCTCGGGCTCAGCTCGGGCGCACGGCTTGTCTGCAAACTGAATAAGGTTAGTCGCCCATATTTTTCCTTTTCATTCAAAGAAGATCAATCTTCTTTATGAAATAGTTGTTATTGTTCAGCAGCTTCGGCAAAAAGAAGGAGGCTGAACAGCCATTTCCGTTTCACCTCACAGGTGACCGCTTCAAGCTATAAAGAAACAGGAATTAATGCTGCTGAGAGGTGATTGATTAAAGGAGGAACATGGGATTAAAATCAATAGCTGCACTGCAATGCTCAAGTAGATTTTTATTGTTTTAACTATTTTGACTGATTTATCGACCAGAGTTTTGTGCACCAAAGGCAGATTTTGGAGAAACAGAAGGAAATATACATGAATGTTTAAGTGTTTCAGTGGCTCGGGGAGCAAGGCGCATTCAGAAAACCATTACTCGGAGGCTGGTTTCTAAATCCTGTGCAGATCTTTATGACAGCATTTATTGTGGCAGCTTAGGGTCGTAGATGTGATTCACCATCCTCAGCAAGACACCGCTTTAATGGCCGACGTGGGAAAACATCCATCCAGTTTAAAAGTTCAAATTAAAATGTAGTGTTGAGATTTTTTGGTGTTTTTAACACGAGACAAAAGTGACAGCTTGAAACCGAACAGAAGTTTGCAGTGTAATGCACAGTGACATAAGCAGAAGGCAGAGTATGAAGAAGAGACAGTGAACAAAATCAAAGTGAAAGTTTGACAGGAAGCCGAGGAGAAAATCGACTTCTGATACCACATTTGGAGAACTGGTGCGAAAAGGAAAAAAAAATTACAGCATTGAAATGAATTTCCGTACAAAGAAAATGGAAATGCTGAAACCCAGAGTGTGAGTAATACTGTGTTAAAAATAGGGAAAGCATACTTTGAGCCTTTTTCCTCGTCTCCACAGAGATGAGATCGGCTTTAGAAAGAGTAACTGCTGGCGTGTTTTTTGTTTTGCTCCACACTGACAAGAAGCAGTAGAAGAGGATAATAAGGTGCGGCAACGCTCCTCCTAATATAATAATTAATCAGTGTACTTTAACAAGAGTACAGTCCCCATTAGCGCCTCCTGAGCGGCACTGCGTCACGAGAGATTAATGTACACGCTTAGGGTGGTAAAGCTGCCTGACAGGAGTGCACCGCTACAAAGCTTTTCTGCAGGCGGCTGCTTTGAAGAGCGCTGCTTCAAAAATGTTTTCCACTGTTTCAGAGAGACCGAGATGTCCTCCAGTGGAAGCTGGTGATGGTGTGTGTGTGGGGGGGGGTGACAACTGGAAATGCATCCAGGGTCTGTACTGTACGACCACTACAGCTCCTCTAGTGTCTGTTTGCAGACGTAGCTGCGTGTCAACCGATAATCTCGACAAAATGCCAACAAACAGCCACGAGTCCCTGATGATAAATTGCCGTATTTAAATCTAGTTGCTTCCTCGCTCGTTTTTTTTCTGCCTCATCAACAACACGTGTAAGTGTTTTATGTTCGACGCCCTACATGTTGCAATTTATGGAGCACATCATTAGAGCGTATGTCTGTGAGTGCGTTGAATTCTAGTGTGTGTGTGTGTGTGTGTGTGTGTGTGTGTGTGTGTGTGTGTG
>NW_024582396.1:2961409-2965221 GCF_018398535.1 Haplochromis burtoni
GTGTGTGTGTGTGTGTGTGTGTGTGTGTGTGTGTGTGTGTGTGTGTGTGTGTGTGTCCGTCTGGGCGCTGAATTGTAAACTAAATTCATAAATCCTAAAAACCATTCCTTACAGCTGCTGAATGTGATAAATAACACATCTAATAAAAACTCTTTCTAATAAAAATCCTCTCATAAAATGAAAATTAATGTGTGCAGCAGGCTCATGCACACATTCAGAAAAGCATTTAAACTTGCACAGGTACAGCTTGTGTACAGTTTCTGACAGCAGCAGTGATTTAACGTGAAACTGTCCTTTGCCTTTCTTCTGCTACTTTAGTGCCAGATGGAGGGTTTCAGACATATGGATCAATATTCAGAAGTACAGGCAAAAACAGAGACACATATACAAAACAATCTGGTGTGCTTCTTTAATTGACACAGTGTTCCTGTAACTGAGTCCCATTTCATCAAACAAATGTCGTAAATTATTTACTTTTTCACATGAGTTTGCTGTGAACTATCTTTAGCTCTAAGACTGTATGATTCCTCAGGTGCATGATTTCCCAGCTGCTGACCTGCAAACGACGCACATCCACTGCTCGACTTTCTATTTTTCCTCCTTCTGCAGCATGACGTATCTGCTGATGTCCTGAAGCTTTGCTCTGAACTTATGCATGCATAAAACCTCTGAAGTACAAAAAAAGAAACATCAAATGCAGAAAGCTAATGTCACATAGCGGTTAATGCTAATGTTAATTTATTTACCCCCTACTCTTTATGTCCTTTCACGACCAGCCCTGTAGCACATTTGCAAACGACTGTCTATTAGTTTATGAATGTTGGTAATGTTGTTGTGGTGTAATTTGTGTTTCAGTATCTAGATAGATAAAGACAGCTTGGGTCCTCTACGAGAGGACTGCGCTCTTCAGGACAGACGTCTCGGATGTTGTTCCTGGGATGTTGTTTGAGGGTCACTGCACCTGCTCCCATTACTACCTGGACCACCGTTACCTTCACCCTCCACATCTTCTCCAGCTCCTCTCTCAGTTCTTGGTATTTCTCGAGCTTCTTGTGTTCTGTCTTCCTGATGTTGCTATCACTTGGCATAAGTATGTCTATCACTATGTCTTCCTCTGCTTGTCCTATCATGGCCTCGGGACTTCCAGGCCATACTCGGCATGTTTCTGTATACTATGGCAGCCACTTGGTTATGGCTCCATTCTGTATCCGTAGCCAGTCTTATCAGTGATCTCACTGAGGGAGTTCAGGCCTATCCAGAACAGCAGTGGGGACTCCCTGGTAAATCCTGCACTTGATGCTGTGTTATTGGCTTGAAGTTGATTTCCAGTGTTGAGTTCCTGATAAAGGCTCTTAGGGTCCTGTTGATCTTGTACAGTTCTAGGCACTCGAGGATCCATGTGTGGGCCATCGAGTCATAGGCCTTCTTGTAGTCAATCCAGGCAGTGCACAGGTTGGTCAGTCTGGTCTTGGAATCTGCTCCGAACTGCTCTGTCTGTCAGCAGCTGGTGTTGAGCTTCTCTGGTATTCCTGCCAATTCCTTTCTGTGTCGCACTCGTGGTTCATGCATTGAGCCTCGTGCCT
This sequence comes from Haplochromis burtoni, assembly GCF_018398535.1. Lineage (NCBI taxonomy): Eukaryota > Metazoa > Chordata > Actinopteri > Cichliformes > Cichlidae > Haplochromis > Haplochromis burtoni. The sequence continues at coordinate 2,962,993 of NW_024582396.1, forward strand.
GTACATCTTAGCTGCTATGATGCCTGACAGGAGCTTCCATGTGGTACTGAGGCAGGTTATTGGCTGGTAGTTGGATGGGAAGGTCGCTGCTGGGGATCATTAGGAGCCTTCAGTTAGCCATTCCAGGTGCTTCTCTATAGCTGCTGGTTCATATCATATATGGAACAAGTAACCACTGAGGAGATTACATCCAGCCACATCCCTTTTAAGTCTTTTTTCCTCCTGCCTGCAGACAGCAGTTGGTAATACAACATCACTTCTTCTTTAAGTCTTTTATAGATTTTTCAGCACCTGAAAGATTGTCGGCAAATTGTGGCGCTGTTACAATGTGATGAATAACAATTTGTGCTTTTCAAGTGTCTTGGCTGTTGCACATAACTTAATGAAGCCTGGACTTCACAATGCTTCTGCATTTACATTAATGACCACTTGGCGTACATTTAACCCCTGACACAGAAAATAAGACCATGTGGATCACATTCAACGCTGAAACCAAACACTGATGTAGTGTGACCCACGATGCTAATCCAACAATATAGTAGCTTTATTACCAAGAATTTAGGGCTCAGGACAGGTGTCGTGGTTTGTGAGATGGTCTTTAATCATTTTTATTAGTAGGAGTTTCAGTTTAAATTATTCTATTTGGTGTCATTTGCTAGTGGTAAACCAGTAGTGATGGACAGCTTTTATGGAGCTGAGTAATTTGTTAATAGATGTTTTTTTTCCTTTTCCTTTATATTTTGTTTCTTTGATGGCGTGTACTGAAAGCTCCTCTCATACCTTATATCTGCATATTTCTCTTTTAGCTCTTTTAGAAGTTATGTAAAGGAATCTGTATGCTATCTGTTAGTGGATACATGCCGTCCTTCTTTAACCACCTGAACTTTGAGCTCCAGTACATCTTATATTTATATAGTTTTAGTTACTCAAAGTACGCCCAAATGAAGGCCATTTAAAAACATCTTGTGTTTAAAGAAAATATAAGATGAGCTTTAACAAGACAAGTTGATGAGTCCCTGTCAGACATGATAGCTCAGGCTCCAAAATAAATAATACCCAGTAACAGCATCCAAATATCGATATTAGTTCCTTTTAAACTTCATCAAAGGCCAAATTTGTTTGAGAAGAGAAGTCAGGCTCTCATTGGCTCAGTACTTTTCTACAGGATAACGCTCTTCCTCGCTGCACCTCTTAGTAAGCCAGAGTGTGGCGCAATGGTGCCCAAGTCAATTAAATATGAATGGGCACTCATCTCCTTATACACAACAACAATACAATATTTAGCGCACGATGATTTGTGTCAGGAGTACTCTCCTTTCCCTTGCATCTTACATCGAGAGCCTTGAAGAGCAATTAGGACCCTTTTTCACAAAGAGAAGAGACGGCTGGGACTTTAAAGAGCGGTGTTTTAGAAGTAGCAATACTCCAGATCAAAGCCAGCCCGTCAGAGCCTCTTAGAAACCATTTTTGGGGCTCCAGCTTGTGTCTTGTCAATGAAACGTAGGCCACTGGTCCGTACTTATGTAGCAGCTGTACATCTCTATATTTGTTGCTCTATTAGTGGAAATCAAGGAGCTGCAAACAGAACAGAAAGACGCTCTGCTTTATTAGGGTGAAAATTAAAGGGATAAATATGCAGAGCCTTGCGTTCAATTAAAACAGATTTTGTAAGGCAGAGGGATAGCACTTAAAAAATCCAGGGTGGAAATCAGTGAAAGTATTCTAAAACATCGAAGAGAACTAGACTTGATGAATTGCAGAGAGAGCTTTACTGATTGGCTCTTTCCTGGTCCGTAGCCAAACCAGTTGCTGCTGCACTCTGTGTGCACATTAGAGATTTTCAGTGTTTCAACTTCTTGGTGGTGAGCATATGTACATGTTATTGCAGAAAAGCATTAGGTAGATGTTGGCTTACTGTATCCAACAATTAATACATCATAATTACTATAATGAGCAAAGGGTGGCTGGCCTCTTTCTTAGAGATAGGGTGAGAAGCTCGACCATCCGGGTGGGGGCTCAGAGTAGAGCCGCTGCTCCTCCACATCAAAAGGAGTCAGTTGAGTTGGTTCAAGCATCTGACAAGGATGCCTCCTGGGTGAGGTGTTCTAGGCATGTCCCACCGGGAGGAGGCCCCGAGGCAGACCCAGGACACGCTGGAGGGATTAAATCTCTCGGCTGGCCTGGGAACACCTTGGTATTCCCCAGACAAGCTGGAGAAGAGAGGGAAGC
>NW_024582396.1:2965512-2970033 GCF_018398535.1 Haplochromis burtoni
ATGCATGGATGGATGAATGCATGGATGGATGAATGTATGGATGGATGAATGCATGGGTGGATGGATGAATGCATGGATGGATGGATGAATGCATGGGTGGATGGATGGATTATTGCTATAATTACCCAGTCTTCCATCACTGTGGGCAGATGACCAATTGATGCCGATCATGTTGTAGAGTTTTTGATGTCACACACTGGGTTTGGACTCCATTTGTGAAGACTTTTCAATACTATGTTGGATTTTGGAACCAGTAGTAACCGTGCTTGGATGAGACGGTGGAGCTCTAAGTTAACATGTTGCTAGCATGTTCAGCTAGCAACATGTAAGACTGTGGGGACAAACTCACTTCAAGCAACCGTTATCAGAGCTGCAGGTTTTGTCATTTCAGCAAAGACTTCATTTTTAGCCTCAGCGGGTTGGTCGTTACTCTTAATTGAGTCGTTAATGAAGCCACAGCAACAGAAACTGAATATGCAGAAGTGTTTGGGTTTTTCATGAAGATAAAAAAAAAAATTATAAACATTATTTTGTGGCAAAGTCACCAAATGTTTTCAACAGTGTTTATGAGACTGGACTGATGACTACAAATGCCGTTTTTATCTTTTTGGTGATCTTTGGAATTAATAATATGATCTCGTCTCTTATTTCATTGGATAGGGCCACATCATTATTCAGCCTGCCATTGTGTTCATGTTTACCATTTGGATGGATTTGGATGAGAAAGTACTCGCTGCCCCATCAGCATTAGCATTAGCATAACTGTGTTTTTGTCAGACTGTTTAAAAAGGAAAAACTTATTGAATTGCTTTCTGTGGTTTTGGAGAGAAGCCTGAATCTGATGACTCATGTCACCCGTGGACTGAGGGAAGGTGAAGGAGGCCATCTACGGTCACTGTGCACAACCAACATCCCAGGAGAAAACGTCACTATGGGGAACACGCCTGGGGCAAATTTTTTCTGAAAGGAGTCACCTAAAAGAAGTTTAATTTATTGTAACAACCAAAAAATGCAGGTTGATATTACAGACTGTATGACTTTTCGTTTTGCTAAAGGTTTCCAGTTATATCAAAGTCTCAAAAAGTGTCCTTTGGATCCTTTACTCCTTTAGTCTTGACAACTGTATTGGCTCAGTCACTGGTTTTTGAACATATTGAGTTTGTTTTGGTAAATGATAGTAATACATTAAGAAAGGAGGATCATCATTCACTCATGACTTATGATTGACATATGATTAGCCTTAGAGCCTGAGGTGTCCTCTGGTTCTCAGCCAAATCCTCCTCTCGCTGCCTGTGAAGGTTCTCAGTCATCCAGGTCATAGTAGTCTAAGGAGGTTGGACAGAAAGAGACCGGACTCGACCAAATGCTGGACAGTCCCAGGTATTTAAACCCTAGTGGGAGTGTCCCTCAACGAGGGTTGTCGACCCACTGTTGGTCATCTGCCTGATCACATGAGCCAAGGTGTGAAAAAGGGATGGGTCATCATCACCAGAGGCTTCAGATGAAACCATTGTGAGACCTTGTTTTAAACCGTCTTTGTCCAAAATGCGAACACTTGCATCCTCAAAGAGTGACCTTTGACCCTTAGGTGCAGAAGCACACCTGTTCTGTCGAGGTGGCTCTTCTATGCTGTGCCATGCATTTATGGAGCGGCTGTTTGGTTTCTCCAATGCAGAGGACTGAGCACTCCTTGCTGCATTATGTTGTGTTGCTTAGTAAGATAGTGAACGCTCCCCTCAGTGGTCACATCCAGTTTCAAAACACAAAGACGGCAAAAACGCTTCACGACTGGCCTTCACTGAGTAATGGGCGAGGTCTTTGTGCACATGTCCACCTTTTATACTGTCCATACTTGATGTTATACTCTTCCAGCAGCATTTGCTCTAATCTGGTGTCTCTATAGTGAATGCTTTCACAGGAACGTGAAGCCACTAGCAAAGTTCAAATTTGCTCAGAAATTCTAAGCATAGAAACGGCTAACAGCGAGCAACAATACAGCACTACACAACGTGCAGCGTACAGCACTGGTGCAGATGTGTGTAGCAGTCACAGCAGCGCTGGTTATGGAAAAATATGCTGTCAGTGCCATTGCTTGTATTGTTGTGGAGGCAGAAATCTCTGGAGGGGAGGAGGAGAGGGAGGAGCAGGGGGAGGAGCGGGGGGAGGAGCGGGGGTCAAACAAGTGACCCTTCATTAAAAACTGTTATGTGGAACTCTTAGAGCATTGTGCAGCACATGCACTGACACAGAATAAGCCCATTTACAGAGGCTTTGCTGGATAATTAAATTCTATAGGTGTTCCACAGCAAGCTGCTGGACAATATGAAATCTGACGCATGACGTTGTGCGTGAAATAACATGCCAGGTATGTGCTATTGCAGTGCATCGCTTACATCACAGAGCTGCGGGACTCGCGACCTTTACGATGAAACGAGAACGGTCTTCATAAGAGTTCAAACCGGAGGAGATAAATAGAAGTGACAGGCTTATATACCTCACACCACTAACTTCAGCAGCCTGCAGAGGGGCTCGTAGCTTATTCAAAATGTCTTCCGGGCCAGTTTCTCCGTGAGCCTCGGCTTTCGCTTCAGGGAGTTCTCCGGCTCTCCACGGAGACGGTGACAGGGAATATGTATTGTAGCCAAAACAATTTCCCATGTGACATTTTGATAACTGCTATTTTTCATGCACGACGAGGAGCCTGCCGTTTAATTTAGTAGCGGGATGCGGGCTACCAAGTCTAAAAGTAAGCTAACCGAGCCTGTTATTTCTGTGTCTAACAGAAACCGATGAGCATGTGTAAGAGAAGCAATACCGAGGGGGGGGAGAAGTGACAGAGCGCTCTTTAAAAAGTAAACAGTCGGGAGCAAAAGCAAAGCAGGACAGAAACAAAGCGATCTGAAATATGACAGCTAGATAGATCAACATTAGGGGACAGAGGGGAGGCGAGAAACAGGAAAACACGAGCGAGCCGTCACGTCGTCAAAAGCAACAGAGACCGGTGAACATTGCTAAGTGCATACAGTGTCAGAAAGCATGAGCATCCGGGCTGTCATCAGAAATGGGCATTTCGTGTTCTCCCTTTGGTCTCTGTGCAGCGGCTTGTGGCTGTTGACCTCCCCGTCAGATCCTGGGCTCTCATCCATCACCTCAGGCGGACATATTAATGTGGCAGCATGTTTTAGCCCGCCCGTACAACATCAGATGGGCTGAATCCTACTTAGGTACGGGCCCAGTCTGCTGTAGTCACTCAGACCACTGATTAATCAGACCTCTGACTCCACGTGCGATATCGGAGCGTTTCCTGCCTTTTTGCTTCGCTGAGTAGAAAACGTAACTGGAATATATTTAATGTTTTAATCATTTTTAAGGGTATTTTTTTAATTTTCACTAGTTTCCTCTTAGTTTAGTTGCTAGTGGACATCCAGGCTGCAGGTGCAAAGGTCACCCTGTGAGTCAGCAGTATCCCTCAGTGCCATCGCTCGACCCAAAGTTGAAAAAAGGTTGAAAATGCAACCACTAATTATTATTAATAATAATAATAATTGGCATTCAGTGGTCTTTGGTGCATTGCATCAATTATATTTCTGCTTTATTATGATTTACATTCACACACTTACTCTCAGGTTATATCTTTGAGGGCGTTTCTGATTTAGTGTTGTGACCTTTAGTTCTCGTTTTGGATCAAAAGTAAATTCACAGGAAATTATTCTTGATCCGTCTTTCAGGCGACTTTCTGCGTTAATTCAAATCTAAGTAGCTTCATGTGGATTTTTGTCCTCTTCCTTCTTCCTTATTGTGCTGATTGAGGTCACCTGTGTCTTACTCCTCACTCTCTGCTGGGTCAGGTCACCGTCTAATCTCTGGGTTTCTGAGTCATTCTTTATGTTCAGCTGGCTCCCTGCTGATGGTTACTTCTCTATTTCTGGACTCTCCCCTTTAATTTGTGTGCCTGCATGTGTATAAAAACTTGACACCATTTAAAAACATTAAAATGTTGCCAAATGGATTTAAAGACCTCTTCCATGTTTCTTCTGGAGCTACCTGACGTACGATGTGATAGAAGAGATGAAAATGATAAATAATGAACGGAATAAGCTCGCAGTCGCTCTCCTGCATTACAGTTATGCAACTTTGAACATAAAAATAAACAGCTGGGCTCCCACACTACGACTGGATTTCAGCTGAGAGGCATGTAAACAGAATCCGATGTCTGTGTAAAAACACCCACTGCTTTTTATGCTCTCACTTAATGATGTATTTTAAACTTGATTTTTGATGTTTTTTTGTCAAGGCTCCTCCAGATGATGTCATCGAGGGGCTGATGATGTGACCTTTTCAAGCACTACTGCCACATCTGTCTCCCGAGTATCCTCCCGGTGTATAAGCCGTCCGTATCATCACTTTGTTGGATTCATTTTTGTTTGTTCAGAGTTTCATGTTGTGAGAAGCTTAGAGTCGTGTCAGCGAGGGATGAACAAGGAACACAGAGGTGTGTGTGTGTGTGTGTGTGTGTGTGTG
>NW_024582396.1:2970053-3028805 GCF_018398535.1 Haplochromis burtoni
TTCGGTAGTGACTACTGTCCTCACAAAGACAGAAATACATGTGTGTGTGTGTGTGTGTGTGCTGCACCTCTTCACCTCTATTTCTTCAGTCTGGTGATGTGGGTCTCTGCATGTCCTTCAGCTGCACCTCCATGCGTGCCTGCATGTCTCTTTCTTTGGATGGTTCTTGTCTTTGTCAGCTTGGTATTCACTTCTAACCGACACCTGTATGGAGGGACAGAGGCGTCACAGAAAGCAGTGGATTACAGATTTTACTCGTGTTCGGGTTGTTGCCCTATTTTCTTTGCCCATTTTCAGGAGGATTTGCTGGAGGAAGACGCGGATCACAACGGTCTGAGAAATGTAATCACCTTTTTTTGGTTTCTGTGTATCGCCCCCTCTGCTCACCTCCCCTACCTCCTCCGTATACGCTCCCTCATCTTCCTCATCCTCCCTTTTTAATAAATTACTACCTCGACTTCACAGGAAATGACAACTATCCTGCAGCAGCTTGAGCGAAATCAGGATGCACATCATGTGCGAGCACATCAAAAGCACACTACGCCGGCATCCTGCTCCTCCGCCACACAACAGACATTAAGGGCGCTCGGTTGTAGAGCTTTCCGATGGCTGATGTATCCAAATCAAATTTAAGCTAAATGGCAGATTTTCAGGCTCAAGATTAGAAATGATCTCTCATCTCCAAGCAGTGGAATACATGTGTTTGAGCAGATGTTGCTGTGTTGTCTGGCTTCTTTGCATGATGAAACGTGTCCCAGCAGTGCCCCCTTGTGGTCGCATGTGACAGCATCGTCCTTTGAGAAATTATTAAAAAGCTTTAGATGTGTTTCTTTATAAAAGGAGGGGAAAGAAATGTGATTTGGAAACCTTTAAATATCTCTATTTAAAATAGAGGGCCGATTTGCAGAGGTCTGCCTTTTATCATTTTGTCTTTTCTAAACTGATTAATACTTTTGAGTGAAAAAAGTGAAATCACTGAATGTGGGGGTGTTTTGTGGGGTGAGGGCAGGGGTCACTTCCGCTTCAGCTAAGCATGAATCATGCTCTACGGAGCAGTTATTTTAGAGCTGTCTGTGTTGCAGGTGCACAGTGTGGATTCAGTCAGGGCTCTGAATGCCAAAGCAAAAGTCTTTCCTTTCACCATCCCATCGCCTCAGGCTCCAGGAGGCTTTTTTCGATTGAGGTGAGTCTAGATTTTCCCAAAGAGAAATAACGCTATCGGCCACCTTTCTAAAAAGGTCAAATATGATTCAGTTCCTGCCTAGCTGAGGGCTAAAGAAGAGGCAGCACCTGAAAAAGCAATACTGGACTCTGAGGACTGCTTAGTTCTTTCTGCTGGCAGAACCCCCGTGCACACCGAGGAGCACTTTCAGATGAGAGCTCTGTGTGCATCTTTTATGTGCACAGTGTGAACCCACTATTAGATCTGTTACCCGTGCTCCTCTTTCTCTCGCACACAAACACACACATGTCCACGCACACACACACACATGCACTCAGAGAGAGTACCGGATGCCCAGGGGAGACACTCTGCTGCTCAGGTGTGTAAGTGTGTTGGCGGTGGAGAGTTTACCTTCAGGTCATTTCCTGACATTCCAGAGAGTTGCTCATTGGTCGATGCCAGCCGCATGCTCTGGCGTTCTCATTTGTTGGATTTTTTTGGGGTGGGTGTTAATTCAAGTTCTGTCAGATGTAGGGGAGGGCCGAGGTGCGGTGGAGGAACTAAACAAAACCAGAGGAGGTGTCTAAATGGCAGATTTGTACAACTGGTGAAGCACTGGAGAAAGAACAGGGCCAAACAAGACGTGAATTCAATTAGGTTTGTTTAACCGATCAAGTGCGAGCTCAGCAACGGTCGCTTGCAAAATGTCACTACTTCAAGCTATGGCAAACCACAAATGTCAACAAAAACAATCGACTGTGGCAGCCAAAGGATAGAGGCAGCAGCTGAGCGTTTATCACTCTGTAAGCCAGCGACACATCCGATTGGCACGGTGGGTAAACTTGGCTCTGCTGCACCTCGACACAACGATGGGGAACAGCCGGGGAGAAGCAATCAGTGGCAAAATGGAGAAGACTGGGCAAGATTGGGAGACAGATGGAGAGCAGCGTATACGTCTGGTCGCAGTCTGATCAGAGTTTTCTCTCTAGTTAGCTTGAGGTGCAGCTTTCTGCAGTCATGATTTCACTTTTTATGTCGACATGTTGCCAAAAGAAACATTTCAAAATAAATTAAATATTTAAAAGCATCTGAAATATGACTGCAGTACAAAACCTGTTGATTGCAGGTAGACTGTATAGAAACATGAACACATTTGCCATGTTGACACACGTTTGTGGGATCATTGCCATCTTGGTTTTGGAGCCACTGATGACTATTTGTGTTCTATCATCAAGTCATCAACTAACGCTAACGTTTGGTTAGTAACCAGTGCAGTTCATCAGTGGTTACATATAAATACAAAAGCAGAATTTCTCTCACCAAAACTGAAACTGCTCACACAGTAGCAGTTTCTCGTCTACAACATGGGCCTGTCCTAAACCACATCCTGCTTTATCCTCTTCTTTGACTCCTAATTGGACCACAGTTCCCAAAAATGAATGTCATGACATATTTACTCAAATTTGAGTCTTGACTTGTGTCCCAGCCCGAGAGAGTCCCGGGCTCTTTTCCATTCTTCTCTCTAACCAGGTCGCCCCCTGCTGGCCGTTAGAAAGCATGGCTTCGGCTTTCTTACCCAGAATGTCCACACATCCTTTTTTTTGTACAGTCTGTGTGCACTTTTAGTTGTTGTGAAGAGGCGAATGAGCAATGGAGACCAAACCATTTCTTTTTCTTTGCTTTTTTTTGCACCAGCAGGCTGTAAACATGTTTATTACTGCTCTCGAGTTGGTCCTTTTAAAATGAGAGTCAGTGGCGAATAACTGGCTTTTGGAGCCAGCCTCAAGCTGAAAGTTTGCAACATGTAGTTTTGGCACGTCGGTGTTGGCTTCGTCTTTCTGACCCAGAGGAGGTCCTGACGTGTCCAGGAGCTGCATTTCCAGACACTCGGGGCATATGTCCGTTATTCTGTCTCTGGCTCAAGTTACTGTCATTCCTGCCAGAGAACATTGTTCCCAAATGTCCACCACTGAGATGATGAGTAAAGTGTTATCATGACTGAAGGACGAGCAATGATGCGCAGGCTTCACATTTTAGGGTCATTTAAGGTAAAGTTTGAGATTTCCTGCTTTGGGCTGTAAATGAAATGAATTCAACTTGAATCAGATCCCCATTGAACAACATTATAATAACAGAAAAGTCCCTTTAAAGGAGGATCCTGCCCAGCTGTGACCTTTTGTGTCTGACAGAGATCAGCAGCCTGTTTCCCTCCAGAGCAAACTGCCATGTTACTGTGTGCGTGGTGAAATAAGCTTCCCTGTGATTGCACGTCAGACCTCCTGGGTCACTGTGTTTGTGAGTGGACACTTGTAAGCTTGTGGCCTCTCGTCCCTCTTCTTTGTTCACCTTTAGCTCCATCTCTGTCCGCTCCAGCCTCCTGTAGTCCTCCCAGGCCCTCTCGTGCTTACAACGACCGCCAGCCGGGCCTCCACGCCAACTTTGCGGCTGCCTCACCTCCTTCTCCAGCTGCTCCTTTAACTCGGTGTGTCTGGAGATTGAACAGACATGGAGGTCCAGCAAAAGCTGAATTTGGAAACACTAGAACGGGAAAAGATGAAAAGCCAGCGTGCTTCACGTCAGCTGTCTGTTATGTATGCTGTGATGGCCGGTACAGCACCATCCTGCTGGGACTCTTTACCTGACGGCACTTTCTCTAAAGCAAAGTTCGGTTTATTTGTGCCGGCGTTCAGAAGTTAGTCATGTCCAAAGCAACATTTCCCGTATTGATTTTCGGCTTTTGTTTTGCAGAAAGCCCCGTGGCCCCTTTCTTTTATCTCCTTCCTCGAAAAACACAATGAAAGTCAGGTAAAAGGGTTTTGTAGCTAGAGGTGAAAATATGAGCAGAAAATGTGACTGCGTGTCTGATTCACTGTATCTAACATGTAGTTGTGAAGTCAGGCTTCTGCCAGTGCGCAGTGATCATAAAAGGCCCAGAGACGAAAGCTTTGAAGCTTTTTCCTCCACAAACTTGCAGAGTCTGTGAAAATGCACAGCGTCACTCTTATTCTCACCTCGCTCTTTAGGTTTTCTGACTTTTGAATAAAGGGGAACTCTTGCCTCAAGGGATGCGACTCAAGTCGGTGTCAGCTGGTTCTGGGTGTCAGAAATGAGCGACTAAGCAACATTAGCGGCATTAAAGAACACACAGAGCCATCCTGGATGTGAAGCATAGGCAACGCTTGATAAAGGTGAGGGGACGGTGACTAAACCAGGTGTGACGTCTGGCTCTGTTGCGTCACGAGTCCAAACATGCAGCAGTGCAAATTCATTCAATCTCAGCCTCAATAACGTGAAACTGCAGCTGAAGTCGAGCACTAACATCGTGGATTATGGAAACATCATTTCATTTATTTATTTATTTATTTCACACTTGGTACAACAATTCAAACAAACCAACCACACTTTCTATCAAAAAGCACTACAACCATGTGTGAAAAGCAGCAGGAAGAAGAAAATATTCTCATTAAACCCCGCCCCCTATCTACAATCCAACTTATATTACAAGTGGGCACCAAAAATCAGGGAACAAACTAACATTAACATTTCTCTCCGGTCCTAACCCAAACCAAACAACAAATTTACAATCAGAATATACCACTCCACATAGTAACAAGGAGAAAATAAAATTAAAATAAATAAAACAAAAAATTATAATGGATCCTTTTTCAATGAACTCCAATTTCATTCACATTCTTCATATTGAGTTATCGTTTTAAGCATGTAACACTTTTTAAAACAATGTAAACTTATACAATTCTTTAAATTATAATGAAGAGAGTTCCACAGTCGTATACCCCTAACCGTTGGACTCATTAATCTTTGTGTGTCCTAGCTAACTGATGCTTAAAATAAAATTTCCTTCTACTATCTTCTCCCCCTGAACACATTAAAAATACTCTTTGTAACTTAAAGGGCAAAATATTATTTTTAGCCTTAAACATAATTAATAGTGTCCGTAATTTCACTAAATCTCCTAATTTTAATAATTTCTGATTTTATAAATAATTTATTTGTATGTTCTCTATATTTAACATTATGAATCATTCGTATCACTTTCTTCTGTAATAAGTTTAGAGGTTTTATAGTATTCTCATATGTATTCCCCCAAACTTCAATACAGTAACTAAAATATGAGAAAAACAATGAAAAATATAAAATGCGCATTGTTTTATAATCTAATAAATCTCTTACATTTCCCAAAATATAAATGTTTTTAACCATCTTCTTTCTAATATACTCAATATGAGATTTCCATGTCAAATTTTCATCTACTATTACAGATGATCAAAAGCTTTTGTTAAACACAGACTTTATTTAAAAAATCTTAGAAGTAAGAACTAGACGTGCAAACATCTCTTTTGTCGTCTGGTGCCACTTTATTGCCTTTTTGTAAAGGTTCTCAAGTGTGATGCTAACCTTAGCTAGAGTCAGTGCTAACAGGGTGGTCTCAGTGCCAACGTGCTCGGTCAGCATCTGTTAGCGTCACAGTTGAACCTGCTGGGAGACCTTTTAGCATATTTGTTAGTCCAGTGGGTGATTAGACGAACTTCAAACAGACCATCAGAAACACATCAGCGTGTTCTCTGTTCTCTCATCCAGTCAGAAATCAAACTTTTCCTTCTGAAATCCAACCCCTGATCCTCGCTTCAAGTTTCATTCCCAAAGCAAAATTAGGCCAAAATTAAGTCTAAAAGCACCAGTGGACAAATTCCTGTGTGAAAGTCGAACCATCATGAAACCATCCAGTCTTTCGTCCACACCATCTTTCTTCCGCCAGGCTTTCCTCTTTACAGGAAATGGTAGAACTGTTTAACAGGAACAACATCGAGCCTAAAGCAATATTTAAACTGAAATCAGAAGCTGTTTTTTAGTATTTAGTCAACTTAAAAATTAAGCGATTCATCCATTTTCCTAACTGCTTGTCCAACTCAAGGACGTAGGGCTGCTGGAGTCTGACGGACGCTCCGGTTAACGTCTGCGATTCCTCGCTGCTGCTGAATGAGCTGCCCTATCAGACCACAGCACAGAAATGGCACAGGCTCATAAAATATCCACAGCATGGTGTCACACTCATACAGACCCAGAGCTTCAGCTGAGCTGGCCGTAGATCTTCAAGCAGAGTTTTTCGTCCTGTAGCAGTTTTACTGCCCCGTGTTTAAATCCCTGTTCAGTTTCCACTGTGTTTCTCCTCTGGTGGAAAGAGAAATATTCGGGATCTGAATCTTCTGAAGGTCACCAAAAAGTCTTGTTTGATTGATTCTTGTTGAGCTGAACGTGGTTCTTTTTACATTCATCCACAACATTGTCCTTCCAGTTAGTAGATAAACAGCTGATCCACAGCGACACACAGTGTGGACGGTAACGTTAACGCGTGACAGGACGGTCAGCTGGTGCTTTGATGTTGCTCGCCGTGATCATCGTCTTCCTCAGCTGAGTGGTGCAGTCCAGTTCTGTAAGATTCAGACTGTTTTTACAACCCAGTAATTGCAAAAGCAGATGTATTGGAGTGTCATAATGACTGAGTGATTACAACCATCATGATTTAGAATGAGCTGCTACTTTTTGTACTTGTGCCAGGGTCTTTTTGGAGGCAGCAGCTGGTGGCATTGCACTTCCTCCTCAGCTTCAGGGCGAGGTAGTTGCGCCAGCAGGTGGTTCTTCTTCTTTGCCTGTAATCAACAGGACCAACAAAAGCACCTGTAGTAACGAATACTTTGTGTAAACTGTGTTATAACAGTAAGGGAGCAATAAGCACTTACGCAGGTCATCTCAGGCCACACAGAATGGACGTCTGTGGCTGTCTTATCCTTATGCAGGGAGAATGATTCACTGGCACTGGATCTGCATAGAATCACAAACTGTCACAGACACAAATCTCAGGCTTCCTGAAAGTGAAACCTCGCACAACTGAAATTACGATGTACAGGCAAGTGGCTGCTCCATCCTTGTACGGTTAAGTACAGCACTTTTCCTCTCCTCTCAAACAAAACCCTTAAAGGACAACTATTTAGCAAGTTTCAGGCTCCGCCAGTAAAAACACCTTCAGAGGCGTTCACCAATTAGGCCTGCAGCAACTGTCACCTCCAGGCTCTATAGAGTAAAAACCTCAAGATATTAAAGAGAAGTCAAGTTTATTTATTTATAGAGCACATTTCCAAACAGTCCATGCTGCACAAAGTGCTTAACAATGTAAAATGCAACTAAAATAAATGTAATGCACAACAATGACGCAGTAAAATATAGAAAAACAAATAAGTCAATAAAAAAAAACAAATCAACAACTAAGGCTGTTAAAACCAAAATGTTTACATCAATGTGTGTTAAAAACGTGTCTCATCGTGAGAGAAGCACGATGGGCAAGCACTTAGCAACTGTGGGGAGGAAGAGCTGCCTTTTCAACAGGAAGAAGTCTCTGGCAGAACCGGGCTCATGAAAGGGAGACGTCTAACATGATTTGCTGAGGTTGAGGGGAAAGAGAAGAGAAAACAGAAAGACTGAATATTAAACAGAACAAACTACAGAAGAGCCGTTAACATCATGCAGCAGTCAGGCCTAACTGTAAACTTTGGTAAAGAAGGAAAGTTTCCCTTTCTACTTTTAGAAAGTTCATGAACCACACGCCTGCAGTCTGTGTTAGGATGCCTGGGTCGTTGACCCAGGGTTTTTGAGTTTATTATATTATTTATCATTTCTAATCTTTGGTTTCTTAGAGTTCTGTCTTATGGTTTATGTCTCTGTGTTCTCTAGTTGCTCTGTCTCCCCTGTCAGCTGTATCCCCTTGTCAAGTTCGCGTCTCTGTGTTATGTTTCCTGTTTTACTTTGAAAGTCTGTCTCATGTAAATGCGTCTGGTTTTGCTTCCTCTGTCTCGTTAGGCCTGATTTGCCCCAGCTGTGTTTCCCTCCTGTTACCCATTCCCTGATTGCTCACTCTGTGTATTTAAGCCCTGTGTTTCTCTGTGTCCGTGTCGTGATCTACACTCGTCTTGCTGTGTGTGCTGTCTGGTTGCTAGTTCAGGTTATTTGTTGTCTTCAGTTTATTATTTGTATTCCTAGTTTTGCTAGTTCTCTGTTTGCCATCTAGCAATAAATCTGAGTTTAAGTTCACCTTTTGTCTAAGACTGTCTGCACTTTGGGTCCTCCTACTACCACTCCTGCATGCACACAGCCCTCACACGACAGTCTGAGAGCAACGTGCCCTGCTGGACACTCTGAGAGCCATCAGACACGATGGAGCCTCATCAACACAGGTCCAAAAGTGCACCGTTGACTTCAGCAAAAACAGAAATGCAGTCATGTAAAAATACTACAAACTCCTGTTTAGATTTCAGTGAAGATCTTTACATCGGAGGGTCTTTACCTTACAGTATGAGGCGCCTCGAGCCAAATGTTTTTGGGGAATTGGCTCTTTATAAATGAAACTGATGTGATGTGAAGGTACAGAGCTGCAAAATGTACTTTATGCATATCAGTGCTAACAGCTGACCTGACCTGGTGACCTCCCTGGACAATTATTATTTTATTTATTTATCTATTAAGTCATTCCTTCTTTTGCTAATACCCTTCTTGCACTTTAAAAAAAAGCCACTTTAAAGTTGTGTTGTGCTTGGTGCCGACATGGGCCAGTTTCCAGTTTCGCTGTACTATTGTACTAGATATGACTGTGCAATGACAATAGAGAGTTATCTTATTACAAATAAAATGCCCCCCCTGATACAATATGATACATTAATGTTAAAGCAATGCTGCTGTGGCTAACCAGGATGCTGAACTGCAGGCAATTTAATCTCCGGGGGTTCATTTAACATGAAAGTGAAAAAATGTGAAATGTTTGCTTTTGGGGAAATGAAGCAGTCATTAAAACTAAAGCATGTGAGACATTTACAGGAGAAACTTCTCTTTGCTGGACCCGCTAACGACTCTGTAAACTCTAACAAGCAACTGACAACTGCACAAGCTTTTTTAATGCGCAGGGGTTTACACAGTTATGGAAAAATTCTGATTTAAAAAAGCTGCAGTGGAGTCAGATTGCACTCTGAAATAGAGGAATATTGTACAAAATGGAAAACCTGAGGAGCAGCGTGTTCCCCAAGCAGATGAATATGTACTAAAAACTCTGTGGATAAAAGCAGTTTGCAGTTTTCACTTTAAAAGTTAAAAAAAGACACACGTCTCAAAAAATTGGTAAAGGTCAAATAATTTATCGGAGGGCGGCGCGGGGTGTCAGTCTAATGAATCATTCCGCGTTTCTTTTTACTGTGAAGTTCTTCCACTAATCAGCCGAGCCAAACTGAAATTACTGACTCCCTCTGACCTCACACTCCCTTGAATTCTTCTCTAATGATAATTAATGACACCGATCGGTTGTTTGATTGGGGCCAAAACACGTGAGCTCCTGTCGGGGCTTTGGATCAAATCTGGAAGAGGATTGGAAAGCAAAGCCAGGCTGTCATTGGCTCCTTTTGTTTTTTGCTGTTTGTTGTTGGTTTACACTAGAGGGCAGCTTGATACTGTCCATGCGCCGTAATAAGGCGCTCGCTGTGCACATGTGGTTTGCACTTAGTCCATATTTTAGACGGACAGCAGAGGAGACTGTCAGATTCTAGCTAGGCCCACACACCTGCTCTTTTATTATTTTGCTATCATTTTCTTTCTTTTGTCGTCGCGCAAAATTCCCCTTTTTATATAAGAACACTGACAGAATCGTGGCAAATCCGATTTTACTGAGAACCACAGCGCGTATAGCATTTTAAATGCTTTACATGACAGCTTTTTCTTTTTTTATTATTATTAAAAACAAAGTCATAAAATGATCTGAGCACTTGTGGGGGTGGGGGGGAGTTTGAGCTCGCTGAAGAGGATTATTCAGCCGCTGATGACAAGCCAAAAGCTCCATTCAGGATTCAGATCATCTCCTCCTCCTCACCATCATCATCATCATCCTCACCGCTGCCCCGCCGGCTCCACACACCTGTGCTCCTGCCGCCTCTTCCGCTTTGGTTGCCGGTGATGACCGGAGGACGTCGTTTAAACAATAAAAAATCGCTTCTGTGCTCAACAAGCTGCCAGCATCAGTCCAACCGGCCGCGGTGAATTCCTGTCATGGGCAATAATGTTTCGGGCATCTCGACGCTGCACAGAGGTCAACAGCAGGGCTTCCACAGACTCCGGAACTCTCAGAAAGGTGAGTTACCTGAACACGCTTCATAGTTGACGAGTTTACGTCACTGCACTGAAACTGTTGGTAAAGCTGATGGGACGCGTGCAGAGTTTCTCCTGCTGCTCCGGGATCAGCTGAGCGGTGGTGCTGAAGAACAGCTCCCGGCTGCAGGAGGCGGGCCTGCTGCCTGGTCGGGTACATGGTCGTGCTGGTTGATGCCGGGAGGTGCATGTGCACATTTGTAGGGGCAGACACGTCAGCACTAAAAACATGAAGCTCGAGGAATTCTTAATACTTCTGTAACATTGCCCAGCCAGGGATGCCTCAGTATGCTTGCTTTTTCCCTTCTTCTGTAACGAGAGCTGTACGTGAACCACGAGGCCAAGCAAACACTCGGGATGTTCGGATCTCAGCCGTGCAAAGTCCGATATTAGGAGTTGTTCCGCGTTTGATCTTAACATAACGGTACATGTTCTGATGTCACCTCGAAATTATAAAAACATCTGTGAAGAAAAGTAAAGTCGGGATGAATTTATCATTGATGGATCGAGAGGTTACTTCCCCAAATAAAACACACAGAGGTGTCCTGGTCTGAGACAGAACAGTCCTCGTGCTGCTCTCACCACAGAAAAAGGGAACTAAATAAAGAACTGAAACGTTGGCTGCTGTAAATTTCTCAAAGGTGCTCAAAGGTGAGAGCACTGTTACCAAAATGCAAACAAAGGAGTCATAAATCGTGAGGGTGAATAATTTACAGCAGTCTAAAGGTTTGCAAACATTTAGTGTATTTAAGCTGAAATACAAAAGGCTTCATCTCCTGTACGGGTTTTTATTACTGTGCAATCCTGTAGTGAACAAGCCGCACAAACATCAGGATGTTTTTTCTGTTAGTGCCATTTTAGCTATGTAAATGTTATATATATTATATTTTATAGTATTTAAAGTAACAAAAATGAAATACTCTGTCATTCAGTTTCAGCTGCAGCATTTTAATTCTACTGTTTTCTAGTTTCATGTATTTGGTTTTACAGCTTTACAGGTTTTAGTTTTACATTAAAATTAAAATATTTTTTGCATGACACTTTAGTAACATTTTTTAGGAAAGTTCACTTAAAGATTTGAGAAAGCTCACCTGTAGTATGAAGCTAAGGCTTCTGCAGTGAAGGCTGAATATGTACGTAAACATGCAGTTGTACGGTTGCGTGTGACTTTCTGAAGCCTCTGCTCTCTCAGTGGCTCCATGTCTCTGCTGGTGTCTGGATTCAAACATGGCGATGACGATACACTTTAGTTTTGGGGTTTTTATTGGAATGCAAAAGTTATAAATGGAAGCATCTCTTTAGATTTGGTAAAGTATTCCACTCAGCGCCCCATCTCCGCTGAAACTGTCAGCGGTTCTTCTTTGCTTGCAGACCGTGTTAGCTAGCTTGTTAACTTGCAGGTGCGGCTGTCTGTTTAGTTTGGGCTGCACGTTGGTGTGCAGACCACAGCTTCAACCAGATTCAACAAAGTTTACTAGAAGCTGAAGCGATGTGTGGGCTGGATTACACGTTTAAAAGGCCCAGATTTGGCTCAGGAGCTTGAATGTTGTCACATGCAGACAAGAAGCGTAATTATTTTTCAAGTTATCTTTATAGTTTCCTTTGTTGTGTTGAGTAAAGAGAGAAAATTGTATTTTTCGGTATATATTGCATGGTAACTGGTTTGCTTTGCATGTTTTATTCACAGTATTTATAAGAACAGACCTTATAAGCTAAGCTAAAGAATAAACTGTGTTTGGTGCAACCAAAATGATATTCCCTGCAGACTGCCTCCTTTTTCCAGGACCCACTGGACTGCGTCCCACGTGTCCAATCATGCAAATTACAAACCGGCCCACCTCCACGCTGCTACATCTGGATTACAGAGGGGGAAGTGGTGGGCCTGGGGGAGCGGTTTAAAATGAAGCTGTCTGCAGGATAATCACCATAAGTACACACTTTGCCCTTCCACGTTCTCCCTCTATCCGCAGCACGCGTTCCGAGCGGTTATTTTCACATCACAGGAACGAGTGAGTCAGGCGAGGGGAGGCGAGGCGGCGCATCAGAGAAGAACAGGGACAATTATTCAGCCAGGTTGCCTTGACAACCACCCATAACATGTGCAATAGTTCCCATGGTGATGGATTCCAGAGTGCGTTATCAGCGGGAGTTGATGGCTGATTGGGATAAGAACCAGACGACGTCACCGGCAGCCGCTCGGTGATGAAAGGATGTGTTTGTGCTCTGCGTCCCGGTTTATTAGGCTGCTGCTGGGACGGCGCGCAGTGATTAGTTGGATGTGGAACAGAGATATTCGCAGATCAGAGTGGGGCTGAGACGGTGTATATGTAGCCTGTTATGTTGGCTATTACCCCCCCCACAGCCTGCACAACTCAAACACACACTCGCTTCTTCAGCAGAGACGTAAAATCATTGGTTTTAACTGATAGAGAGACCTCTCAGAGAACTGCTGACTCAGCTTTGGAGCAGTGACCCATTTCTCTGTCAAATGAATTAAAGTACTACAGAAGTACTTCATATCAAAATACTTGTTTAAATTTAATTATTTGGCAGGTTTTTTAGCCTATTTACAGCCTGACACAAACATAATGTTAGAAAGTAGGAATGGCTGCATATTCACAGTCATAGCACACAAACAGCAAAGAAATCTGCAAACAGATGTAGCTGCAGAAGACAAGCAGTGCCATAATGTGTGCGTCTTTCTAGAAATCTAGTTCTGCTACACAAAGACAGAGGCCGACGTGGGGAAATCGCATGCGCCACAACAAGACGTAGAGTTCTTTCTCGTAGTTAAACAACCGTTTAGTTCCAACCCTTTCTCTCTTTCTCATCTTTTTTTAGAGCCAAACTCCACATCACTCAGAACGTCATGCCCGGTGAAGTCAACAGTGTCTAATGCACACAAACTTTCAATTCAGTGTTATTTACACAGCGCCAAACCACAGGAACAGTCGCCTCAAGGTTCTTTATATTGTAAGGTAGACCCTACAATTATACATACAGAGAAAAACCCAAATGAGCCCCTATGAGCAGCACTTTGGTGACAGTGAGAAGGAAAAACTCCCTTTAAACAGGAAGAAACCTCCAGCAGAACCAGGCTCAGGGAGGGTGGGATGACTGGTTGGGGTGACAACCAGTGCAACTAACTGAATTTGCTTTCACAAGAGTAAATTAGTTTGTGTCCTTTTTACTCCGTAAGGACTTGTTATCAGTGAAAGAAGGCAGCAGAGCAAATCATCCACTTTCAGTGTTATTAAATGGCAGCTACACAGTAAGATGTACAGAGCCCAGAGGCCAAACACAGCTAAGATATATGTGACAAAGTTATACTTTGCACTGCGTGTGCAAACAAGATACTGCAGCATTTGCTAATCTCGGGTCATATTAAATAAGACATAATGTTGACTTTGATAACTCTAAGGTATGCAAACTGACAAATGAGCGTGCAGCTTCAGTCACATCTCCCCCCACCTCTCACATCCAGTTTCAAAACACCAAAATGATGATTCCTCATCGTAGGGCTTCGTATGCTTTTGGGTGGCTGTAGCTGAAGAGGTAAGGCAGGTTGCCCTAGCATTGGGCAACAGCCTAACCCCAACTTGCTCTCCCGTGCATCAATAGAGCGTGAATATTAGATAGAAAGCCCATAAGCACAGAAAAAAGTGAATGAGGCCTGTATAAACCACTATAAGTGCTCGAGTCGAGTAGAAACGCTTTATAGAAACCAGTCTCTCATATCAGTGATGATCCTCTACATCAGAGTTTGACAAAGAAGTTGATGTTTACACCCTCAGGAAGTTGGAGGTCCAAGGCGAAATCACAGATCTACAGAAACAAGTAGTCACAACGACACTTTGAAGGACTGGGAGCAGGCCAGAGGTGCTAAACTTTAGGTTTCACATTTTTATGCACAAAGTCACAAAAATGTATCCTTCTCTTGTGCACACAGACGAGCAGTTTGTAAGCTCAGTGTGATGAAATGTGTCCTCTTTATAGATTTTTCTTCTTTGGCTTCTGCAGAAAGTTCAGAGTGCTGCAGGTGCTTTTCACTTAGAACTTTGGGGCAACAATAACAGGACACAAAATGCGTTTGCAGACAGTTTTATTGGCTGTCGCGTTTACTGGGTTGTGACACGGCCCATGTAGAGACAGGAGGGAGGAGCTAAACAGTCTGAGCTGTACATCATCACTTTTTCATTAGCACAGGCTGATTTAGTTTCCACCACATGATATTACTGCGAGGGCACCACAAGGGCATGTTGTTACCTCACACACACACTGACCAACACAAACACACAGATGACTGGTTCACATAGTACTTTTCTGTTTTTATAGCGTGTACTGCTGATAGTGGACGTTGTGTTTATCTCAAACCTAAACTGAAGTTGTATAATTTTTATCTGTGCAGCATTCGACACATTGCATCCTCAGCTTCTCCGCCTGGTCAGGAGTGGAAACTTATTCAGGGATCTAGTGGAGCCCGTGGCTCGATGGGTTTGGGCTGTTTGGGCCATGAAAGGGGTCAGGTGGTTTTAATGTTATGCCTGATCAGCATCAGTTCAGTTAGAGTGTTTCTGTGGAACTCCATGATGGTTACCAGACCAGGAAGACTGTTTTACCTGAAGTCTTTTGAGCAATATTTATTTTAGCAACAACATGTGTGTCAAGAATCAAGAATTGAGCTACTTGAGTCATACATTAGTGTTAACATAGTAAAACAGCAAAAACTACACAGAAATTTAACTAAGATACTACTTTTGCACGTAGGTCACAGCACCTGAAGGTCAAATTCTGTTTTTTTTTTTGCAGCACAAGATCAATAACCGAGTAACCAAAGCAGATGATCCACTAACTTGTTAACAGTTATCCTCCATAATGTTGGCAGGCCTGTTTTGAAATAGAACGAGCAGCAAACTGCCCTCCAGCTGGAATCTTTCATACCCACTGGAGACCATAAAGCATCATCATGTGATGTTTTTATGGCTTTTATAACTGCTCTGGGTTTTTCTCTTGCTATTCTCTGGCTTTAGTTGTTTTGTGCCTGATTGTGGGCTTGATTTTCTGAAAAGGAATGCTTTGTGGTCTGAAGGCTCTCTGAGGAAAAGAAACCCTTTTACTGTCTAAATGAAAGTGCCTGATTAAATAAAATGTATAATTAGCTTTGTGCTAAATACACTCTGTTTGCTGATATGTGCTACAGGTGCTACAGAAGTAGAACATGTTGTAACTCCTAGTTTGGTGGTATTTTTTTGACATATTGGAAATTAATGAGCTCCAGAGTTCGTGTGTAATAGGAAACTGTTAGTCATCTGAACTTAGGACAAAGCCTAATCAGAATTAAGTGCACTTGGTCTCTGGGGAGTGGTCATTAAATGAAATGATCCTGTGTGAGTTTTGAAATTAGTGAACCATATTTCACACGGGGCACAGTTGAGTGGAGTCATAAGACACTAATAATATAGCCAAGGAAATATTCAGGAAACAGTTTTCTCTGTTTCTTTTTGCAGCCGTGACCTCTCTGCTGCCTTTTTGGTGATGTTTGACCTTTCTTATGCAACGTGGCGTCTCGCCTGGAGTGTTTCTGAACATCCTTAACACCTGCCTAAATAAGAAGCGCCGCTACGGAGAGGTGATACAGGCGCTTGACTCCTGGGAGGACTGGAGCTCCTCGGGCACTGTAATGCAGCTTTCACACTTAGTAAACAAAACAACAAAAAACCCGACAGCCAACCCAGACAGTTGCTGTGCTGGATGAGCTCATCAGGTTAGACCATGTGTCATACTTATATAAGACAAGGAGCTATTTCAAGATAGTTATTAATGCATTTGGTAATGGTGATGTATCGGTTTACTCTTGAAAAATGCAACAATCTGTTATGTTAAATGCGCCCGTGTCATTGACGGTCACAAATATGAGGTGAAATTGATAAAATGCTCAATTTTTTATTTCTAGCACAGTGAATCTGTGATGAATGTATTCGTCTAATGGCTTTGTGGTTACTTTATTTTGCAAACAGGACCGAATATCAGAGTTCTCTGTTAATCACAGATACCGGAAATGTGTCGAAAGCGTGCAAATGCATCATTTTGTCCCCTGTTATGATGGGAATACTTCCTGCTTGTGAGCACAGTAACAGATTTATGTTTTAATGGATCTTTACGGTGGAGAAGAGCAGCTCGCTGAGCTCCGCAGACTCCAAATGGAATAATTAAGCCTGCTTCATCTGTACTCGTGTACATGTACAGTGTGTTCTCTGAGAGCCTGTTAAATCATGTAGCGTTCAGAATAGTGTGTTTTTCTGATGCAGGAAACAGTATGTTAAATTTAGGTCAGTGATTCATACTTTAGTGTTAGTTAACCCTTTCCAAGCACAAAAGATCCTGCAGCCGGACCAGACTGTGGGCGAGCGCAGCTCACTCAGTGAAGAGCTCATCTGTTTTGTTTAAAACTGATGCAGAGCTGCTGAGATGTAATTCTGATGCATCAGAGATGCAGTCGAAAGCTTTCAGAACAGCATAAATAAACGCCGAGCTACCCAGTTATGTCTGAGGAGCTATTAATTCTTATACATACAGTTCTGATTAGAGGGAAATATAAACGGATTTCATTTCATATCGTGGCCTGATCAGGAGGGGAGCGGCACCTTCAGCAGAGTTCTGACAAAAACCAAACCAAGAAGTCACTGCGACGATGTTTACTATAATAACAGTCAGCACTAGCTGGGTAGCCAAATGTATTTCTTAGACTTAGATGTGGAATGCTGTTGTTAATGATAATCACGATTTTCCATCAGTGTAAGAAAAGAAGCAGAGAGAGTGAGCGATGTAACAAACCAAAGTAGATCTTTGATTAGCATCTTCAGCACTAACAGCCCAGAGACTGTGTATAAAAGATGGACAGAACCACCATGACTTTGATTATGGTTTCTGTAATCCATCAGGTTGGTTAGCATTCATAAATGTCTACTAAAGCAACAGATTTGGATAGCACAGACTTTGACAGTCTGCAGCTCAGAGCGCTCTAAAATGGGCCAACACTGCAAACCAAAGTGATCCAAGAGGGTTAGCAAAGTGAATTAGCAGGGAGCTGCTACAGCTCATGCACAGCACTGCTAATTTTAGGCCGTGTCCTCCTCCTGTTACTACTGCATTTCAAACGAATCCGTTCTCAGAAGCCTAAATAATAATTTTCTCCCACACATGAGTGCTTTATTAAGACTTGTGTCTCCCAGCACTAACTTTCGTGTGCCACCTTTCTTCTTGCTTTGTTGTAGCTCCTCCATGAAACCAACACTTACTGCACTGACTCTCTTTCACGACACATTACAATAGCCAATCAGATGTGTCCCCATAATAGAGTATAAACTGTTTAAACTAGTGCTTTCCTAGCAGCACCCCTACGTTACATCTGTCCTTTTTACTACTAAGTAAACGTCTACTTTTTAGTCCCTCATTCAATGTCATTGAGTGAAATAAATCACTGTCTTAGATTTTCTCCAGTCAGTCCTGTAACATGCAGGATACTGGTCACGTCAAAGTGTCCCTATAGTGGTCCATGTGGTGAAATAGATCCAGTGCAGCTTCTTTAATGGTATTGATGTTTATCTTTGTGCTCCTGGCATCAATTATAAAAACCATCTGACTCCAGTCCAGCGGTTCTTCCACTGCCTGGCTAACATAGTTGGCTTCGTCACTTCCCCATAAGGTCTCATGTGCATCGTGTCCCCGCAGAAAACACAGCTTTCTACATTTCTGCTTCTAGTTCCACCAGTTTATTGATTTGCATGTATCATAGAAATTTATGATAGCCAGCTTTTCCACAACCACCTCCCACCCCACCTTCCCTGTCCCGTCTCATTGCCACATACCCACTCATGATTAAATTTAAACAGGGTGTTAGCCGTGACTCCTGCACACATATTAGGTCCGATCTCTCCTTTTGACTGTAAATGAACCACTTGAAGTACCAACCAATGACAATCAAGTGTGTTGTGTTCCAGTGTAGGATTAAAAATATTATTAATACAATTAACACCTTCTTTGAATTCCCCTCACCTCACCCGTCTGCTAAGAAGGGTCAGGTAGGTAGAAGTCATGGATTTGTATGCTTTCCGTCTTGGACTTGAAATTAGCATTCATGTCTCCTGCTATGAAGGTCACTATCCTTCTTTTCTCTTTCAGCAGCTTAAAGCAGCTTTCATGACACTTGCAGTTGCAGTTGTTTGTCCTTCCCCACACCCCTTTCTCCTGTCCAGCCATCCAGACAACCTCAGCACAGCCTTGCTGCACTGAATCCTGGCAGGCAACATTGTGCTGACCTCCAGAGTTACAGGATTTGGGTTTGTGTTCGTGTCATCCAGCACATCTTGTTCATATTCTCTTGCCTTTCACGAGCTAGCAGTGTGCACAAATGCCCTGCAACTAAAGCACCTTTATGGTGAACAGATTTCGTCACAATGAACCTTTTAAATCTCTCAAAAAGGTTATTTTGGAGTTTTCTCCCTCAGCACTGTTTCTGTATATTTCTTTCTTGGGCCTTTTTGTTATTCCTTTTGCACCCTTGCCGGTTTTCACAGCCTCTGGTTTTCAACCAGCTCCATCATGCTAATGCTAACGGGCACTCCTGTAATCACCCCTTTACTGCCACTGGGTCTCTGTACTCTAGCTTTCACAACTCTTCAGATTTTGTCTTTTTACACACTTGTAATATTTCCTGCCTTTTCCACCTGGGTATCTGTGTTACACCCAATCAGCAGGTTTCCATCCCCTAACACACTAGCATGCTTGTGTTGTGAGTCGTTTTCTTTATTCCACCATCACTCTCAAATATCACCACCACGTGAAGGGAATTCATCGTAGACCTCGTTACCTCACCCTCACAGTCTTGCTCTCTGATCCTTCCATGTGAGCCTCTGTCCTCCTCCTCTCACCAGGCCTAAGACCTCCTTTTACCATCTGCTGCCTTTCATTTCCTTCCCCCTCCTCCTCAATCAGATCTGTGTTTTTGCATCCATCCTCATCAACATCTCTCTCCACCACGTAGCATATTACTACCAGACTGTTCGCCGACACTTCCACGTTAAACTCCTTACTCAGCTCACCGAATGCCAAGTTCACACTTCACAATCCAAAGTCTGTTAATCCTTTCAAACAAACTCTCACAAAAATCTCTCTTTTATACTTTACCCTTAGCAGTATGATCATCCTTGTATCAGTTAACATGGGAATCTATGGGGCCTTAGGTGTGAAGCCAGCCCCAAGAGGCCATTAGAGGAACATGTTTTGGCTCTTGACACATGGCTGCAGCTTTGGTACAACATGATCGACAGCTGTGAGCATGACCAAGAAAAAAATGAAAAAGGAAGGATTAAGTTTTTAATGAAACAAACAAGAATCAGATGGAAACAAAAGTAAATTTTAAATAAAGACTCTTTATCCTACAATATAATTAAGTGGTTTTTGCAATAAAAATAACATTTTAGGATAATTGTGCATTCTCATGCATCACTGATAATGGTGTGTTGGATCAAATATTGTCATTGAAACAGAACACAAATTAATTCTGTGATGAGGCTCTGCAGTGTGGAGCCACATTAGGCCAACACTCCTCTCCGAGACCGCCAAGCCAATTCCAAATTACTTTCCTCCATGGCCATGGATCAAAAAGAAGCATATCAGCTACACAAGTAGTTTTGATTGCACAATTTAAAAGAAGAAGAAGTTGGGATGGAAGTCATAAATGTGGAAGTAAATGCCAGCAAAATGCCAAGTCAATCAGCATGTGAAGTGATGCTTTGCTTTTTCTTGCATGCTAGCAGTGAGAACATTGTGACAGGAAGGTGATTATTTTCAAATTAAAACGGGCGAACAACACCTCATTTAAAATTCATTTCACACATTGTAGCATGCAGGGAAACACCAATATGCATCTACAGTCTGATCACTGTAATAAGAAAAATGAGTGCAATTCCGTAAAAATAACATCTGACTCAATGTTTGCAGCCACTTTTTATAGTGTGTATGCAATTAAGATACAATTACCTTGAGGTATTTGTTCACTGCATGAGAAAAGGATCTGGTGCCGGATCACGACATGTTTAACTGAAACGACCTCGTCGTTTTTCTGAGAAGTCGTTGATACGACTTAGTGCACTTTAACGTAGCATCAAAGTCCTGTTAGCATAAATGTGATTAGTCTGTACCATTAAAACTTCATCCAGATAACATGATGACAAAGTTCAGCTTGTGACGAACGGCTGTTCTGGTAACGCGCTCTAGAAATCTTTGGAAAAGGAAAAATGCCCGGGACAATTTGATTTCTTCTTTTTACACATAAAAAAATGTGAAAACTACATTTGTGTGCTTTCTGTTGGGTCTTTTTTTATTCGTAGGTGTTTAAACTTCAGCTTACTACCTGCATTTAGAAAAATAACCATTTATCAGGCAATATCAAATTTATTTCTATAGCACACAAAAGCACACAGGGAGGTAACAACTTATTCAAAGTTAGGGGCATGACTTCCAAAAACAATAACTTTGTTATGATGAGAATATTCAGTGTTAACAGTCTTTAACATCGTGTAGACAGTTAAACAGAGGCTGCAGTGAGACAGGGAGATCCAGTTTCAAGGGGAAGTAAATTTGGATGTCATCAGCATAACAATGAAAGGGGATGTCGTATTCCCTGAAAATAGATCCCAAAGGCAGCATGTTTAAGGAGAACAGAGTTGGACCCAAAACAGCCCCCTGTGGAACACCACAACAGGAAGAGTATTTCTCATTAGCTACAGAGAAAGACCTCTCTGATAAATATGATTTAAACCATGATAAAACTGAGCCTTTAAGACCAACAATGTGTTCAAGTCTCAATAAAAGTATTTTATGATCAACTGTGTCAAAGGCTGCAGTCAAATCTAAAAGGACTAAAACAACCGAACAACCTGAGTCCACGGTTAAAAGAAGATCATTAGAAACTCTTAAAAGTGCCGTCTCAGCACAGTGACGAGATTTAAAACCAGACTGGAAAACCTCACAGACGTGGGTCTAAAAAGGCGTGAAGGTGCTTGAAAGCAACTTTTTCCAAAATGTTAGACATAAACCATGTTTATTGATAAACACGCTTCAAACCTCATATATTCATATAATAATTGTAACATATTTGTGGCTTTTACTCAGCTTCCTCTTTTATAAACTCTGTGGAGTTGCTGAACACGCACAGTGGACTGTTTGTTCCCATATCACAGAACGATGCCATTAAAACGCATCTGCTGGTGTGTGTAAAAGCAGGCAATGTTCCTGTATTTATGGAGACGACTCATATTTTGTGCCTGGACAATAGTTACAAGCCATGTGACTATAAACGTAATTGTATCCCGCTTGTAATTCACGTGGGAAAGTTCAGGTGCTTTCTTGCTTTCGGTGCCAAAAGGACGTCTCTAAATCCACTGTAAATAACTGAAATGAATACATCTTTAATGTTATTGCTGTGCGAATGGCGAGATGGGAGCACTTTATTCCACTGATGGTGGCGATATAAGTAAGTACTCATATGTGAATACATTTCATTCAAGTCTGAAGTGGCGCACGCGACTTCATTTGCCGTTCATCGCCTCTTTAACGGCGTGCGCTGCTATTAAAACACACACACACAGATGCTGCGTTCAAATCATTTTATATGCGTGCACAAAGAGGGATCTCCCCACGGCCTGCTGCTCTGCAGAGCTGCTCTAGTGTATCTGATGGGATAATCTGCGTGTTGTGCTGCGGCCCATGTGAGGGAGGGATTACATATTTATTTGGGGAGTTTTCATCCCGCCTTTACCATCTGTCACCAGTAGTGTGGCCGTGGGACATTTACCACAGCTTTATAGTGGAATGATAGGATAAGAGTGGGTGAGTGGGAGAGATTGTGCACGGGTGGTTGTGTGTGACTCAGAGAGAAAGGGAGGAAGTAACCACCTGCACATTCACCAAAATCCCCCGTGTCATCTAAAAAAAGCAAAAGTTGGGGGCTTTTCAGTGAAGTCCAGCAGCAGCACTGGGACTTTTTCCCATGCTCTGAAGGGCGGTCTCCTCATAGTTCCTCTTTTAGTCCCAGGGTGATTAAGAGCCAACTCAGTGCTGATGTCATAATCCACGTCCTGTCACATACATTACAGCTGCAACCTGATGGGTGGTCAGTTCACTTGGCCAGTGTGTGTGTGTGTGTGTTACACCGCATTTGATTCATGAGATGAGATTCTGAAATAGTCAGCTTATAGTTCAGTAATCAACCTGAGACTGACCTCAGGAGGATCAGCCTGGCCCCCCTCTACATTATCATCATCATCATCATTTATTTATTTATATAGCACTTTAAAAACACACCTGGTAGACCAAAGTGCTGTACAATACTAATATGCACATAGTAATAAAACCAGACATAGCAATAAAGTTAAAAAACAATAAAAAATATCAGTTACCCACAGAGTTAAAAGCCAGGGAATAAAAATAGGTTTTTAATAAAGACTTAAAAACTGGCATCAACAGTGACCGTGTGCAGAGGGTCCCAGCCTGCAGACTCCTGAGCACTTTCACCTCTCGTCACCAATCCTGGACTGCAAACACCTCAGTGGTCACCAAGCAGGCGT
This sequence comes from Haplochromis burtoni, assembly GCF_018398535.1. Lineage (NCBI taxonomy): Eukaryota > Metazoa > Chordata > Actinopteri > Cichliformes > Cichlidae > Haplochromis > Haplochromis burtoni. The sequence goes on from NW_024582396.1 coordinate 2,993,043, forward strand.
AGTAGCAGCTTCACTTCCTGGGAGAATAACCTGGGTCAAAAGCTGCAGGTGCCCTTTTACCGCTCGTCCATAGAGAGCGTGCTGACACATCGTATCACGGTGTGGTGCAGGAGCTGCACTGAAGCAGAGAGGAGGAGGCAGCAGGTCATCGGCACGGCTCAGACGATCGTCGGCTGCTCTCCGGCCTCCCCGCAGGACTCAGTCGCCTCACGTTTCCTCACTGTAAAGGACCCATCACGTCCTGCCTCTGACAGGGATGTGCACAAAAAGACTCACAAACACTCGCACTACCACCTCCTCTTCCTCTGCCTGCACAGCCAAGTGCATGTATTTAGCAGTTTTTATATATATAGTACTTTTTAAAAGCTCTGCATACTTTCACATAGGAAATATATTTCTGACCGCTTCCTTATTTGCATATCTGACGGTACAAAATCAACATTTACTTCAGCTTTTACAACCAAATACTGCAGCACACAAATACTGGATTTGCTCTCCTCAAGTATTTATATTTGTTTTGGTCATTTGTTTGATGCACTTGCCTTTTTCTTGTGTTCCTGATGTTCATGTTCTCCTGATGTGTGTCTTTGTCTCTGTCTGCTCCGTTTTTTGTTTTGCTGTATCTGCAAGAAATTTATTTATTTATAAATACAAAACAATGAGCTGAAAAATCCTAAAATGCTCTGCATGCCAGTATGTCTGATATTTTAATGTTAATATATTAAGCTACAGATTGATTCATAGTCATTCTTGTTTGTAAGTCTGAAGCTGGAGACATAACTGTTTCCCACCTGAGGACATGAAGCCTGCAGTTCCTCTCACACAGCATCTCTCTGTACGTGTCTCCGCTCATATTCAGTCCTGACCAACAGCTTCCCCGTGGGTCCAATGTGCAGCTTGGTTTCCTGTAAGGACGAGCTGCAGGAAAGCAATAAATAAATAAATACCATAAGACTGCTGGAACAGCCAAAAACCAAGTGCATCGCTCAGGGATTTGTACTGGTGTATCAACACTTTGTCTTAATGAGACAACGACAACAACAAAGTTCTTCCTGGTTTTCAGAGTTTCTCTGATTTCAGACTTAATGAAATGAGTTTGTATTTCATTAACTGCTCTTTCACATGTTGTGTGTAATTACCTGCTGAATGGTGATTACATTAATCAGTTGTTGAATATCAGGAAGAAATCCATTTCATTAATTTTTCTATTATCACTTTAAAGAAACTGTTTTTTTTCCTGCTACAAATGTGCAGTGTCTTTGTTCTCCACACGGCCTCCTTCTGTTGATATTAAGCAGGAACTTTATGTCTCTGCTGCACATTTTGAAGATGGCTTGAATCAAAATGTGTTAATTCTCTGGCTTGTTTTTGTCTTAGAGAAGGAAGTCGTTGGATTCAGGACACAGAAACTTTTTTTAAGATTCAAACTTTCCTTTGACAGAGCTTATCATCAGGGTTGGATCAGGTGACCCTGAAGCATCCTTTAGTTATGCTGCTAAAGGCTCAGGCTCCTCTGGGACTTCTTCTTCTCTGCTCACCTCTTTTCACTGCTTCACTGCTGCATGACATTAAATTGTATCTTCTCAGCTTCATAGTCTGAATTTCGTCTTGTCTCCCCGTGCTCTCCTTGCACTCCTCTCTCTCCCCTCACCCCGAGGCTGTCCCTTCCTGAGTCGGCTTCTGCGAAAGTTTCTTCCTGTTAAAAGAGAGTTCCTTCCTTGTCATGGTGCCTTGGTTTGGGGCCAGGGTTTCTCTAGTTTGGATAAGTCTTTCTATCCTATATTGTTTGCTTGTAGTCTTGCCTTTAGTTCTTAGTTTAGCTCTTTGACTATGTTAGTTGTTAGGTTGTGTATTTTCTGCTTCCTGGTGTTTCTCTGTCTGTTTCACTTTGATAGCCCTTCATCCCGTGTGTGTTTTGTTCAGTTTTGCTTCCCCTGCCTCCTGTCACCCGTGTGCATATATTGTCCGAGTCTTTGTCCCCGTGTGTTCCATCGTCCTGTGTTTCAGCCTAGTTCATGAGTTCCTGGTTGAGTTCTGTCTATGTGAGTTTTCAGTCCTGCACTTGGGTCGTGACACCTACGCCTTCCTACCATTGCCTGGCTCTTTGCAGTCGTCTGCATCGTGTGTTACACTAAAAGCCCCTCCAGGTGACTGTTGCTTGATTTGGTGTAAATCAAAATAAGCTGATCTGATCTGCATGCTGAACATTGCAGTGGTTTTTCATTTCCACCTTTTATTGTTTTCTGTGACTAAAGATAATTCACAGGTAGAATTATGTAACTGGTTATTTGGTTGTGTAATGATAATAATAATAATTTTTAAATAAATGTCTCTTCTTCTTCGTTGTTTGTAATCACAGAGATGCTCTTTGATTAGGACTGGCATGTAATTTAAGTCACGCTCAGACCTCACCGGCGAGGGCTGGCCCGGTGCGTGGCCCCTTCAGAAGAAACAGGCCCCCAGATTGTGTTTTTAATGACTCGGGTGTATGTTTGGAGCTTCAGCTTTAAAACTAAATGCCGTAATAATACCTCTGGTTTGCAGCTGTTACTGAAGCTCGATTTATCCAAATGATAAAAAATAAAGTATTCTGGTTTATTTCGAGTATTATGCAGAGAGTTTTGCTTTTGCTTTTTTGCCTTGCATACTCGTCTTGCTTGTACTGTGACAACAGGGAAACAGAAAGGCGCTCATGACCCAGCTGTTCTGGGAAAATTTGTATAATAGCAAAGAGAAAGCCGCAGTAAAGTTCTTAACCAGCCTGCAGGGTTTCTTTACTCATTTATCTTTATTGTAATGCAGTTGAATGACTCATGAAATTGTTAATATTAAAAACCACACAGTGAAGAATCTTTAAAAGAATTCTGGCTTTCATTTTTGTTATTGCAGAAATTTTCTATAATTATTGGTTTTGTCGCCGGGCTAAAGACTTCCAGCTGCTCAAATTAAACGTCTAGAGGAATATCAGATCATAAATTCAGTTCTGAGAAATCAAGCGCTGACTCAGTACCCAGGCTGGGCTCGGTCCATGTTTTAGTTTGTTCTCTGTAAAATTCTGTGTATTCACTGGCCGTAGCATCTCGTTTCATTACCGCAGGTCCAAACACAGAGTGCGCGCTGGTATCGTTTGCTCCCAACATTAACAGCCTGTAAATTGGTCTCATTTGTTTTAAATAATCTTACTTTACATTTGTTTCAAATCATTTTTACAGCAATACTATTAGTGTTATTACTAGCAATAATATGAGCTCAAACAAAATTCAGTGAGAATCCGTATGATTCGCTGCACCCGTCATAATGTTATACCTGCTCAGTGATTGTAATCATAATTGTTATTAATATTAATGCTGTGAATTATTAAGTATTTTTTTAAATGCTGTCATTATTAAATCTTGTTGTAAACCTGTGGTGCTCACACAGGCGGCAGCTGCAATATGCTAACAAATTAGCATGTTAGCATCGATGCTAGCTCTTGGCTTGATTGTTCTGGTGAGGCTGTCAACACTGTGCATAATGCAGAATTATAAAAGGAGAAGTTGAGCAATGCTTTTATTAAAACAGGAACTCCTTGAAACAAATTGTAGCTTTATGCATATTTTTAATAAGTTCACAAATAATCACAGCTATGATTTGCAGCTTATTATCGCTCACACTGCTGCTACATATATACTGCAGCTGTGTTCAGAAACCCACCCAAGCGCATTTTAATATGACTAAATTATCAGTGCATAGCTATAACCTCCAAATCTCCCTCTCATCTGCAGCATGTATGTTTTCAGCATTGCTTACTTTCTAAAAAGGATTGTTTTTCATGTGCTGTTAATTAAATCTTCTTTCCCACTCCCTGTGAATCCTCCACAGGTCATATTTGAAACCTGAGCATGTTTTCCTCAGACTCACTGTAGCACATCCACTTTCGTTTTTCCATGACTTTGAGATTCTTCTCTACCCTCAAGCTTCCAAATCTTGCCTGGATCCTGTGACTCCTCTTTCCATCCAGGCTCAGGCAAAGCGTGAGATATCTTCATGCGTTTTTCTTTCTTCCTGGAAAGAAAGTGATACTCAGGTCTGAGCTGTGGGAACAAGAAGAAAACATGGCCTTAAAAAAGGAGCTCAATCTGCTTATCTCTGTTATGGTCCCACATGAGAAGAGGAACAGATTAGCCCCAGGTAATATCTTTGGTGGCCTCTCCAGTGTCTAATTAAAAGGCTATCGTTTTAGTGAGTACATATAAAGCAGTGATTGAGGTGATTTTCCCTCAGAGCTGTGTCTGCTCTGTGGGACAGTCACAACACTTTCAACAACTCTGTTTTCTTTTGATCTGATTTCTGCTCAGCCCAGCTGCTGGAGGATCTAAAGAGCAGGAGAAAAGCCTAGAGAGAGCATACTTACGCAGGTTATAAATGTGGCAAATGAGAGGAATGATAAAGCGGGAGCAACGTAAATGGATAAAAGAAAGCCCCCGTAATCTGTCTCAGTGTCAGGAAGTATAATTTTCCAAACATGACATGAGCCAGCGAATGCCAAGAGGGATACACTGTGCTGATTCACAGAGGGTATGGTTTGGGAAACCACAAAACCAGCAGGCGCACTGATTGATGGCGCCGAAAATCCATGCAAACGGATTCATATGTTTCCTTATGCGGCAGCTGCCCCGTATTAATCTAATGTAATTAACAATAAACACCCCGTCATGATCGGAATTGCAATTTAAAAGTCTCGGGGATCTGCTCTGCGAGGAATTACAACCACATGTCCTCCTGCCTGTGAGCGAGCTGCAGGAAACACAGAGATTGCTCATGAAGTCTTATCATCTTGCTTTTCAGGGGAGGAGCTTTAGCCTTAGTAGAGAAATGAGATAGACTGGTGCATCACATGTTGCCTTTCCGTTTTTTACTTTCATGCAGAATATCTGGCTACTGGGAGAAAGGGCAACCCTCACATCGGGAAATTCCAGCTTTCTCTATGTCACTCAGTCCAGGAAGTCAAATATGAAGCGTGCGATCTGCACAGATGTTCTGAAAGACTCTCAGTTTTAACGCAGAATAAGGAGGCATTCCAGCGTTACCGATCTTCCTGACTCCAGCAGTCAAACCTTTTTCCTTTAATTTGTCAGATGTCCATAAGTAGTACTGTACAAAACAAGTTATATTGTATTAAATTAAATTACTGGATTGTTAATAATTCAGCTCTTTTGACAGCTTCAGCAATGCCCCACTGAAATCCATCACTCCTCACCAGCACATTCTGGGGCAGCGTTATCAGGCAAAGTATTTTCAGATCCTCGGCACCTGAGACAATAAGGCATTTCTCTGCAACCATCCAGCCCAAGGCCGAGCAGCTCTGAGAGATATTAAAGCAGAGTGACAGATCTAATTATCACCTCCCCACTTCTTCTGCTCCAACTCTGATGAAAAGTACTACATTACAGCAGACACCCTATGCCCTCAAACTAACTTTCACCTTTGTTAATAACTAAGAGTGTAGTTATCTGGAATACCTGCTGAGGGCATGTCTCAGAATAGAGAGAAAGAGATTTGCAACAAGGCTGAATTTATGAAAGGAAGACTGTCATTATTCCAGCTCTTGCTGCAGTGACTGTGCAAATGCCCCCTACCCACCATCTCTCACCTTTCCCCCCCGTCTGTTTTCGCATTTCTCATTTTGTCTTTTCACAGAGATCTAGACGGTGTCACAGCTCTGTGAAGTTTCCACTCCTCTCTTTTATCGTATCCTGTTCCTGAACGCTCTAAGGGCTCCGCTGATATCCCATATGAGACTGCGCTGAATGGGAGGTTTTGTTTGCACACACGTGCTGTGCAGCAGACAATGCCGGCTGCAGGAGAGCCACTCTGCTGACCTCTCTGCTTCTTGGCATCTGCTACCAGATTCCCTTTCAGTCCCGTACAAATCACTTAGAAAGAGGCAGCGAGCTCTGTTTTGCTGGCAGGATGTTATGGTGCACAGCTCGCACCACTAAACTGCTGTTTTGTTTTGTTGTCTCCCCACACCGCTACTGTTGATGGAAACTGTGTCGAGCTGGGCTAATGGGCTGTGGGTGTGTTTGTGTGTGTCCCCGTGCACTTACATATGCATTCCCGGTAAGAAATGCGCAATTCCTTTCGAGTAGTGGTTGCCGTGGAAACCTTGGTCAGGTCTGGTCTCCAGCTGCCATTAAACAGTGAAGCGTGCTGGGACATGTGGCAATGGGGGTTGGTTAATCATCAGCCACTATATCAGATCTGTGGCCACGTTAGTGCTGATGGTTGCACCACGAACACTTTATTAAAAAAAAGAAATACATTTGCTTCAGATGTCAGAATTAAAATGGTGCCCGGTGGAAATGTACTGTAGTTGGCGTGCAGGGTGCCACACACCATCACCTAAATGTTTAACTAAATAAGAAACTATTAATGATTTTAACAATGATTTAAAAAACCCTGTTATGAATAGTCAAAATTTACTCCTATAACAAAAAGTTTCTTCTAAACCGGCAGTTTTCAAGTGACCACGTGAGGTCACTGGATAGTTGATGGATGGATGGATGATTGAAGGATGGATGATGGAAGGATGGATGATGGAAGGATGATAGATGTATGGATGATATATGAATAGTTGATGGATGGATGGGTGGATGAAAAGATGGATGGATGGATGATATATGATAGATGAAGGATGGATGATTGATGGATGGATGGAGGATGGCTGGGCAGTGTTGGGGAGTAACGGAATACATGTACCGCCGTTACGTATTTAAAATACAAAATATGAGTAACTGTATTCCGTTACAGTTACCGTTTAAAAAGGTGGTATTCAGAATACAGTTACTTTGTTGAAATAAATGGATTACACTGCGGTACTTTCCTGTTTCATATTGTCGCGGGTCAGGACTGTTTGGGTTTTGTTTGACAGCTACGTTCTGTTGTTCCAGGCGGCAGCGTTACGGTTGCCATGGTTACAGGGTGACGCTCTCGCTCTGCGTGTTTCCTGGGTGAGAGAGCGCCTTTTTGTTGTTGTTGTTGTGCTAAGCTAATAGGCAGAATGCAGAATGTAGCATCATGGGCAGTGTAGTCCGTGCTGCAGGGAGAATGGACTGCCATACTCGTTATGTGTCTGTGAGCGAGGGAGGGAGAAAAAGGAGAGTGAAAAGTACGAGTTGTCATCGAGCAAAACGGGAGCTGGAAGCATGTAAATATAATAATAACCACTGCAGCCAAGAAGAGGCCTGACGAGCCCAGCTGTAAGTAAGCTATTAAGACTCGACTGTACACCGTGTTCGTGTTTTCCTCCGAAAACAATAAGTTCCGTTGGAGCAGCCTTTCAACGCCTCTCTCTGTCTCTCGCAAGCAAAGTTGACCCACACAACAAAGTAAAGCTATTTTTCGGCTACGAGCCGACAGGGACCCCGCCGTATTAGTCAGAGGTCCCTTTACTACAGTTCGGAGTCGCGGACCTTCAGTAAAGTAATAAATCACACAGCAATAGTACATTCACGTTGTTGTAAAAAGCATGATAATATATTAAGTAATCCAAAGTATTCAGAATACGTTACTGTCATTGAGTAACGTAACGGAATACGTTACAGAATACATTTTGGGGCATGTATTCTGTATTCTGTAATGGAATACATTTTAAAAGTAACCTTCCCAACACTGTGGATGGATGATGGATGGATTTTGGTAAAGTTAAAGTTAGATCACGCTCTGCTTGGCCTCACTTCTGTAAAAATCAGTTATTAAACTAAAAGGTTTTGTGGTCTTTGTGCCTTTTGGAGCATTTTTATTGAAACTACTGAGAAATAATGTTTCCTGCTGGGTGCTGCTGCCTCTGCTTCAGGAAAAGTTCTGGTATTTTAATAGACTAATAAGTACATTTGTGTGTTTGCATGGTATCCCTACACTTTATGGATCTTTAAAACAGCACCAGTCCCCGGTGCACTTACACACAGTTAATCTAACTACAGCAGGTAGCTTGAGCCAACTATGCTGAAGAACGTGAATACATGCAGAGCTTGTGCATGTATTCATGCTATCTCTTCATGTCAGTTTGACTGCATGATATTCAGATCAGGGGCTGTATTCACAAACATTCAGGGAGCTCTTGCAGAGTTCTCCTAATGTAGACATATAAACTATAAACATTTATAGAAAGGAGTCCTCACTTAAGAGTGATTTAGGAAGCTCTCAGAGTAACTCTGAGCAAGAAGTGAACAAAACCTTTTACCTCAGCGAGGCGATGCGGCTGACCCGATTAATAAGAATACATTTTTGCCAGTTTTCAAGTAATTCAGCCTCGTAATCACATTCATTTCTGGCATCATTGCATTGGATGGGAGATGTAAGCGTATCTTTAATGAGATCGGCTACAAACATTATCCCCGCACCATCTAATCTGCTGTTTCATTAACTCACTGTCATTCGGAGGTATTTCCTCTACCTTTTGTCTCTCCACTATTTTCTCCTACTTAATAAAGCAAAGGAAACTCTTAAGCCTCTAAAAAGGCACTCCTTCCTACTGATAGCAGTTTTTCCACAATCTAGTATAAACTTCAAATGTTAATTCTTATAAAACATCATAAATCTAAAGCTGCACACACAACGCAAATAATTTGCATTGACGTGGCAACCAGAGACCACGCAAAGTTGATAGCATTCTGCAGTTTCAAGCAACTACACCTGAAATATCCACCAGCAACAGGAAGTGGGCGGGGCCCAAGATAAACTTTTCTCAACTTCCAGGTGAGCGACTGAAGCAGTTACCCATGCGACTGAAAAGTACAAGTGATAGACATTTGACCTGGTAGTAAATACATTAAAAAGTTACCTAGGCCGGACCGGAGCAAACGACCAGCCGTCAGCTTTGACCAGTGAATCAGTTCCAGTCTGCTTAAGACTTTTTTCCAGATTCTGCCCCAAGCAGCAGCTCTTTGTAATGGGAAGCTTTAAGAATGTGGCCCCAGGGCTCTGAGCGGGCCACACCATCTGTCACAGGACTCCTCGTTCTTTGTAACTCGGGCTGGATGTTTGAATTTGATACAACCTCCAAACAAATGAACACCCACAAACAACGTCTATATGCATGCCAGTCTGTTAATAACAGACACAGCAGTACCATCAATGAAGCCCTTTGTTGGGGAGCTATGACCTTTCCACAGCTGTCCTTGAATTTCACATGTGAGGCTTCCACAATGTATTCAATATCATATGTAGATTTTATACAGGCATTGGTAGATACCTGTCAAATAGCTCTCAGCAGGTAGTAGTTCTCCCGACTCTTTTTGGCTAGAACTTGAACGTTGGAGTCCTTCCTGTATTTATTGGAAGGAAGTCCTTAGTACATTAGCCAGAAATCCTTTAATTTCTGGTTAATGTACGCAGAAAGAAGGCGAAAAGCAAGAAACTAGAGAAAGAGACCTTAATTCGGGTCCATCCTGCTCTTGATTATCTCAGCAGTGTGTTTCAGTGTAGCTAAAGTCATAATGATGCTTCACATATTTTTCTGTTTTTGTTATGAGAGAAACAAACAAATTCAATCGAGGATTTTTTTTCACTCCATTTCATCCTGTTGAGGTGCAGAGTAAAAAATAACAAACCTTTATTTTATATCTACCATTTCTTCAAGAAACAATAACCAAAAAGCATATTAGTCAGTGTGGACATCTTACATTTAAAAGGAGTGATCATCTGAACATTTGAAGCAACAAACATAATGCCATAAAGCAGCTGTTACGCATCCAAAGCTGAAATATGGGCATCACCATATGTTGTATCCCATTCTGAAATCTCAAGTTTTGGTAGCCATAAAACATCTAGGATTATTACACCAAACCTGATGAGATCTGGATCTGGTTTAGAAATGAAGGGTGTTGGTTTCTGGTCTTTTGTCCTCTAAACGGGACCAGAATTAACCAGTTCAGTATCTTGTTATATTAAATAAAACCTGAAACTAGCAAGAGAGAGCATAAACATATGTGATAAGTGTTTACTGAGGCGTCAAATCAAGTGAGAGATTGGGTTGTTTTCTCATGAATCTACAACTAATTGTACTTTTTTTGGCAACCAGAGGAGCTGCCCCCTGCTGGTCATAAGACAGAATGCAGGTTTAAAACGCTTTCATTTTAAACCATCTGTGGTATTAATGTTCATAAACAATGTCATTGGTGGCTTCTGAAGATGCTGACTCTGCACTTCTAAAAGTGAAAACATCCAGCACAGAATCAGGAACACGTGAAGACGAGTAATCCATCCAAGTACCCGTTTTTCTTGTTTCACTTTAGAATCATCCTGTTTCTGAGTTATTTAAAAAACAGACCAAACCTAAACAGAACAGAAGTGTTAATAAGGCCCGAAGAATTCATGAGGTTCACATGAAACATGCCTCTCATCAGATAGGCCGTAAATATCAGCTGTAGCTGTACGCACACACCCATCTGATGCCGACTAAAGTGCATCAGATGTCCAAGTTATGTAATGCAAGTTTATGTACAGACTCTCAAAGATGCACCTCGACCCTGTTGCAGACAGGACTGTGGGCCAAAGGAGGCTTTCTTCCTAAAGGTTAAGGCTGACAGAGCAGTGACTGCAGGAAGAAAGAGTTACTGTACAAAGGAAGGATGTTCTAGCAATGCATTCGTGTACAGCAGCGGTGTCAAACAAGGTGAGGAAGTCACTTTTCTGCAGGCCTTTCCTCTGGTGTGTATCTGCGAGGTTACACGAAGCGCTGGTCTGACGTTTCTTCCTGAAACTCATCTGGCCAGCTTCCAGTCGCCACTCTTTTCACAGCCATGTCCCTTGCGTGACAAATAGCTGTTATACCTTAGCGCGATGATGTCATCCCTTGGGACTTTTAAAACTCAGCAGACTTGTGGGTGTTACTTTTATTGCTGGGTTTGCAGGGATATTTGTAAGATAGAGGAAATGTGTTTTCTCTTAACTTGCTGTCCTGAGCCACAGACACCACTTATCTGAGTGAAATACAGTCATTTTCTGTCCCCTGATCTGTTTTATAACTATCGATTTAGCTCAGAGATTTTTTTTTCTCTGTTGAAAGCAGTCTTTCTTTAGCTGAGGTCTTCTTTAAAATCCAGATTTTTGCAATTGTCAGCAGAGGTGATACTTGAAACCAAATGTGGTTGGCCTCTCATTGTGCTGCGAATACTCTCCAGCAACTGTCTTTACCTCAAATGTGCACACCATGTGTGCGTCTCCAGCATCTCATTTAGAAAACTAAACCTTGAGGTTGAGGTCCTGATTTTATTTTGATGAACCGCCCAGGCAGGCCTTAGTATTTGTTATGGTTACGTGGTGGTAATCATTAAAAATGATGGGGAAACGGGGACATGTAAATATTATTACCTGCGTGATTTAGAGAGTAATCTTTAAACATAAACAACAACGTACAGCATTTTGCTGACAGTTGTTTTATGCTCAGCGAGCCAAAAGGATCATCTGTGTCATGTCTTTGCAATTTACTGGGAAAAAGTTGGTTTAAAAGTTGTTTTTTTTCTTGATAAAATTATAGATTTTTCACAAAGAACAGTGTCAAATAAATGCTGCTTACAAACTCCAGCGATGTTTTAACACAGTTCATTTACATATAAACTGTTATGTGTTTAAAAAGTGTTTCTTCTAACTCAGGCTGGAAATGAGTTTTCCTCCACTGTCCTTATTCTGACATCGAGCTTGAGCATTTAAAAGGAGAATAAATCTTTATATTTAATTAAACTGCAAATCCACAATGATAATTGTGACATTAAGCATAGCGAGTGCTTAATGAGTGTATATTTCACTCGTGCTATACAGCGAGTACCTGAATGCATCACTTAATGTGATTTAATATTTCACAGAGAAATAAAATGTTTTAATTAATGTTTAACATGATGGAAATTCACTGATTCTGTACTGGTGTAAAGGAAGTAAACACTCTTCTGGTTCTTTTGACTAATACCAAACTTCACCGTTCTGAGGAAGCTTGTTTCCTCTGAACGGTTTCTGAGCTCAGCCTCTGAGCGGGTGAAAAAGAGCAGAGCAACGACTCCCCCAAATCAAAGGGGACCAGTTAAGGTGGTCTGGGCTTCTGACTAGAGTGCCTCCTGGATATCTGAGTGAGGGGTTTTGGACATGTCACACCCAGGACAGGAGAGATTACAACTCTCGACTGACCTGCAAACACCTTGTTGTTCCTCCAGAAGAGCAGGCAGAAGAGGCTGGGAGCGGGAAGGTCTAAGCATCTCTCCCTACACTGCCTCCCGTGTGACCCAGGCATAGACATGCAATAGAAAATGGATGGCCAGGCAGCGTGTTTGAGTTAATCAGGGCCAAATGATTTTGATGAAGAATGCAAACAGCTGATACCGGTGGTCTGTGTACTAAAGGTGTTGTTGGAGCTTGGACCGTGGTCATTTCCACCTCAGAAGCTTCCTCGATATCAGTCTGTAACAGCTCTGCGAATACGAGGCCGAACCGAGCAGCCTCGAGCTCTGTGGATCAGAAGGCTGGCTGAAGTCTTCACTGCCGTGCTAAAAATGGCAAATGGCTGTCTTTTAATTACAGATACAGCCGCCTCCGGGGTGGAAAGTGTTAATGAACAAAATCCAAGATACCCTTGAATGATGAATTCCTGGCATTCACCTATTAGACTCCGGTTCATATATCTCATTTCCCTCACCCTGTCCTGCCATTATCTAAACGCCTGCAGCTTCAGGCCCAGAGTAAACACTGGTGTCTGGGACTGAGGGCTGCGAGGTCACCGTGGATAGGTGATGACAGCTGAAGTCAGAGGACTGACTCTTGAGGGGTCACCCAGTCTGTCTGCCAGGGGCCTGAGGCACATAAGGAAGCATGGAAGGTGAAAGACTGAGTGCTGAGAGTAAAGAATGTGGCCACTTGCTCTGTGAGCCTCTGGACCCAAACTTAGCCTCAGACGTGTATCTCTTTCTTATTTTTAAACTATGAAATGTGGAACGATAGGCCATAGGCTACTCCTCTTATCTAGTTCATTTATTTAATTACTAAACCTGTCAGACAGTAACATCTTGCAGTGCATGGCCTAATATGGTGAATTAAGAGTGGACATTATATAATTTAATAGGAAGGCACGGCACACCCTCTTAGAGGTTGGGACTGCAAACTTTATCACAGATTTAGCCAAAGAACGTATGCTGCATAACTTACTACACACCAATCAGGCATAACATTGTGACCACCTGCCTAGTACTGGCCCCCGTTTTGTTGCCATAACAGTCCTGACCCATCAAAGCATGGACGAGACCCCTGAAGGTGTGCCGTGGTATCTGCAACAAGATGTTACCAACGGATCCTTCAAGTCCCCTAAATTGTGAGGTGAGGCCAGCACATCCCAGCACATCCCACAGATGCTCGATTGGACTGAACTCATTGCTGTGCTCCTCAAACCATTCCTGAACCATTATCCTGCTGAACGAGGCCACAGCCATCAGGGAGTACCGTTTCCATGAAGGAGCCTACATGGTCTGGAACAATGCCTAGGTAGATGGTACGTGTCATTGTAACGCCCACATGTGTGGCAGGACCCAAGGTTTCCCAGCAGAACGTTGCGTAACACAACTTCCCCGATCATCGTTAGAAATCCAGACTTCCTGCACTTCTGCTAAACATTGTTACTCAATGAACTGAAGTCTCTCCAAAATTCCTAAACATGAATAGAAACTTCTGTTCTTTAGTCTCGCATTAACTCTCTTACTGGTAGCTCAGGACAATCGTGGCACACCCGAGTGGAGACTACATTCACCATCTGGGAAGTGACCCAGTCTGATGTGTAGTATCTCCAGGTGTGTGGGTTTGGTGGATCGTGGGTTAGGATTACTGATATGTTACTCATACAGCACATGAAGACTTTGTGGCTGATTAGACGTCTGCACACACAAGCAGGAGCGGGTGCTGGACCCAAACAGTCCAAAAACGAGCTTTTCCCAGAGGTGAACACGTGGTCTGACATCATTAACGGTTTATGCAAAATATTACCTGACATTTTTTAACCTTATCACATACACAATAGCTCAGCCTGTGTTTGTCAGGGTCTACTTCCTGTTTAATCCTTGCCCCACCCACACATTCCTCGTCACACCAATGGGGATGTGTAAATGTCATTATGCGGTTAAGATGGATTTCTTTTCATTATTTGTTTGTTTGTTTTTAAAGGAAACTTTTCTCCTTCATCAGCTGAGGAAATAAACCCTGTGTGGTCACACTGTGCCCTCGCGCCTTACCTCCCGCTCACCCTTATTTCCCCCCATGTTTTATTCCAGCCTCGTGGCCCATAAATGGCAGCTCTGTGCGGCAGTGACAGCGTTAAAACCGCTCATGTCCGAGTCTCCACCTCCTATGTAAATGACAGCGTGAGTGAGTGGGACCCGAGGCGGAGAGCTCTTACTGAATGAGGCTGACGGGGACGGGGGGAGTTGCCTTCACGGACGTGTGTGTGCGCTCACAATAATAAGGAGGTGTGGGTCCGCTCTCTGCTGTTTGCATGTACCCGGAGCAGAGCAGCGATAGGCTACCTTTTGGATGCAATCATGTCACGAGCGCTGGGCTGTGCCACGAGAGCATCTGAATAATCCACACCGGCCATACGCGCACGGCAGAAGACTGAAGCGATGGGTGGCCAGATAACGCGAAATGCCTTTTACGGTAAGGAGCAAACATTTGTCATATCTGAGATGTTTCGGCGCCTTTGTTCAGGTCTTTGGCTGTGAGCTGCTCACGCTCTGTTATCAGGTACCAGCCTATTCTTTGCTCACAGTTACGTCACTCCTGTAATTAGAATAGGGGTCTCGAGACGCGCAGCTGTGTCTTCTGATTACGACGTAACAACCAGGATGTCCCCGGCTCCTCGCGCATTGACCTGCGCCATGTATAGCAGTAAATTGCAGGGAGGTGTTTGCACTGGGAGCAGCTTAGCTGGAGGAGAGGAAAGTTGTGGGGTTTCCCCTCATTACTAAACAGAGCGTGCAGCTGTGCCTCGAGAAATCAATGAATTGATTTTTTTTTTCTATTGTATTGTCCTGTATGCCATCACTAAGGTCCCACCTGGGGCGTGTCCAAAGGATGGGGCATGGGGTGGCACCAGGCCCCATAGATGGTATCTCTATGGGGGGGCAAATTTGGCAAATATTGTAGCTTGTGCTCCATACTGTCCACTTAAAGCTTTACTTCTTAGCTTCCAGATTGTAAAACATAATTCTGCATTATTTTGAATTCTGTGTACTGTTACCAGTGCCTGAAGTACTTTAGTAATAGTACAAACGTATCCAAATACACTCGAAGCAGGTGTGCAAATACTTGTTTTCTACACACTGTTTGTATCTGATCAGATATTTGGGTTTCTCGTGCTCCACGTGCCACACTATTCCAAATATCCTGCACAGACCCCCCCGGGGGCAAAGCATCCATCTGACAGGGCGGTTGCTGGCTATAAGCAAAACGCACAGGCCAGCTGAATTTCAAAGATGTGTTTTGGTGGTGTAGTGTTCTCTCCACGAGACCCCAGGGACCTTTTGTTCTGTTAATAAACAGTGGAGCTTCTGTATAGGTTCATACTCTGAATGTAGGCCAGCTTCAGTGCTTGTGTGGTGTCAGGCAGAGTTTTTAACAACAATAAGATGACAGTAACCCACCCGTCCACATCCCCACACCCCCTCCTTTCTACAACAGCAAAAAACAAAACAAGAAATGAGGAAGTGAGCCGTGCCAGCAGTGTGATGAGGAATTCGTTCCTCGTCTTTGCACAATTATTATTAGCATGGTGTGTCGTGTTTGGGTGTGTGTGTGTGTATATATACCTATGTGTTACTATGGGGGTTAAGCTGTGTCCCTGATCCTGCAGCCTCTTCTGGTTTTGACCACCTGATCGTTCTAATTAAAGCCCTGAGATTAATCCAATTACTTAAAGAGGGACAAGCTAAGACAGCAGGAAGAGCTCCTTTTCTCTGGGATCAAGGTCAAACGCCTCCGAAAATTAGAACACGGCGTTTTTCTTGTTGTGCGATCAGAATGCAGTCTTACCTGGTATTGGTGTTAGTCTCTAGCAAGGCCCAACTTATTATTTTTACTAACACAGCCTGTTAGAGGAAAACACGTCATTATATTTGTCCATAAAATTCAGTTTTGTGAATTTTAAATCACTTATTGAAAAGTTTTGTGTATTTCTTCAGTGTGAAGTTTGAGTGCAAAATTAAATCTCTCGACATGTTTTACTAATAAAACGGACTCAGAGCATGGCTGCTCTTTTGTGCATTACAACATTGTTCTGTGTGTTGATGGCAACAAAATATACAAAATGGTAATCAACTGTAAATTAGAAACCACTCGAATAAAACAGCACGTCAGTTTTCATATGGGAGAGGTTTGTTTTGATAGGGTGGCTTTTGTTTGCTTTAGGCTTTACATGCACCAGGTTTGCATAACATTTTGGTAAAAACCACGTCTAACCCAAATTTACAGACATAGTCGTGGAATTTGGAATCTGAATATAGTTATTATCAAATATGTAAGTCGAACAAATGTTCTGCTGTAAACATAAGGCTGTTTCGTGGCTCACGTGTGTGATGTTCTTGCAGAAATGTGAGCTAAGTCACATCTTATAAAGCTCGCAGTCTCCTCTTCATGGTTGATGTTAGAAAACTCTCCAACAGAACTTTTCCCTAGCAAACGTTTGGACCCATGGAAAGCGTTTACGTGTGATTTCATGTCCCAGGGCTCTGGGACTATTCAGTGTTTGAACTTTACTCAGAACTCGTTTGACATTACGCCTAGTTTTCTTTTGTTCAAAGATGCCTGTACAGATCAAAACTGTTCTTAACAATAAATACTGAATTCTCTGATGTTTTAAGAAGGATGCTGAGTGATTTTATTCCTGGATCTCATCACTTTAAACAAACATGGAGCAGTTCTGACAGTTGTGCAGAGTCCTGCACACAAACTGAAATAATTTAACTGTAATAATGACCAAAGCTGTTACTCGGTATTTTATGGTCTTACCTTCAACTGCAGACTTTAGTTTTGTCATCTTTTTTCACTGTAACTGCTTTTTCTCGTCTGCAGTCACGCCTGCCTTTGTTTTGCCAACAGCGACGATGTTTGCTGTCCTCGATGTTCCTCATAGTTGAGTTAAAACTGCAAATTGCTTGCTAGTAAGAACCTGCAGGTACAGCAGTGTCTGAGTGAGTACAGGAGGCAAGCATATGATAACTGGGAGTGATTCATAACCTCAGCTTTAATCACAGACTGTACAGAAAAAGGTTGCCATCATAGCCACTGCGACATCCTGTTTCGAGACCTCCATTTCAGCTCTTTTGCCACCACCATCTTGGTTTTTGGAGGTAGAAGTCTCCACGTGTGAAGGAGCAGCTGATGCTAGCTTTCATCCACACAAACACAGGTTACACCTTACAAATAACAATAAAAAATAGAGTTTTAGTCACCAGAACCACATAGAAAGCCATCATTTTGTCTGATAACTCAGTTAAAATGCTGTAAAATGCACAAACGTGGTCCTGAAGTGCATGGCAGTGAGTTTTTGAAGTGTCTGTGAGGCCCAACAGAGCTCGCAGCTACAGCTGTGTGTGTGTGTCAGCGTTCCTCTAATGGTGGAACTGTTGAGAGGGGGGGAAATTAGCTAAAGTTAGAATTTTAATGTGGGAGTCTTTGTGGTGGCTTCATCTTTCAGCCTCAGAGGCCGACACTTAGTCATGACAGGCAAGTTAAGGCCGGTCCAAAGCATTATGGGTACCCCGCCCCCCCCCCAATCAAAGTACAACTGTTTCCATGACAACCCACAGCCATTGATAGAAAGTGCTTCTTTCTAAATTTGAAAAAGCAGGCATTAATTTGTGAACCTTTGCAGTGATGTTTTCTTCTGCATGTGAGCCTTTTTGGAAAATGTGCCTGTTTAAAAAAGAAAGTTAAAATCGTTGCTCTGCGTCTCTCACTGTTTACGTGTTTGCACGAGCACAGCGAGAGCTGCTGGGGAACAGATTATGCTTTCTAAAATTGAATCTCTGCAGGCTGCTGTTCTCAGGTGTGAAGCACCAGAGCACATCCAAACAGCGTTTGCTGAGTCGGTTGCGTAATTGAGTCTGCCGAGTGTGTGGGAGCTCCACTTCTGTGCTCCCGATTGACTGAAAGTGGGCCACTGTCTGCGGCTGATTCGACGCAGCGTCTGGTTGCATTCGAGCTGAATTGGATTCTGTATCCGAATGCAAAGAGAAGCTATATCACAAAGTAAAGATTCGTAACTTTGTCGAATTGCACTGGGGCTCGGTAATGTCACGGGATCTGCCTCAGGTTATTGAACGCACCAGCAGCCTCTGTTTTTTTTGTTTGGTTTTTTTGTGTGTGTAGGAGAGTATAGTGACAGGAACGTATGTCTCTGGGTCAGGTGGCATTGTTGAGAGCGTGCATCAGTGTCGCACACATAGCTGTTGCTTCCTCTAACTTAAAGCATCAGCTCTCGTGACGGGTCACCTTCAAGGCAGCGCCCACACGATGACTTCCAGTCAGTACTGAATAGCATCTCGCATGCTTCAGTCAATACACGCTGCATGTCATTACGCCTCTCCACCAGCCTGCTCTCTTTCTCTAACAGAGAGGCATCGTGGGACAGCATTGTGCTCCGCTGTGCGCAGCCTTGTGATATTATTATTTATTGATTACTGTTGTGTAATCCCTTCCGTGAAGAGAATGTGATAAGACTAGTGGGCCGTAGTGGATGACGTCAGTCAGACTTCATCGTATCCACGTCTCACCTTTCACTACCAGGTCGTCCCAGTGTGAATTATTTAGGCGTCGCTCTGCAGCAGGTTAAGCTCTGAGCAGGGCTGTTGAGCACATTTCATTTGGTAGTTAGTTATGTTATGATCATTTGTAGCTTCTCATTTGCAGGTGACTTTATTCCGTTTAATGTAATTTCAAATTGAATCCGTTTTGTTCTGTCCAATCTGCTGGCCATTATAAAGACATGACTGTGGACTGGGTGGGGAATGAATATTTCATATAGTTTTTGTTCGCTCGCTCTTTTTTTATTTTTTATTTTATGAAACCTGTCCTGTCAATTCAGTTCAGTTTTTTTATACATTTATACAAATCACAAGGGGTCCAGTGGTTGCACTTTCTATTTCCTCCAGTGGAAACCAGTTTGGATGCACATTTTCTTGTTTAAAAACGCCGTTATTTGCTTCACGTTGGCTTTCTAAGTGGACCAGTTATAAACTGTTTCAGTGGTGGTTGCACATATTAAACATGGGCTAAGTTTAAATAATGAGATAAGAGTCTGAACTGTAGAAGTAATCCCTGTGGCCCAAGAGCTCAAAACTCACTGATTTCAGGCCTTTTTTAAAACCCGTGGTTCTTTATGATGTCAGTAAGAGCATGCGGTCGTCTAAAGCACCAACTGCTGGCTATGAGAGCAGAAGACCTGGCTGTGTGCCGTTTCTGTTACTTCTGTTTGCAAGGGGGAGCTAATCAGAAGAAAGTTAGCTTAAAGCCAGGAGGAAGGTCTTCTTTCAGAGAGTGTAACATGTGAAGGGGTCATGGAAAGCTACCTTTGCACAAGGTTGAAAACATGGAGTTCCTCTGTAGCATAAAAATCTGCCAAACTGATACTGAAGCCAATCAGTATTTCAGTTAAAAAGGAGAACTGGTGGTGAGTTACATTATTGTATTACAGTTTGTTGAGCCGCTTGGAAAGTAAGTAAGCTGTTAGAAATGTGCTTGGACTTTTGAGTGACCAACATTTTTTGATTGGTGCTATAAAACTCAGGCAATATTTGACAGGATTAGTATTATGGGGCTTTCAGACATAATGCAGCAAGCTCTCAGAAAGGCATTATTTCCAAACTCCTTCAAATGAGGTCTCTCTCCCACTTTGTCCTGAACATTCGTCAGGAACCCTCGGCGTTACATTTTAACCCTCTGTGCTTCTCTTGGTCGTCGTCAATGTCAAAGGTAGGCTGGTGGACTCGGTGGACGTCCCTCAGGGAAAGACCCTGGGAGCAAAGTCAAAGTCATCATCTTTGCAGGAGTTGTTGATGAAAATGAAGAAGGAGCTTTTAGATGGAAGAAGTTAAACTTCTAGCATGTGGTTTGTGTCGGGAAAGGCTGCATTTCACCCAAACCTAGATCGTTTTTTCCTGTAATCAGCAGTGTTTGTGCCTAAACCTTATAAAACATCAGCTAAAAAAAGAGACGTGGACGGGATCACCTGACACTGATCTGTGCGGTCTCACTGGGTCACCAACACTAGACCAACAGATCTATCACGATGTTCCTTAACAACATTTCTGATCTTTTGGTCGCCACCAGCGATGCAGTGACTTCCTGGTACCTGCCCTCAGGTAGAGTAGCAGCCACAGCTACCGTTGCAGTCGGTGCCTGTTGAGTTTTATATGATCTGCCTGCATCTGTCACACATGTGTGCAACTTTGGAGATGAGTAATAAGAGGAAACGTAACACTCTGGGTGACTCTGTAAGAGGCACAGCATGTTGTTCTTGTACCTGTACTGTAAAGCCTTCTTGCCGAAATGATAATGCATGTGATTAATTGTCGCCGTTATCGTGTGATTCATTTCACTGTTGCAGTTACATTAGACTGAAATGGCATTTTGTCATGAGTCAGTGCGATTAAATGCATCATCCAGACACTGCTATGTAAACCTCATTAAGAAGTTGTTTGTCATTGCCCTCCAGGCTTGTTGGCAGTGTTTTAAATGACGCTGTCAGCTGATCTACAGAGAGAAACATCTGAAAAAGAAGAAAAGGAGAAGCGTTTTCCACCTGTGAAGTTTTGGTAAAGATGAAATGGATTTTATTTATCCGCCCTGTGTTGGTAATGTTTGCAGTTATCCCGAGAGAACGAGCTGAAGCTAAACAGTCCGCTTTGTGTTTTCTTAACAAATGATTCTGGTGAGTGATCCAAAGTACACCAGTACATTAATGCTCATTTACTTCTAATAGGTGCATAAATAAACTGTGATAAGCTTGAGTGGAAATGTAAACCTGTAAGGATCTGGTGTTTGACGTTACACCCTACACCAGTCTGCGTGTTTGTTATTCCCATGTTCCCACATTGCTTAAAGGCTTGATGTGCTATCGTAAAGTCACAAAAGTAACTCTGTGTGCGAGGTTGTGTTTTCTCTAATGTTTCCCAGGATGAGCTTCAAGCTGGACTTCACATGGCAACAAGTGCAGAGAGTGGGTTGGTATGTGGGCTACCTGTGCTTTGAATGATACAGCCTCATCGTGTTTCCATGGTGCTAAAAATTGGGCGTATCAGTGGAGATCTGGGTCAATGACATGTGCAAACACCGGTCAGGGTTTGTTTTAGTCCCCCTTGGAGATGGGTCGGAGGCTTTGGACACAAAGTGTGTATCACAGCAGAAAAGTGATTTTGCATACACTGCTAATGCAATATGTTGCCTTTGTATATGAAGCAGTATAGCCTGGATATTAGTCTTCATCATTTTATGCAGCGCATGGTTCAAAATCTCTGCACAGCTGAATGAACGGCCGAGGTTCCAGCGAGTGTGGGGGGTTATATGGCACAATACAGCTCAGCTGTTACCTCACAGGAACATTTCATTTGAAGAACAGCTTTTGCAGGTGTTCCACAGAACAAGGAAGTGATGTTCCCACTAGACACGGAGCAAATATTTGAATAGTGTTCTGGACACATAAAATTCGATTAGCATGGGAAACTGCTTGAGTTGAACAAAAAAAACCTCTCATCATCCATCTGAATGAAATGATGAGACCGCAGAGATGTTCATTGCAGTATGACGGTATTATCTGTCTGTGTACTGTGACGAGGGATCGGACCTGTCGCACATGTGCTGTCATTAGTGGGATAAACAACCCTCTGCACTCCTGGGCAGAGGAATACAAGCTTTTAACCCTGTTTGTTCATAATAAGACATCCTTGACCTTTGGCAAAATGGCTCCTATGAGGCTTTTAAAACAGCCTCTTCACTGATAACAAAAGTATAAAGCTGTGTGCACAAGAACGGGTTTAGCGGAGGCAGCTGTTAGACTGTAGTCAACAAGAGTTATTTACATTGAGGGGTCACATCCCGGGCTCTGAGGACATGAGCATACTCCAGGATTTGTGTTCCTGAGGTAATTGGACGACTGAGACGGGCTGCTTGAGGCAGCTTTGTTTTTCTGGTGGCTTCAACAAACAGCAAGCCTTAAACAAAGCCCACCAAGTGGGGAAATAGTCGATATTTGGTCAAAAGTAAATTCAAAGCTTAAGCCATATAGTCTGAGTGCAGTGGCCAATGTTCTTCTGCAAAGAAGCTATCTGAACAGCAGGTAACTGGTATCCAAATCAAGTAGGACTAGCAATAAGTTATCATGCATTTCAGCATTTTCAAGTGGAGCTGGTACAAGAAACATTTTTTTTAGCCAGCTGCAACCTTAAGACTTTCTATAGTGAAGGCAATATTTATGCTGCTGCTGTGTTTAAAGCAGTGCCATCACTGTGTTTCATGAACTATCTAAGAATTGCATTAAAGTACATATCCTGAGTATGCTGACAGGTTACCCACGCACGCATCCATCCATGCTTCATTCATTTCAGGATTACAGGGGAGGATATACCCTGGACAGGTTATCAGTGTCTTGCAGGGCTAGCACACAGAGACAGACAACCATTTGCACTCACATTCACAGCTATGGGCAGTTTAGGGTCACCAGTTAACCTTGCTGCACCGACTGCATGTCTTTGGACTGTGGGAGGAAGCCAGACACCTGCAGAGAACCCACAAACATGGGTGTGCAAGCTCCACACAGAAATACTGGCCAGGTGGTGGATTTAAACCCAGGACCTTCTTGCTGTGAACCAACAGTGTTAACCACCGCAACACTCCGGCCTACCTGAGTTTGCTCTTCTGCAGCAGCAGCAGAAGCAGCTTAAATACTGTGGCCTGTTTGGGATTTGCCAATTGGATGTATGGACGTTTATCAGCTGAGACATCAGCCGATGTGGGCTGGCACTGAGATGAGCTGATCTGCCAGGATTACAGCTGAGCTTGACTTCATGATGCTGCCTAAACGAGTGCTGCGCATGTTACCTTGGAGAGGAAGAAGTACCACGAAGAGGAGAGATATTTGGAGACCGTGTAGTCTTGATATTCGCTCAGAAGTTAAACCAGCTGTGAATTCAGCGTTTCCAAAACGTAACCGTTGACCCACAGATACCTGAAATGGATGCTTTTTTTTTTCTGTGTTCACTAGTACTCCTGTTTGTTTGACTGGAAAAACACAACCAAGCAAGACTATAAATATAACTTTATTGTGTCTCAATAAACAAAAGGCATCTGTGGTGAGCTCACTGATGGCTGCCGAGTGAGCCGATCAAGACCTTTAGATACCACGGGTTGCTAAGGAACATGAATTCACACGTAGCCCCTTCTCTCTGCAGCAGCTGTGCCTCTTTAGAGCCCGCTAATTCATTCAGCTCAAACTGCCCAGGACCACGTGAACCACATTCAACAGCCGCTCCTCTGTAGCACTGCCTAAGACAAAAGGCCTCAGCGGTCTTCTTAAGTTCGGGGCCAGATAGAATGGTAGACATGCTGTGTAAAACTGTAGTGTTATTACAAGATAAACACAGACAAACACAAAGACGGACTACAAAGCGTGCTGTTGTCTTTGACTAAATATGTGGACTTATCAGGACTCTGCAGGACATCTGCTGCTGCCCTTGAGTTGGCTTTCATTGTTTCAGGGTCTGGTCAAATCAGGCAGGCCTCTGTAAAACTGAATGTTAATCATATAATTCCGGCAATTTTTGTAATGAGGCACCTGCCACAGTTTCTTTTCATATTCAAACGCTGTAATAGAGGCAGAATCACACTGTACATTTAATGTAGTGGACTGATGGACGACAGTTTCTTTCTCCTATCAATACGTAGCCAGGCATTTCTGTGTTGAAACATTTTCAGCACAGCTGACTGGAGTTTGGTGGGGAAAAACTGAAACATTCAGCATAAACATCAGGATTTGCTGATGTTTATTGTGATGTATCAATCGCTCAGACCGGAGGAGATGGAATTTCTTTCTAGATGGCAAATCATACCCGGAGAAATCTATGAAAGAAGAGACAGCCAGACCAATTTCTCTGCTGACAGTAGCTCGAGTAGTCCATAATGCAACACAGCTATGAAACATGTAGTGCTTTGAGTCTGCAACAGGACTCTCAATAGATCTCTTATCTTACAATCACAGTTGGTATTGCTTTGAATTATTGCTGTGAGAGGATACAAGTGCAGTCTTTGTAGATACAGCTGGTCAGGTGAGGAAAACGCTAATCGCTAACTGATGTAAGCAGGGGCCTGACAAGCCGAGGGAAGATGGATTATACCCCATAACCACAAAATACTGGAATGTTTAAACACAAATACAGAAACTTCTGGAAGGCATTTAGCATCTCAGAATGGTAACGTATTGAATATCAGATCAGTCGAATTTTGAGGATTCTCTCCTTCAAAGCTAAAAACTTCCTCTCAGCTCAGCTGCAGAATACTAATTTAGTCATTCTAACCTGGCGGTTAGTGGCCGTGGAAAATCTGTAAAAATTGCTCAAGTGCATGTTTCTAGTAGCTGCTCAAGTGCTGCGGTCACACTCGTCTCACTCGGACTCCATTCAGGCACTTCTGCTGCCCATGCATTTAATTATCAAGTCAGTCATGCCTTCCTCTGCGAGTCTTCTTCACCACCGGAAAGCAGCCATCGAACTGCTTCCCGGGTTTTGGGTTGAAGTGCATGACCAAGCGCGATATGTGATATTTAGTCTTGCTAGAAACTTGCAATTGACCTGTTTGGTTGGTTATTGGACTGCAAGAATTATACCTTAACGTCAGTTTAATTGGGTCAAATAATGTATATGCAATATGTTCAAACAGCATCATACTTCACACGGCTTCTACTGAGAATTTGTGGTCACAGATGTCCAACAGAGCGTCTCACGGCCAACGCGGACCATGTAATGCAGCCATTAGATTTCAGAATGGCTGTTTGTCTGGGAACAGCTCATTTTGTGAGTAACTAAAGAGCATCATTTGTCTTGGACATGTGTTTTTGAAAGTTTTCAGCCTGCAGGCCCAGTGTGATTATTGCTGATTAGCTTATTACTCTTCTACTCACAGATAATCAACAAAGAACCAAATCCTAGATGATATTTCCTTATCTGATGTCATTTTGTGTGATAACATTTTGAATTACAAACATCAGATGCTAACTGCATTGCTGGAACCTAACCTCCTGCTCCTAATTAGGACGTTTATTTGGTTTGTTTTCAATGAAATTCATGGCTTTGTTCTGCTCTTTTGTCTCTCGTTGCCTTAGACTCCCTTGGTGGCCCATTCCCGTCCACGTCACATCGATGTCACCACAAACCCAAGAGGTGCCTGCCTATCCACTGTGGCAGTGTCGGTGGGCCTCTCCCCATCAGCCCACTTCTATTCCATCCAAACGCCAAGGGGTCCCAAATTGTCATGGACCTTGCCCAGAAGACAGCAAAGAGGCAGGCCAGTTTCTGCAATGCCATCACCTTCAGCAACCGGCCCATCACGCTCTATGAGCAAGTCCGCCTCAAGGTACATTTTTCACAGAGTGGAGCACTTTTCCTCTCGAGTGTCTGAGAGCTTTTAAACTGTCAAAACTGTTGTCTTAGTTTTATCTTAGCTTGACAGTTAAAAGGTTTTGTCCCCCAGTGTAAACTCAAATTCGCTGTCTGTGTTGGATAGACGTGATGCAGTTATTGATTTAAAGCCTCAAAAAGCAGACGTTTCTATTTATGGCAACATTTTTATAATTTGATATTTTTCACGTACCAACAAGTTTTCTTCTTTGCAGATTACCAAAAAGCAGTGCTGCTGGAGTGGGGCTCTGCGTCTGGGCTTCACCGCTAAAGACCCCTCCAGAATAAACCCAGACAACCTTCCCAAGTACGCTTGTCCTGACCTGGTGTCTCAGAGTGGCTTCTGGGCCAAGGCGCTGCCCGAGGAATTTGCCAACGAGGGCAATGTCATCGCCTTTTGGGTGGACAAGAAAGGGAGAGTCTTCTACCGCATTAACGAGTCCAGTCCCATGCTGTTCTTCAGCGGGGTCCGCACGGCCGAGCCCCTCTGGGCCCTCATTGATGTTTACGGCCTGACCCGCGGCGTGCAGCTGCTAGGTAAGAACATGGTGGAGGGAATGAGGCGTGTCTTGATGGGCTTGGTGTGCATATCATCCAATAACAAAGTAAATAACTGTTTATAAAAGATCAAACCACCCTGCCATGTAGAAGGGCTCTGTGTCAGAATATTTAAATATAGTTAATAGAATTCAAACATGGCGCTTTTACCTTAGTCCGTCTTTATTTAGTCAAGATTTACCAAACTAATTGGAAAATGGTGGGTGTTCAATAAGAGCGCCCAGCTGCCTTTGTCCACCGGTCCCCACAGGCAGCTTAATCCAGCCCCAGTGCTGCGTTTCATGAGTAATTAGCTTTTGTCCTTCTAGAATAACCTTGAAGCAAAGTTCTTTCACAGCTGATCACCAAAAATCTTCAATTCAGAGTCTTTAATTTGTACATCTTAGCCCTGCATGCATCAACATCCAAGATAAGGGTTGGAGAATGGTACCAATACATATTGCTTTAGATGTCATACACAGTCAGGTGAATGTGTTGGGAGCAATACGGAGACCCACCAAGCTTCTGTTTGGTGGATGACACACCTGTATCTACCTTAGCCACGGTCACCTTCTTTTCTCGTCACTTTGAAAAACATCTAAAGTGATAAGAAAGTAACCGGGTGTAAAGACAACCTTTCATGTTGGTGTTTTTACTTTTAACATCACTGCTGTTGAAAAAGTGAGTTCTCCTTTTGTTTACTGTATGTCTACAGGTTACTCACCCCGCTGCTGTGTGCAGTAAAGCCTTCGGCCAGCCTCAGAAATATTTGGCCCACATGTTTACACCAGAGCAGCGGAGGCACACTGTTGTGCATTATCCAGCTATGCTACGTAGCTTAGCATGCATACCCTGCATACATAGCACAGGATAGTATGGCCGTGGCTTTGATGTGGGAACTTGTGTGCTCGTTCTTGTTTTCCCCTTCAGAGCTGATGCTGTTGTAAAAATACACCAGGGGTCACATGTCCCATGTTTGATTGTATTTGTGCTGGTTGACAATATCTCCTCCAGGCTGGCAGCGGCGGATGTGTAGTGTCCCGAGCATGAGGGGAATCCATATCTTTGTTTTCTCTGTTTTTACACCATAATTGCAAAAAGTCTCGTTGCCGTTTGCAACATTTTTCCTACTCAGTCGGTGTTTGCAGGGAGGAAAAATGGTTATTAATGGTTGTTTCATTTTAAAGGAACATTCAAAAAAGGGTTCATGCACATCAAATGCAAAAGCTGAGCTTAGCACCCGGAGCTTTAGGGTGATTAAACTCTCTGTCGAACATCTTTCTGAGATGCCTGACCCTCGAAGACACTGCTTCAAGCACCGTTTTAATCAGAAACTGGTCCTCTCCCCTTAAGCCTTCTGCTTAAGTCATCCTTACTGTCTTTTTACTGTCAGGCCATGTGCAGGGCTGCCTACAGAGTGAGTCTCAGGGGGCCTACAGACTGACATCTGCCCTCATAAACGGGGGCCTGTTCAGAGGGGGGGGGGCACTACCAAAGGCTGAGAGAGAGAAATGCATCACCCAGACCAGACACCATCTTTGTGATGGTGAAAGGCCAATTGTGTCAGCTCTGTGCATCACGTTTCTGTGCGTTTCAGGAACCTTTTTACTGCACAGGCCACATCCGAGGCTTTATTTATGGAGCAGCTACAGTAGTAGCTGTAGTCCTCGCCACTCTAATCGCTGTCTTGGATCAATTTGGTCTGGCAGTTGTGTACATTTTATCTTTAAGCCCCTTTTTTTATTTTAATTTGTGATGTTCACAGTTGTAACCAAGCTACAGCGCACCTGCCAGAGTCCCCTCTCAGATCAATAACATTTATTTTCTCTCCACGTCCGTCTCTAACAGCGCTGAGTGAGATTATTCACTGTGCCTGCTTGGGAAATGCTGTAATCCTCGCTACATAAAGAATGAATTAAAATTCTGTGGTGGATTAACCGTACAGCTTGTTTATGCAGCGCAACAGTTTCATAACGTACAGCAGCCTGTGGTCGTGTGTTCATTCAGTGGGGACAGTGATTCAAACGCACTGAAAAGCCTCCAGTATCTCTCCAAATCACCCATTCTGCCTGTCTTCATAGCACTTTACATGCTTCTTCTTCCAGCTGTTTCATTACGCTGCACAGTTACTGGCACCCAGTTTATTTAATGACTCTGATGCATTTACTGACTGTCAGTTCATATTTGGAGGGCTGTTTTCCTTTATTGAACGCTTACCTTAGGCAGGTGCTTTGCTTTATTGTGACTAATGGTAAAACAAGTGCAAGGCTGGTCTTGTCTCAGGTGCTCCCAGGTTGTTGCTCTGCAGCTCAGTGCTCTCACCTGCCGTTCTTACAGCCCACAGACAATTAATATTAGCTGCTCCGTTTAATAAGTGGCTACATGCGTGCCTGACATCATCAGGGATCTGGGACAGTGTCCCAGATCTGCTCCAGGGCATCACTGGCTCTTGGACAGTCTGAGGTGCTACCTGGTGGTGATGGATGGACTGAAACATCCCAGAGGAGTTCTGTTGGATTTAGGTCAGGTGTGAGGACCAGTCAATGGTATCAGTTCCTTCATCCTCCAGGAGCTGCCTGCATACTCTCGTCATGTGGGGCTGCGCATTGTGGAGCACTGAGGGAAACCCAGGGCCCCCTGCACCGGCGTAGGGCCTGACGATGAGTCTAAAAATGTCGTCCCTGCCCGTAGGTTAACATTGTATGCCTCCACAGACCATGGGCATGCTGAATGATGTTACAGGCAGGCTTATGCAGACTCTTTCCTGTCGGCCACATGTTCTTAGGGTGAACCTGCTCTCACCTGTGAAAAGCACAGGGCTGCCAATTCTGGTACTTTATCATAAATGACAATTCACGTTGCCAGGTGTTGAACACAGCGTCCACTAGTGGACTTCGGCCCCTCGGCCGCCTTCATGAGGTCTTTTTCTGATCATGTGGTCAGAGCCATTCACACCAGCAGCCTGCTGGAGGTCGTTTTGTAGCTCTGGCAGTGCTCATAATGTTCCTCTTTGCACGAAGGAGCAGATGCTGTTCCTGCTGATGGGTTAAGGGCCTGTCTCCATGCTCCTGAGACTCTACCAGGACCCTACAGCAAACCTGCTGCTGATGTGCCATCCCGGAGGAGCTGTAGGGTCCTGGTATCACCACATGGACTCTAGGCAAATGCAAAACTAGTGATAAGAGAGTCAGGAAAGATGAGAAGGGGAAAAGTGCCCGTGAAATCCACCTGGAAAATCATCCTGTGTCATTGTTGCCCCTCTAGGGAACCTGACTGAACTTCAGCTCAAACTGATTTACAGCCCGTGCTGCTACTTCATAAAATACCAGATCAATAGCTTGATGCTCTGATGAAAGTGTTGCTTTAATTATTGGAGCAGAGTGTGCGTATCGTCCTGTTTCCCTGTGTCACGCAGACACTTCTCTGTCCTGAGACCGCTGTGCTTCTCTTTGGGAGCAGTTCAGTAACATAAGTGTAAAACTCTGACTTTATGTTCAATCTGGCAAAACACTGCGATGTGAGTTTGTTATTAAAAGCGATTCACATTAAACAAGGTCATCTGACCTAATGTTAATACAAAACATCTTTTCTGTATTTTCAGTCAGTGAGATTTTAGAAGCTTAATCGTCATAATTTGATCCCACTGTTAGAAAAACGTTTCTTTTACCACGTCCAGGCCAGCGTGTCGAGCAGCCTCAGTGGGCTGCGAGTTGTCATTTGTTCACCACCTCGAGACTGTTCTGCGGTCGGCTCAGGATCGGAGGATGACCTCAGGTGACATTTAGGATGACTTTGATGTAGAACGATTGAAATGGGAACCGTGTCATACGATAGTCTGCCCCGCAGTAATCACCACGAGGGCGACACCACACACGAAGAGTCCGGGGGGGGCGATTTAGTGCTTTCACGCCTCCACGAGCGCGACGAGAGCAATTTTAAGATTTTCACCTGTCACCTTCCATGAAGCTGGGCCATAAAAATGATGGAGCGACTCCACTACGTGTACACACACGCAGCTTTGTTATACACGTGATTTCTTTTCACGTCAGTCTGCTTTGCCAGGAAAGTTTGGAGCCTTCGCAGCATACAAACATCTCTGTATTTTAGGCTCCTGCTGCAGAGAAAGGTGTCAGATATAGTTACTTCTCCGCTTAGAAGCCTGGGGTAGCGAGTGATTGACTGCACCTGGCTCGAACGGGGCAAACACAATATTGTGGAGGTTTGCCAGGATAATCTTTTGGGCAGACCGAAGCCGTCCCCACAGGCTTGAAATCCAACGAGCCACAAAGGCAGTTTAATATACACCGATGTCCCGGTTCCTAGGGTTAGCCGTCACACTCGTACGCACGCACACACACACAGCAGGACTTTACTTGACATCGGGAAGGAGGTTGAGTATCTGAGTAATTCCAGCTGTTGTGAAGCCAGCAGGACTCAGATTGTATGAGTCAGTCACTGTGGAGCTTTAATCAAGACGGGCCCTCTGTGGGACTTCCCTGAAGGACGAGAGAGAATAAAGTCTGATTGCAAAGCCTCAAGGCCGCTAACACCTCTCGACCGGGCTGACTCAGAGTAGGTGTTGGCCAATCTAGCTGTCACCCCAAAGAAGCACAGCAGTTAATTTAGTTCATACAAAACATGGAAGAGAGGAATGGAGGAAAGCTGTAGTTACACTCTCCAAAGAGCCTCTGATATCTGCAGTGTTTTCAGCTTTCCTCAAGTGATGGATTGAATTACATGGTAGCTTTGGACTGGAGAATGAGGTCCCACTGAGCCAACAGGAAGCAAAAACACTTGCTGTCACTCAAAACACTTGCAGTTATGAAGGTGGCGCCGATTTTAAACTCTAAACCATGAAATGTGGTGCAGTGGCGTGCTGAAAGCTACACGCTCCTCTCGCTTACGTAACCTCGTGTTATTCTGCAGGACGACTCCGCAGAGACCGCAGAGCTGTGCTTTTGTACAAAGATGACAGATGTGCACGAGGTGTAAAGAAGTGCAGCGAGAGTAAAACAATGTGCGAAGCTTTGACGGATGAAGGCGCAGCAGGAGCGGCTCTTTGTTTACGTCTTTCACGAGATGTGTCAGAGCTAGCTTATCTCTGACAGCGTGTCAGCGTGCGAGGCGGGGTCGTCCCGTTCTGAACCGTTCGCAACATGACAGCCTCGGTGAGGCTAAAGTGAGCGATGCCATCTCTGATAGAAACGGCATCGCTCATGTGCTCCCGGGTAGCTTTGCAGCAGGTTTGCTTTGGAAAGCAGGTGGAAGAGCAGCTGAAAGCAGGTTTCCCTTGACTGATGTTAAAAATGTTGGAAATGGTGATAAGGCACAATATTTGTCTTTTTTCTTTGGAGCTGTCAAAATAAAATGCAGCTCGCGTCTGGCAGCGTTTAACACTGACGTCTGACACCTGATTAGTCACTGCAAAACACGGATAAACTTCAGACGCTGTCGTCAACTTTACTCAAGACTTCTGAGAAGTAATGTGACATTAAAGAGTTTCCCTGCAAACTGGCGTAATGAACATGCTGGTAGTTTTACTGTTTCAGTCTGTTTGATATCAGTGGGCTAAAAACAGCTTTCACCACTTTCCAGATATCTCGTGTTGTGATCTCTGCTGTTTTAGCTCTATTGCATTGCTCTAATGATATCATCTGACAACATTACCCTGTGCCGTCAAATCTCTAATGTTTCATTAACTTGCTGTCATTCAGCAGTAGAAGAATATTTCTTGTTTTTCTTCGGAAACTCTCGAGCCTTTTACCAGAAACCTCCCTGCTCCTCGTCCTGGTCGTCTTCTGAGAAGAAGTTTATGAAAGCGGGCTAGATTCTTGGCTTTGCATGAGGGTCTGTTTGTCACAGTGGGAAGAAAGTGGGACTCACCGAGTGAGTCTATAAAGAAGACAGTCTGGTTTCTTTTGCCAAACCCACACACACACACACACACACACACACACACACACACACACACACACACACACACACACACACACACACACACACACACTATCTGCAGTGAAAAACGTTCTATACATCAAATGACGAGATGAGAACGCCGCGTGATGAGACGTGACAAATCTTAATTATTAAAGTCCAAAAGTGTGTTCAGAGAATAATAAACACTCTTTTCTTTCGGACACAGCGACCGAGTCTGATCTCCTCTGTCTCCCTCCGTAGTGTACTCTGGCACCGACGCAGGAACTCCGCCAACTTCTGGAGTGACAGGAGTCTATTAGCTGTGTTTGAGTTCTGCGGCGCGGGTTCCCCTACTTCTGGGAGAAACCGACTGCTTTCAGTGAAATGATGATTTGATTGCTGCGAGCACTTGACTGGCGCTGGTGTTTGACTTGGCAGGATTCAGCCTCCCAGTTAATAGCGGCACTTACAAATCCTGACGCTTCACACAGGCCCTCCAATAAAAATACACAAAGCAGAAAAGATGGTGTAAATCTGCTCTTTTTCTCTTCTCATTTAGGAAATGTGGTGGGTTCAGTGTTGTAAAGACCTCAACACACCAAGCAAAGCAAATTTAGCAACGCTGTGTTTCTTGGCTAAACCGAGCTGCGTATAATTCATGATGGCTGTTGGTGAGAGAGTTCAAAGGCTAAGAAGGGTAAACAGGATTTGTATGATTTGGCATTTACGATTCGTTTCAAATGAGCGTGCTTTGGCTGAGTCGGGCTCTCTGTAAGCGCTGAGCGGTCCAGCAGAGAACTTTTAACAGGGGTAAAGCAGCGGTGACTCATCGAGATTCATGTCGACTGATTCTTCTCAACTCTGGGTACAATCGGACCAAAGAGAAACCGAGTTCAGATCGCGATGCTCAGTGGAGACGCTGCCAGAGTCTCAGTCGCCCTCCGAGTCTTTTGGGGAATCGGTATCTTAATCGAGCGTAGTGTTACTTTGGGCTCGGCTCGCTCTTCCACACATCTCACAGTGGGTGTACTGTTTAAGCAGTTACGGCACATCTGCAAGCCACCTTGGAGCCCACCACTCCCCCACTTCCTTTTCCTGCAGCTGCTGTTTAGCTTCTCGTTCACCTCCAGGTTTGGTTTGAAAAGCACAGTTTCCAACAGTAAACAGGAGTTTAAACCCTGTAACGATCCCCCAGAGGAGGCTTTAATGCTTGAACGGTAACCCTGTGAGCTAAACTAGGATCGCTTGGATAGTTTTCACACTGTTATGTCAAATTTGTCTCTATTTTAAGTTCACTGACTTCATCAGTGTCACAGGTGTTGTCAGTGATATCTTTTCTTTGCTACTGCTTTTCCATATATTTACCATTTGGTTAATTAGCAATGAAAATCATTGTTATTCCAAAATAACTGATATAAGTCACTGTTTTTTATCTGAGTGCTGATGTTTCTCGTTTTGTTCTCCATGTTTAGATGTTCCTACATTTCCTTTAATGTTGTCATTGTCACAAAATGAGTCGGAATAATCTATACATATACTTTAAAGTAGGATTTATGTATTTGGTCTGTGAAAAGGTGTTTTAAGCCCTGACCAAACAGTTTGGGTGCCTAAATCTAAATGGAGAGTAAAAATGACAGTAAGTTGAAATATAATCCAAAAATAATGGTGACTGAAAATGAACCTTAAACATTTTTAAATATGCATTTTAAAAAGAAAGAGAACACTACAAACAGCCGACGACGGGAACCCGAGTTTCCTCTCAGAATGGATGTGAACAAATTTAGGACGAAGTGGAAAAACTCAAAGGACAAATGTCCCAGCATTTAGACAGAGCCTGGACTGTCAGCTGATTTAAAGTGTCAGATTTTTAAACATGCCAAAAGAAGGAAATGCACCAATAAAAAAAAAAAAAAAAAACAGGTCTAAGAATAGACAACCCGTAAATTTTAAGAGCTGTGGACCTCGTCAGGGTTTCACAGAATACAAGAAGCATAAAGTAAACCTTTAAACTCATAGAGGAAGTGACCCCGACAGACATTTATGTTTTGTGTGGCTGGAAACGACGTGTGAACGAGTTGTGAGTCTAAACATTAGCTGAAAGACGCTAAAAGTAAGCCGAGCTATGCATGAATCCTGTGAGTCGGTGTGAAAGAAGCACCTTTCACATTAGATGGTTCATTTTCCAACAGTGATGAATGCACTCTCCTCCATACGTGTGCGAGCAGAGTGCTGGATGTTTGTGGAGGGGCTGTCGGTCTCCTCGCAGTAATAATTAGCCTTTCTCCGTGTGCGAGCACGGGAATAAAACTGGGGGGCTTTATTATAAGAACCTTATGATGGAGGTTATTAGCGCCGAGGTCTTGGCATGCCGATTGGCAGAGACACGGCGGCACATGCTGAATTCTGCCGATGACCTAAGGGACAGGGCTTTTGTGACTTACCGGGCATTTTGCCCGGCTCTTTGTTATGGCCATGTGTTGCCCTGAGAGCATGCTGCTCTTTCGAAAAGCCCCGGGTTCAAAGCCTCCCCGCCCGATTGGGGACTGGGGATTGGGCCAGTGCCAGGGAATAAAGAACTCCCAAACATCTAGCACAAAGACCCCTCTGACTCCATCCCTCCCTTCTACTGTCCCTCTCTTGCTCTTGTTCTAGATCCTGCTCGCTCTCTCGCTTGGCCAGTCGGTCTGCGTTGTTTTAATCCCCAGGTCGGTCACTGCCGAGCTCCACGCTGCCTCTTTCTGTGTTGTCTCCCTCACTCCGCTTTATCTATTCATAACAAAAGCTGCCCGGATATCCAGCTATACCTTCCAGCCCTCTTAGCTGATCCCAGCTGGACAGTTCCCTTCACATCTACAGACACCCTCCCCGAGTCCTCTTCTCTCGCTTTCAAATCTCTTCAGGATCCTTCTTTTCATTGTCTTTCCGAGTTCCAGCTCTCCCTCTCAGTCTCTCCATCTCTGCTGACATCAGATGAAACCCTCCACAGACTGTGGATAAAGATAAGCCCTGTGAGATAGACTGTGTGCGTGAGAGAGAGTAAATCCTCCACCTCCAGCCCCCCACACCCTCTCTCCAACACCGGCTCAAACCCCTGGCACGTTCCTTCTGCTCAGGCTAGCAAAGCCGCTAAGCCAGCCTCTCCCTCTATCCGCCTCCCCATGCGCAGCATTAGCTAACCTGCTTTGTGGCTATTCGCTAATTAAAAACATTTACAGTGCTAGCCTGCGCGGGCCAAAACGGGCACGCTGCCATTCTCCACTGACCCGCCCACCCCGCCGATTCCCGTCTATGCACTCGCGATAGATCAGCCCAACAGGTGCTACGTTTAGCTTGCAGCTCACTCAGAAGTGAAGAATCAGGTGATTCTGCTTCATTTCTCCAGCTCCTCCAGGCTCACAGTCAGCAGCTGCAGTGTTAGAGAGACGTGAGCACACACACTCACACAAATACACAGTGTTTAATGCAAAGTGAAGAAAATGTGGCCTCGGCCAATAGGAGAGCATCTGTGAGTGGCGGCTTTGAAAGGGACCAATAGGACAAAAGGCCTGTATCGACTAAAAACGCAGGTGCACCATGATTAGCGGGCAGCAGCTGGTGAGGTCGCAAACGGACACGGGCACACAAACGCATGCTGGGC
>NW_024582396.1:3028829-3048756 GCF_018398535.1 Haplochromis burtoni
CACACACACACACACACACACACACACACACACACACACACACACAGTAAATGTTCTGCAGTCCTTTCAGAGCTCTCTCTGTCCTCCCAAGCTAACAACGAGCATTAGGAGCACATGCGGTACGGCGTTGCTCCGTCTCTCCGGCCTTTGATGAATAAAAAAGCAGAGAGAAGAATACACTGTGCCCAATCTGGCATGAGTTTGAAATGACTGCTCTTTGAAAAGTGAGGGAGGAAGGAGAAGAGAGTGAGACGTAAAAGGGAACATAAACCTTGAGAGGAGCTTCACAGGGGAAAAGCTGATAAAAGATGAGTTTTTAGAGAAATCAATTTCCCGTGTATATGGGTTAATGTTCACACATTCTGCATTTGCATCAGCGCGACACTGAAGGTGCGAGAGAGGGAGATGATGTGCGGCTCTTTGGAAGCCTCCATCAATTCCTTTCTACACAAATCCAGCACCGTCACAGGCAGCACCACCCCCTCCTTTGCCGGCTTTGCTCCTCTCGCTGTTATCCTCCCTCGAGGCATGCCATCATCAGCTCCAGTCCCGGAAGTCTTGCAACAAAGTCTGTCCCATCGTAATCCAATTTGCAACAGAGTGATGGGCAGCAGATAACTGCAAGAGGCACGCAATTTGGTTTGGTGATGTCATTCACATCCACTGAGTCAGAGCGACCGGGCGGCATGCCTAAAAGGAGAGGCTTTCCCTCATCATCAGTGAGTAAAATGTAAGGCTTCATCAAGGAGTCTTTGCTTCATTAAAGGTCTCCCTTCAGCAAATGAAGCTCCAAGGAAACTGCATAAAATCCAGAAATGGACTACGTGGCTGATTGAGCTGTTCAATTAAAACCCAACATCCATACGTCGTCAGGCCGTTCATTTGCACAGAATCTCCTCTAAGCCCTGGTTTTCATGGAGGCTGAGAGTCCATCAGTGTGGGATAGCTGAGAAAGTAGATGAAATTCAAGCTAGTCATCTACAGCTAGCCTCGGGGACTCTGGGGAAACTGCTGCACGCTTCTGAGCAGAGGTGTTTAATGGTTGATTAGCAGTCTTTGGGAGTCGCCCTGTGCACCAAAGGCACTGTCCTCTCCATTTTATCCCTCGCTGAGAAATCAATTAGCACGATTACAAGGCCTTAGTCCCATTAAACATTAATCACAGGGCATCACGGTCTGAGTTAGCAGCTAGCTTTAATCGACGACTGACACGACGGTCTCGGCTTTACGGCGCACGATCTCATCAGACGGCATTTCAGCGATGATGCAGAAAATCAGACGTGTAACTCTCAGAGGATGGAGCGCCGAGCAGACTGCTGTCATCTCCACTTCACTCCAACATATCACAGACTGGTATTTGATGCCAGTCAGCGTCTCTGTAGATGAGTGAGATATCCTCTTAGGTGATCGTTTTATTAAGGTGTGACGGTGGAGCTTGGATCAGGGAATGAGGAAAACTCTGAAATGTGTCAGTGATTATCCAAAACAACAGATTCAAATGAAAGTCAAAGGAGGTAGAAGACGGACGAATTCTGCTTCCACCTTTTTATTTGAACAATATCCAGAGTATGCAATGATGCCGTGATCCAGTCGCCTGAATCTTGGTCGCTGACCTGAAAACTGATCTGAAAATCTCATCTGTGCCAGCAGCAGTAGAGTTTAAAGGTCAGTGACTGATGGGGATGAGTCGGTTTACTCCAGCAGCATCGGCTGTATGAAACAGAGGCGCGCAGCCCGAACAGTGGAGACAATGCGATGGTTTCACCCTGTCAGCAGAGGGCAGGTTTTCTGGGTGTGGAGGCACAAAAATGATCTCTTACTTCATTCATGACCTCATTAAACACTTTTCTGATCTCTTCTCTCAGTGTTTTTAACATTTAGAATGAAATAGACCTTCAAATGGAGCGAGACTTTGGAGGGTAACCTCAATGCTCCAGTTTCCAGTTGGACAAACCAACTGGTGATGTCCATCTTCCATGTACACTGGGCCTGATCAACCTGAAGGATAGATCTGCTTTTTAGACTTGTTTACATCCAGTTTCCATTTTTATTGGGACAAAATTCCAGTAAAGTGGAGGACAAGGATGAGACCAGCTTTGAGACTGAAAGAGAGGTTTTGTGCTGGCACTTTCACACTGAGTCTGCTGTAGGACGTAAAGGACATAAAGACACCGTTTCTATCCTTGACAGCACGTTGAGTCTCATCCCTAGTTCTGTGTGATGTATGTCACGGTACCTTAGACTGCTTTTAACTGCCGGTGTTACGCTTCTGTATGAACAGTTGTAAATCTGAAACCTGATTCAAACAGTTAAATTAATTCCACAATTTGAAGCTAATCTCAAATTTACTCGGTCCTGATGATGGAGGCTTCCTGCTTCGGGCGGCCCTGTCAATGGGACTGTCCTGACTCTGTCTCCTTTTTGGCTTGTGTCCCTGTCAGCTGTGGGATCATAAGAAGCTTGGCTGTTCTGGTTTCCCCGCTGCAGCTCACAGTTAGCAGCCCGTCCTGCGGCCCTGGTAATTAGGGCTAAGAGGTTTATCTGAAGTCAGAGCTCTCAGGTCCTGGATAGATAGAGCTGACCAGGACTCGAGACTCTCCAGAGACCGTCGGTGGCTGTTTCTCATCCATGGACCTCCTGCACCTCCCCAGCCCACTGTTTTAATAAGTGCCTCTTGTTTTGACTGAGGAGGGTCTCTCAGTATCATCTAAGAGGAACAGGAGGTCATTTTCTTTTTTTTCGTCTTGGTCTCGTTTGGCGTTCAGCTCTGCAAATACATCTCACACAAACCCAAGCTTGAGGAGCTGGGCGCTGTCAGCGTGTTGGGCTAATTTTACCCCTACCACCAGGCCAGGAGGGGCGAGGTGGGAGGGCACATTAAGGATGTTATTTTAAGCAGCTGAGTCAGCGCATAGGATGGGAAGCAACCTGAGAGTTTATCAGAGGTGTGCGTTTGTCTGTATGTGGCCACTACACTGCTATTAAAGACATGTATTGGTATATATTAATAGATGTCTGTGGAGTGATACTGTACTATGGAGTGCAAGGAATGCAGCCAGCACACACCCCAACACACACACACACTTGTTTTCATATCTTAGTGAGGACATCTCATTGACATAATGCTTGCCCTAACCATAACCATAACCCTGACAAGAAAACCACATTTTGAGCCTTAATAATTTTGGGGGGGATTTTGGTCCCCACATAGATATGTAAACATGCACGCACCGCACACACACACACACACACAAACACAACACACACACACACACACACACACACCACACACACACACACAGCCTCCTTGCTCTCTGACACTGTGCAGCATTGTACACCTGTGCAGATGCAGCAGCAACCCACTACTGTCTTTAATTCCTTTAAACACACTTCCCGACACTCTGCCTCAGCATCGAGTAATCACCCCTACCTTGCGCTGCATGCAGCTCATGCTAGTGAAATGAAATTGCTCTTTTATTATCGTTATCATGTTGTCAGACCAGCTGCAGATTCAGCCCTTCTCTTAGTGCTGTTCAGCCTTGGTGAGCTGCAAACTTCATTCCCGCAGGCTTTAGGAAAATTGCTAATCAGAGCAAAACACAGCAGTGCTGATTTAAACCGCTGTCCTCTCCTCCTCCTCTTCCAGACAGCGAGATTGTTCCTGCAGACTGCCTGCGTCCACGCTCCTTCACCACGGTGCGCTCCTCCTCTCTGCGGCGTGAAGCGGACGACTCGCGCCTGTCCGTCAGCCTGTGCGACCTCAACCTGCAGCAGGAGGACGGCGGCCCAGCCCACAGCCGCTCCCACCGCCACACCCTCCACCTGGCCTCCACCTCCTCCTCCTCCAGCTGCCCCATCCCGCAGAACTCCCTCAACTCCCAGCAGTCCTCCCTCCTGCCGTCCACCCTGGAGAGCGACCTCCACTTCCACCAGCTGCGCGGCGCCCACATTAAGACGCTGGACGAGCAGACAGTGGCGCGATCCGAGCACGCGCGCGAAGAGCGCACGCTGGTCTTCACGAACCGGCCACTGCGCATCGGCGAGACCGTGTTCATCAAAGTCACCAAGTCGAGCCCGGCGCGCTCGGGCTCTCTGTCTTACGGTGTGACGTCCTGCGACCCGGCGGTGCTGCGCCCCAGCGACTTACCCTACAATCCCGAAGCCCTGGTGGACAGGAAGGAGTTCTGGGCGGTGTGCCGTGTGCCGACGCCTCTACAGAGCAGTGACATCCTGGGCTTCTTGGTCAACCAGGAGGGGGAGGTCATCCTCAGCCACAACGGCGCCAACGTGGGCATGCAGGTGTGCGTGGACAACTCCCGCCCGCTGTGGATGTTCTTCGGCTTGCATGGTGCAGTGACACAGCTGAGGATTCTGGGTAGGTTACCATAATAACAAAGGTTAAACTACTTTTAGGCCCCTGGCATTTTGTGTGATTGTAGGTCTTTATCTTATAATGTAAAGCAAATGAAAGTTACACATCAGAGGAACAAACTGCTCCATTATAACAGATATTATTGGACTTCTCCAAAGGACTGAACAGCTCTAAGACGGTGATGCTGAACTGGGAGCCTTTAGTTGCCACCCGGCTTGTGACCACTTTCACTAAAAGAGGCAGAGGCCCAGGTTTGAGCGCCTCGGGCTGTTTTCCGAGTGTTGTTCCCCAGATGTTGTCTCCACCCTCTCCTGATCAAAGTAAAGCTGAATTATTTATCACACAGGTTTGCTGTCAGTCCTTGTCCTGGTTTCATTGAACATAGCATTTGTTCAGGTGAGAAATCAAGCTCAGCCATGGTCCCACATCAGCTGATGGCTCAGCTGATTATCCTTCTACACATCCAGTTAGCGAGACTTCAGCTGCCTACATTTGCAGCACATCTGTGAGTTGCTTTGTACTGAAGCCCACCTCACGTCTTCAATCGCGTTTGTAGCTGCTGCTGCTTCCCCACCTTTGGGTTGCCACCCAGCAAATGAACATCAAGACAAATAATATTCTCAGAAAGTATTTAAGAGGGTCCAGAACTCTTAGAAAGGCTCCTCAGTTCAGGTCTTGCATAAGGACTGCTTCACAACACTGGTCCCTGCATCTGAAAAAGGTGACCAAGTGTCTGTTTGCTGGTCCTTTTGTTTTTTTCAGACCCTCTGACGTGTGAACATACGTGTTTGCTGTGACAGGAAACAGAGTCCGTAAGAAACTACGTCACAGAGCACTAACAGGTAATCTCACTGATCACCTGTCCCAAAAAACAACAGCGTGCACCTTTAAACTCTGGCCTGCGTTCAGAACCACAGTAGCACAACATCGGTGAAAGGTGTGCTGCCAGCAGAGCAGTCGAACACTGAACACGAATCAACCTTCGATGTAGGAATCAGTCAAATATATGGAAGCTCCTGTCTGCGTTTCCTCTGCCAAATGAGAGGTTCGGCTGATTGTTGGTACTTTAACTGTGGATTTTCTGCTCTGGATTTCATTTTCTTACTGGCGCTCGTAGCAGAACGCTTTAAAACGAAGCTAATATATTGTGAACGCAGCATCAAGAGCTTTGATACGAAACTCAGATATTTAGGACGTGTACACTCCTAATGATCTCACCATGTTCTCTTTGGAGTTTCTTTGAGTTTTTATTATTTAACAGGGGGCAGTGTTGTTAATGAGGAGATGAGAACGGGCCAGATTTTAGCAACACAACAAACGTGCAACACAACAAAAGAAAAAGTTACAATGCTCCGAGATTTATTCCTCCATTATACGTCAGGATGTCCAAATGTGGCGAGGCACCCCACAGTCCCCCCCTAGTGGTGGCCCTGGTGCCAATCGGTCAGTTTTTATTTTTTGATTTATTATTTTAAGACATATCTGCAAGTGTCACTAGTGCTCCGCCTCCTGTATGTGGAGCAACGAGCACCTTTTGTCTTTGACTGCACGCTCTATTCTCCGTGGAAGAGTAATTGATGGTGAGAATAGCCATCCATTTAGCTCAGCGATGTGTCCGGAGGTCAAGAACTTACAGATCAGTGTATTGATCTTAATTTGTCTCGGCTCCCCACTTCCTCCCTGGGGTCCAAATCTATTTGTGTTAAGTGTTGAACGCTCTGACAGTGAGGCGGCTGAGGAAAACAACTTCTCAGTCACGGTCATGACTCTTTATTCACCAGAGGGTCAAGAGTTAGCAAGAGCGCTCTATTACTCTTGTTTGTCACAATATTTACAGCAGACGTCCCATAAAGCAGGAAGAGTCTAAACACAGTCATAGGATTAGCGAGAGGAGTAGACTCTCAGAGGAGACGAAAAACAGGAAGAGAGCGAGCAAAGGTGGAAAAGTGGCCACGAGAGGCTTCGGTGTGACCGAGACGACGTGAGGTCTCAGCAGGCCGGACACTTCGCCTGTGCGTCAGGGCACCGGAGGTTTGTTTATGGTTTGATAATGACAGGAAAGTGTGTGCACTTCACTTTGCCCTGCCAAACATATACTGCCTGTCCTACAGGTGCGTGTGCGTGTGAACGCCGTCTGCTATTAATGCAGCGGTTAAGAGGCGTGGCAGCCCAAACAGCTACGACCTTTCAGAGGTGTCACGGGTGTTTGTGTGGAGGAAGAGCATCTATAAATACCTGCTGCTTTTCTTCACCAGCAGCGGAAGAGGAAGCCGAGGTTAAAAGAAGTTAGAGGGGAATAACCTGCACTTTAACCAGCTCATCATCAAAAGCCTCTTTGAAATCTCAGTTCTGCATGTTCGCTAATGTGGCCCTCTGTTAGCCTGACCCAGAGTAACGGTGACAGCTACGTCGATACGAATCACAGCGAGCTTCAGTGAAGCTCTGTCTAGAAAGCCCCTTTCCTTCCAGCTGATTGGCTGTTAGGTTCTTGTTTTTCATTCCAAACACATCTAAATGTCTCCTTTGTATCGGCTCTTATTACACCAGGAGGTCACCGATTTTACTGTTAAATTACATTTTGACTACGACTATCTGCACCGCAGGCCATCTGGTTGGTCTGTGTGGACTTCCAATAATCGTTTACTGAAAACGGAAAGCCTTGGCAGCGCATCAAAACAGGAAGCTCAGAACAATGAAAGCGGTCCAAGGCGCGTTTTCTTATCGAGGCCCATCTCGGAAGTCCCGCCGAGGTGCGAATCATCTTTACTTTCCAGCTGCTTTGAATTAGGAAATGCCTCTTATCTCAAAGTTGTAACGGCCTGATTTATTGCTCTGTGTTTACTGGAGAGCAATTTAGCTCTCAGTTGAAGCTGAATTCAAACCACGCCTGCTAGAGGGAGAGACGTGTCCCAGCGGGCTCCTCGTCTTTGGGACGGCGGGATCAAACAGTCGTCGCTTCAAACAAAGCGTGAAGTAAAGGACCTTTTGTGAAAGCGACAGCTGTAGTCAAACAGGCACACGAGTATATGTGAGGTGAGCTGAGAGAGCTCAGACGGGGTAATGACACCGAGGTTGAAATCAATACTGAATCAGTTCTGTTAGCCTTAACGACAGGAGGCTTTTAGAAGTTTCTCATTACAGTTTGAAGAACGCCGTGTTTAACTGTATATGTGCATCAGTGTGTGACTCTCTCTGTCAGAAGATTTCCATATCAGTCTTGATATTTAAAGGTGCTCTGTGGAATTTCCTCAGAAACGAGGCTGTGTACATTCGGCGCTGTTCACAGAAGCCCACAGTGGACATTCTCATCGCCTTGAATGCACACTTTTCCTCACGGTTCCTCGTGCGTTGAGGAGAGGTTGAATCATGCTGGAGGATTTTAAATCATGCACGTGTGCTAGCTAGTAGTTTAGGTGTGCTAGTAGTTTAGCTAGCTAAAGAAGAAGTAGTTTAGCTAGCTAAACTACTAGCATAGCTAAACTACTCGCCCCAGGTGTGCTAGCAGTTTAGCTAGCACACCTGGGGCGATCGTGGCTCTGGGGCGATCGTGACTCAAGAGTTGGGAGGCCCCCTGGTAATCGGAAGGTTGCCGGTTCGAGCCCCAGCTTGGACAGTCTCGGTCGTTGTGTCCTTGGGCAAGACACTTCACCCGTTGCCTACTGGTGGTGGTCAGAGGGCCCGGTGGCGCCAGTGTCCGGCAGCCTCGCCTCTGTCAGTGCGCCCCAGGGTGGCTGTGGCTACAATGTAGCTGCCATCACCAGTGTGTGAATGTGTGTCTGAATGGGTGGATGACTGGATGAGTAAAGCGCTTTGGGGTCCTTAGGGACTAAGTAAAGCGCTATAAAAATACAGGCCATTTACCATTTACGTTTCCTGACATGGCGAAATCTATGTCAGAAATCTTTATTCTATCAAAGGTATATTTGTGCAAATGTGCGTGAATCAGTGAGCCACTTAATGACAACCTCTGCTCATGCGTTGACCAGAGGCTGAGTCATCCGCAAGGCTTTTAAATCATGCGCATTTGCTAGCTAGCAGTTTAGCTAGTACACGTTTCGTGACATGGCTAAATCTATGTCAGAATTCTGCCAAAGGTAAATGTGTGCAAATGTGCATGATTCAGTGAGCCACTTGATGAAACATTTGCTTATAGTCCTGCTAGCGATCTTTAATAATGTGCCTTCACTCCAGCTTGCTATTTTGAGAACCAAAGTGTCAAGTCTGGGCACATGCAGTGCGTTATAGGTGTCTAAATGGTGTACGGTAGCAAATTATTATTATTATTTTTTTTTTTACTATTGAAATTTATGCACTACACAAGTATGCTAGTGTTGACATGCTAGTGCCAGCACTGAGACACAATCTTGGAATGCTGAATTAAAACAAAGTTAAGTATATTTTGTCAGGCTCACAGGCTCAAATTCAATTCAATTTTATTTATATGGCGCCAATTCACAGCAACAGTCACCTCTAAGTTTTTTATATTGAAAGGTAAAGGCCATATAGAAAGACAGAGAAAACCCCCACAATCAGACCACTGCCCCATGAGCAAGCAGTTGGTGACAGCGGGACAAAAAAAACTCCCTTTTAACAGGAAGAAACCTTGGGCAGAA
Source organism: Haplochromis burtoni (assembly GCF_018398535.1). Classification (NCBI taxonomy): domain Eukaryota; kingdom Metazoa; phylum Chordata; class Actinopteri; order Cichliformes; family Cichlidae; genus Haplochromis; species Haplochromis burtoni. Next base: position 3,037,815 of record NW_024582396.1, read on the forward strand.
CCAGGCTCAGGGTTGGGCTGATGGGAGGAAATGAGTCTCGTGTTCCACCTACACTAATGTGTGCACACACAAACATGATTGTTGTGTTAGAACAATTTACGTCCACATTAGTATTTCCAGATTGTTCCAGAATCTTCATCCTGTTTTGACTGAACACGAACATCTGACCGAATTATTATTTCACGGTTGAAGTATCGTCTCATGAAATAAACACGAGTTCTGTTTAATGACCACAGCTGTGATGTAATTAGATATGAACGCTTATGTGCGGAGTCATGAAAAAACATATTACCCGCAGTCAGGCGCTGTTTCGGTTCCAGCTAATGGACGAGAAAATGGTTATCACAAATTCATCTTAATCAGTCTCAACATTATTTTGATCCATGCTAGCGTTTAACATTGTTGACCTCAGAGAACTTTACCTGCACGCAGAACCTGATGCTACCTGGTTTCCTCATGTTTTGCAAAAACTACTTGGAGGATTTAGCCGTGCAGCTGATTTTGAAAACCCTGTGTTTGTCATTTTCCGGTGAGAAAAATGTGGTTTTGCTCTGAATCGAGGGCTGACAGGGAGAGAAACACCTGTCGAGACATTAAACACTAAATCAAAGCAGTTCACTGAGTGATGGCCGACTTCCACGTTGGTGCTTTACTCTCTACTTAACCGTCTGGGTTTGCAAAGACACACCATCTGCAGGTTGACTTGATACTCAGTATTTTTCTGTCCAATCACTTATTAGTGTGTTTCCACAGAAAAGAGCTGAAAACTTGAGCAGCTGACAGCTGAACTTGGAGAGAGAGACGGGCGGCGAGGGGACCTTGTGCCTCGTGGCGTGGAAATGGGACACCCATCCAGTGACCCACTTCGCATGTATTATAGATTCCATTAAAATGTCAACGCGCTCGCGCTCAACTGAAGCGTCTCACCGCCCACATCCTCGCAGCTGCCACGCTCCCCTTCTCCTCCTCTTCTCATCTTCTGTCGGCCCAGCTGCTCCTTCCCTGACTTTCAGATCTTTCTGTTTTTGGTTTCCTCATCGTCGCTTCTTCTCCTCACTTTTTAAAGTGGGCAGAGTGTGACCCTAACACAGAAAGAGTGATATGCTCTTTATGTTATAGATAAATACTCATTTGTTTGTGTCTTTATTAAAATAGAGACTTCAAATAAAAATGTTCTTTGAAGGAAATCGTGCAGAGGAGTTTCCTACAGTGGAGACAGGCTCTCCTCAGGCTGCAGGTACGATTACCCATCAGCCAAAGGTTAAGCAGCCCGTTAGACTCGAATCCTCCCTGTAAAGCACGTTCACTGAGAATGCAGCGCACATGCATACTTAAAGATGAACATTTCTGTCAGCTCCTCTGGATTTTGACAGCTGGACAGTCTGAAGATTGTGTTTACAGAGATTTCAGCGATAAGATGGAGCTATGAGAGGGAGGCGGACAGACTTTTAACAAGATTTGATTTATTTCACACTCCTGGAAAACAGCAGCGGCCGTTCTTCACACCTCGGCGTCTCACTCTTGTTCCTAATGTTCTTTGTTTTTATTATTCATTCGTGCTGCTCTGACAGAACTTTTGCAGAGAAATTCAAACTCCAAACCAAGCTGCTCCTAATGATCACTTTTAATACCTGGAGTGTTTTCTAAAATTTATTTTAGACCTGCATCTAATCATGCACACAGATACATGCATTCATACATATGCATGGGTGCTCACACACTCCGCTCTGTGCTTGATGTGGAGATAAACAACTCTGGGATGTACAACTGTGTCGTCCCTCCAAAATAGCTCCTTTGTCTCTTAAGATAATATCTCCTCCACAGATAGAAAGAGACTATTAACATTTCATGCAGCGGGGTAAGCCGTGACCTTAAACTGGTATCTACCGAGCTGCTCTCCTCTCATCTGATCCAAACACACGCACTAAAAAACATCCGAGCCTAAGTGAGCATTTGTCCCGATAGCAGCTCAGAACAAGAGCTTCTCTGCAATTAAATGAAGGCCCACCCATTTTGAAGTGCTTTAGCAGAGGAAACGTTCGTGTAAACTGTTTCTCTCTGTTCCGCTCTTTCTCTTGATTGCTTTTTTTCTGTCTATAAACATGCCTGCAGAGTTTAACTCCTTCCCTCCCTTCAGAGGGAACTTAAGCCCTAAACCTTCGCCCTCCTCTGCAGGCCTCATCCCTCCCCTCGCACGCCCTGCGTGCCTCCCGTGCTTTGACAGCGAGAGGATCTGTCCACAGATGCTCCGATATGAGCTAAAGACGGACAGTTGATTGATTGGATGTAGACTACAGCAGAGACGTGGCCACAGAAAGCCGCCCCGCCTCTCACAGCTGTTCGCGCCGGACGCTTTAATCTATCGGCGAGCATGCAGGATCAGGGCTGGGCACCGCAGATCCTGCCTCAGCTACCCTGGGTGGGAGTTGCCCGCCTGCCAGAGGGATTAACAGGGAGAGAGGGAGGATTCGGCCCCGCGGAGGAACCGCTCATGCCGCAGGGTGATCAGGCTCAAATAATCTGATGAAGGGTGGAACGTGACGAGTGCAGGAGCACCTCGTAGGCCGAGCGGCAATCAAACCCTCACGCTGCGTGAGGGTTTGATTCTGAGGTCTGGTCACAGAGGATGTTCATGTGAAGGTCAAACAGCGCCCGGCTGCGTGTGTGCACGTCTCATGCTTCTTGAAATGATTTTCATCATAACATGCATAACCTTCTCCCCCATGTTGGACCGAGTATAACCACCATAAACAGCTCAGATGAAGCCTGTATAACAGCCCATGAAGCAGCAGGAAGGCTTGACCTGCATTTTTAAACATTAGAAGAAGCCTTTAATAAAGATTTGTCTCACTGACTAAAGACAGATGAATGTTGCTACCTTGAGGTCACCCAGTTTGGCACTGGGCTGTCACCAATTGTTTTTTTTTTTTAAAGAATAGAAGTGACTCAGACGGCGCTGAATAGGCTCAGCAACATCCACCCATGCTAACGTGCCGTAACAGTCAGGCTCCTAACGCTTGTTTTATGGTACCATGGTTGTGTTTGCATGCGTATTAGCCTGCACAGAGCGGTTTTCAATCTATGCAAACATCCTGTGCAAACCTCCAAATATCTGATAGTGGGTAGCTCGAATACACACAGGTGAAACGGCTGGACAACGTAGTGACAAACAAAGTTCACCAGGAACAGAAGAAGCACTAAAGAATCTCAATAAATACGCTACGGAGAGCTCTGCAGGTGGCTGCAGGGGACACTTTCACTGTTTTCAGCTCTTGGTTTCTAGCAGAGGCTCAGATCAGCTGTACCGCATACTTTGAACACGGCCTCCATCTGGTGGCACATGCTCTCTGCAGGTAATCGGGCTGTCCACCGCTCCCTACACTCAATACATTTGTCATTTAACAAAAAAATAAGGAGTGGACGAGTGTCTCAGGCTGTAAATGTGTTTATTTCTGCTGCAGAGTTGGATAGTTTAACTCACTGCTAGAGCCTCAAGTGGCAAAATTTAGGAACTGCAGTTTTTGGTCCCAGAGAAGTGAAGGAGGAATCTGCACAATGTCTTGTGCAGCTTTTGTGTTGATCCTGTACACGAATCGAGCATTCTGCTAAGATAAGGAGTGTGACCACTGCCCGAGGCCTCCCCTTAGAAACAAATGTGTTCACTCAAGCTGCTAAATATGGTCTGCTACAGCGTGTTATGCACTGTACATACAGTGCAAAAACACTCATGCAAATTCCACAGGGCACAGGAGCACCGGGGCAGCGGCTGCTATGCAAACAGAAGAGAGTCCTTGTGTAAACCCAACCCTGCCAACGTCACCTCAGACAGATCGTCCTGCAGACACGTGCAGCACAGTCATTCCTTCTACCTGATGCAGAAGGAACCACGGCTGCAAGACGGGTGTGGTGTGGAAATGAGACGGTTCATATGCTACAGCTAGTTTGGACCAGCTGCACGTCAGAAAACGCTTGATTATCAGAGAACGATCAAACATATCAAACACTGGGTTTCAGGATGACACATCTCATGATATTTGAGCTAAAAAGCTTTTCTTGTAGCTCGTAAAATATTCTTGCTATGAAGGTTAAATTTAGCATAGCTTCATTAAATATGCTAAAATGATTGTACATAAGCAGCTGGTTGTTGGGGGGGCGACATTCTGATGATTGGACTGGCTCCAAAGTGAAGTAGGTCTGCGTGTGGCGGCGTGTCGGGGCATCGGTTGGATTGATCAGGCCGCCGGTGCAGATGGCAGCAGAGCGATGCCCGCTGGGACGTGCGTTAGTGGCGGGCTGTCATCGTGATGTTTGCTCAGCGCTGACGGCACAACAGATGACTCTGGTTTCACTTTTTTCTGTCCGCTGTCCAGGAGAACACCGTGAACCGTTCCCCACTGAGACTCACTGCAGTGGAGTGATGCTTAAAACAAAGACGTGCTGAAATGCTATCGTTACATATCTTTGCACACAGCAGCTGACTTGTGATGCAGTTGTTAGTATGCTATATTCTGACAGTAAGCTTCAGACGAGGTAATTAAAGTAATCTGCATTGACGTTGAAGCAGCAAAGCATTTGATGGGAATTCTTTGAGGGCGATTACTTGCTTGCTCTGCAAGAACGCTCATTTGCATCATAATTTGCACTCTTTAGTGTCATTGCATTTCTTGTGACGCTGCACTATTAGTTATTTTAAACGACAAAGGAACCCACATGAATTCTCTTCCAAGACAAATGACGCTGTTTCCTGTCCAAGGAAACAGCGCTGCGGTGCTTTATCTCTTGTTGTTTTTGAACAGATGCCCAAAGACCCCAAAAGCGTTTCAGTGGTCGTTCTCAGGTCTCTCCAGCTTTTTATTAGTTTAAGTTTTTAAAAAACTCCCAGTGCACTCGGAAAGGAATCAGGTCGACTCAGATCTCAGTTTGGACGTTGAGCTCAGGATCAAGAAAGTAATGCAAACCATACAGCAACATATTAATGACGAACCTTGAGTTGCGGATGAATCATTCCGAACTTTGGTCCGTTTTCAGGATATTCACAGCTTCACATGTTCTATATTTAGTTGCCTGTTTGCCCTGAAGGACTCTCACACCATGAGAAACAAAATCCTCCAGTCTGATGAAATAAAGATTGAACTCTTTATCCTGAATGCCAAGCATCAGGAAACTAAGCACCGCTTATGACCAGGCCAATGCCGTCCCTAAAGTGAAGCATGGCGGTGGCAGCATCATGCTGTGGGGATGTTTCTCAGTAGCTGGGACAGCAGTCGGGCGCAAAGGAAAGATGAATGCAGAGACACCCTTGATGATAACCTGCTTCAGGGTACTCCGGACCTCAGACCAGGGCAAAGGTTCCAACACGACAACGACCCTGATGAACAACCTTTAATTTGCCCAGACTTGTACCCGACTGAATATCTGTGCAGGGATCTGAAAACAGCTGCGCAGAGATGCTCAACATCCAACCTGATGGAGCTGAGAGGTTCTACAATGAAGCCGCCCCAAAATTGGTTAGCCTAGCTCGTAGCATCGTACTCACCTGAGGCTGTAATTTTGGAAAAATGCAGTAACGTGGAAAGAGTGAAGTGCTGTGAATATTTATGAATGCACTGAATTTACTGCAGAGTAAAATAACGATCAGACCATCAGGCTGCTGTGGCTAAGAGGCTGGAGTCTGGTCTCCTTAGCTAGCTGCCAACATCACCTGTGCTCTTTTTTTTGAATGAAAGTAACGTCTAAAGAGCCAAAATGAGGAGCTAAAATCCGTTTAAAGAGACGGGCCGGTGTCTGGAAGTGGTTTTCTGTGGATGTAAGAGTCATTCCACACAGATTTTACTGGAACATGTAGCACAGCTTCAAGCACACCTGCACCTCATCTGTCCATCCGTGAGTCACCGGCATTCCGAAATGTGTTCCCTAACCTTGCACTAGGAACTTCCACTTGTTTCCTTCAGCCAGGATGCAGATACAGGAAGATGCCTACTATTTTTTCAAAACTCCTTTTCTCAAGAGGAAACGACGGAGCGTCTCTTTTCTCCGATGTTGAATATGTTTGTACTTTTAAAATGCAAATTGGAGTCGTCTCTCTGTGCGTTCGAGCGCTGCCTGTTTAGTGGGAAAGAAGCTCATCCTGCTCTCATTGTCTGTACTCCTGTAGATGAAGATGAAACAAAAGCAAAACACAGAAAGGTAGAAATGAAGCGCAGTCGTGCATGAGAAGATAATTTGATGTAGTGTCTTTGTTTCTTTTATCTCAGGTGCAAAAATCTGCTTTTGTTTTGAGTTATTTGATGTGCAGTGTACTAATCCAGTCTTTCTGACGTCTGGGCTGCTTTTTCTTCCTGTGTTTACATCACTGCTGGTGTCACTCTGTCGTCTGATGATCACGACAGACAGCAGCATCGTGTTGAAAAGACAAATTCTACTGTTTTTGCTGTAACTGGCTGCTAAATTCACTCATCCAACACCCTGGCTGTATTTTCTCCGACCAGGCTCCACGCATCTCGGGGATCCGCGGGCCACGTCGAATCCCAACTCGCCCTCCTCCTCTCCGCACACCCCCAGCGCCCTGGGAAGTGGCATCTCTGATCCGGTCCTGAACGGAGGTCTGTGCTCAGCCGCTTACTGCAGCTCAGCAGGGGGTACGTATACCCAGACAGGAAACTGCAACTGTAGAAGTAGACAATCAATCACCCCTCAGGGGACTCTGGGGAAGCCATTATAGGGTAGTGAGCAGATGTCATCCTGCAGTAGTTTGGAACAATGGCCAGCACTTCATGGTTCTGCTGCTGCAGCTGGAAGTAGGCAAATGTTTTCGGCACGTGTTCTTATGTCACGTAACTCCGTTTATGTAAATGGGACAGATGCAATGTGTTCCTGTACCCACGGGGGGGTCGTTTTTAAAAATCTTTTAGCTTCATACTCAAAGTCAGAAGCTGCAAAGATTTTTATGTAGAGCATCTTTAGGAAGTGATGACTGGCACACCACTGGGGAGGATTTTGAGACAGCAATTTAGCCTCTGTGATCCATAAATCTTAGATCAACCAAAATTCAGCAAATGTTCTTTTCTTCAGCAAGAAAAGCGAACTTTTTGGAAGTTAAGGTCAAAAGCCAGGAGGTTAAAGCACTAACTAAAGTAAAGCCAGCACACAGCAGTGAATGAGTCTGGCATAAAGACAGAACTGCAAAGTTCATCGTAGGCTTCAACAGCCGCGCATCTCTAGCTGCTAATCCCAACATAACCAGCAGCTTCTCTGTTTCACCCCGTGTGGATCTGCCCATTAATTCAGTTCGATTATAGGTTCATATTGTGAGCCAACAATCATACGACCGCCTGTGAGTAATTGCTTTGGCGCCAGTAGGAAGGTAGGAAAACTGAGACAGAACCAGGCTCGGGGAGGGGCGGGGCCATCTGCTGCGACCGGTTGCTCGAGGGGATGAAGATGAGATAAAAGACATGCTGTGATTGTGTATAAACACACAGTGTAGTTTCCCTGTATGACATCAGGTTATTTGATGCATTGGGGTATCGAACACCTGTTTAGCATCGTCTTTGTGTCTTTGCAACAGGAACAACTCCGAATTCTCCGGCCAGCCTCCCCAAGTCCCCCACGTTCCCGTCCGGCCGCGGGCCGTGGTCCGACGAGTGCTCCATCTGCTACGAGAACACCGTGGACACGGTCATCTACGCCTGTGGGCACATGTGCTTGTGCTACACCTGCGGCCTCAAACTCAAGAAGATGTCCAACGCCTGCTGCCCCATCTGCAGGAGGCAGATTAAAGACATTATCAAGACCTATCGCAGCACGTAAGGGAACGGGCGACAGGACGACCTCAGCAAAACCCAGGGTTACAAAAAGAAAGGTTTAGGTTCAGGGAACATGAACTCTGGTACTCTGATTTGGTATTTTCATACAAATATTGGTGGCTGGTTTTCTCACGTGACCTTTTCCAGAGTTAATGCCACTTCACTGGGGAGGTCTCTCTGTCTTTAGAGTCACAGCCTTTGACAGGAAGTTCGTCCAAACTCTATTCTTGCCAGAAGTGTTTGCTTTCTCCGGGACTCGTGGAAGACTTTGAAAGAAGAGGGGAAAAAACCAAACCGGCTTCAAAATTCTTTGATTTGTTGAACCGTGTCGTAAGATTTAGGAACTATCGCCCATTTGCGCCAAAGCAGATGAGTCCCTTTGGGTCTGAATGTCTCAATAGATCTTTTCGAGGATGACCGAAGCTCCGAAATATGCCGTCAACGCGATTTACGACTTAAATGGTCTCAGAAAATGCACACCCGCTGCAGGTAATCATCTCAGTATGTCACAACTTGTGTCTGTGTGTTACTGAGAACTGGAAGCTCAGTCTGCATCACAGTGCTGAAGTGATGGACGTCTGTTAGTGTTGTGGTGATTATCAGTGAGTGACGTGTCTAGCGACGCAAGCCGGTGCTGAGTATTTTAAGTAGGATTGTAAGACCTCTTGTACTCGTATAATCTAATGTACCTTTCTGGTAGTTTTACTGCAAACGTTGGTGGTAGCTATATTGTTGTTCTAGCTAGCTGCTTGCTCTGCAATGTGGTTTGTTGCACTGAAATCTGCATCATCCTCTCAGAAAAGCCCCAAAACTGACCGAGAGGACCAAGACACCCATTGGCTGAAACAATCTACAAGCCATAGACTGTATATAAAAGAGGGACGTAGCCAGGTTACTGTGTGAAATTCAGTTTTGAAGCCTCGGCGTTAGCGTTTTCAGCTTTGTTTTTAACTTTAAAAATTGAGCAGAGTGGGGGAAACCAGAATACACGCGCTCATTCACTGATGATTTGTCAATCGTGAACTGGACCCGCCCTCATGTATAGTATGCTGTTTTGTTTTAGCCCATATGGTGCCTTTTGCACTGACATAAAACTACTGAGAACATAAATTCATCAGGATTTTAATCTGCCGCCCCTGTTGTGCCAGGTTTAAGTCGCTTCTGCAGCGGCTTTACTTTAACACCTGCACGCTACATGCATCTTTTTATATACAGTCTATGCTGCCAACCTGCCTCCAGCAGACTCAGCAGCTCTGAATTCTTGAAAGGAAACAGGAAGTGGGAAATAAACAGCAATCTGGATACTCCTCAGGGCCTGCTATCTTTTTAAGAACCATCCTCCCAAACTGTACCTATATAACCCTGCCTAATACACTGTGAGTGCTCACGACAAATTGACAAGTCCTCACAAACAGCTCCCATAACATCACATTAAAAAAAAAAAAAAAAAAAATCAAAGGATTGTTGCCATGGTTTCCTGCCTTATCTCACAGAAGGTTCGCTCGTAGATGGACCGCGTTCTGTGCTTCCCCCAAACCCCGATGATTTACCAAATAATGCTGTTGTGTGGCACAGACTGTCACAAAATGTTCACTCAGAGGAGAAAAAGCACACATTCAAACTATTTTTCTAATAGAACATTTCCAGTATTTGATTAATAAAATGTATACTACGCTTTGTGACACCAGCAGCAGAGACATTCTACAGAAATCTCTTCAGGGGAAAAGAAAAAGCTCCGATTTTAAGTATTTGTATCATTTCTGTCCCCTAACTTGAGTATAAAACGTCTTCGTCCCCTTCAGATTTCACAGATGAGCTTTGTCCTCGCAGGAAGCTGAGAGGCTGTTTTTAGATTTTGTAGATAATCAACAAACGGGGCTCAGACCTATGCTGCTACGGTGTTTGCCAGCCGACGGTGACGCTGCACACGTCCTTCCTCCCACGTCAGTTTGATTACGCTACTGCTTGAAGTGTTAATTCACATTTGAATGTTAATTTATGTATTTAGAGAGATTTTTATTGATGTGCTTGAATTGGGGTAAAAACCAACAAAAAAACTTTTATGTGTTCTTTTAAAGTTTGTTTGGATCGATAATCACGCGTTTTCTTTTTTCTTCACCTCGTTTATCCAAAACCGCGAGAATCTAAATTTGTGTCCGGCAGTGAGCAGGTCGAGTTAGTCGCACCTCGCAGCAGAGATGTCGCGGTACACAATCAAACCCGGACCGCCGTGAGGTGCGACGCGCCAGCTCCTGCTTTTATTGCGCGCCCTGATCGTCACGTGTTCTTTTGAGTGATTTCTCTTCCTGTGCGCGCGCCCGTGTCCACGACCCAACAGCCCGTCTGTATCTTTAGCTCGTTCGGGCTGTGTGGTCTCAAAGCCATCGCTATGGTGATGATGATGATGTCACTTTATAAAGCTACTGATTGTAATCTTGTACGTCTGAGATTCAGCCGTGGCATTTTTTTCTTTGCGCAGAGACTTTGACCAAATCCAGAAATGATCACTGATCTATTTTTTTAAGATATAAGTCTATAGATGCAACCCCCCCCCCCCCTTATTAAATTCATTGATTTGTATTTGCTTTTTGGACCACATTGATAAACGCCACAAAAGATTTTCTTCTATAAATAGTTTTTTTGAGCACCTTTAATTTAATATTTCGTTGTTTTTTTTCCACACCCCCCACACGCCCCGCAGGATGTCCCTGATCCTCTAATGTATTATTTATTGGTCCAGCACCGACGCGTGGACGTTTCCTGCTTTCTCTCGTGTTTGCTGCCTCCTCTGGCTCCTCTGTGTCCGCAGCGCATTTACTTTCTGTAAATCTTTTTATCGTGCATGACTTTTCCGTTCACCCAGCGTGAACATCGGGACCAACAGCGGATGAGCATCGGAGTGGAACGCTGTCAGTGCTCGTGTAGACTGGAACCAGTGGCTAGAAAAACGCAGTTTGGCTGTTGTTGTGACAGCAGCTGAAAGTGCAAACCTGTGTTTTCTCTTTTCCTTTTGATTTGAAGCTACAAGTGTTCATTTGTGAGCTCTGTCCAGTGTGAGTCGGACGATTGTGGTTAATAAACTTTCCAGATGTGTTTGAGCAGAAATTCGTCTCATCTTTATTTAATCATGTGACGTG
>NW_024582396.1:3050491-3071195 GCF_018398535.1 Haplochromis burtoni
ATTATGTATTTATTTATTTCTTTATTTATTTTTAGTCACACCACTGAAAAATTTGGTCGCATTTGCGACCAAATTGGTGGCACTCTAGAGCCCTGTTATATATTAAAAATGTTTTGGTGTCGAAACTGAAGTGGTCCTTTATGGAACTGAAAAATAAGAACATATTTTTGGAGGTAACTAATAAGTTACGTGTGCTAAAGCTAAACTGAGCTTTGGCTAACGTGCTAGCAAACAGTAAAACTTGGCCAGTTCAATTTTATTTATACAGAGGAAGCATTTTGGCGACAGTGGGAAGGAAAAACTCCCTTTTAATAGGAAGAAATGTCCGGCAGAACCAGGCTCAGGGAGGGGCGGGGCCATCTGCTGCGACCAGTGCAGAGAGGTCATAGTGAGTGAAGAAGAGAGGGGCCTGAAAACTGAAGGCTCTGCCTCCCATTCTACTTTTAAATACTCGAGGAACAACAAGTAGGCCTGCAGAGCGAGAGCCAAGTGCTCTAATAGGGTGATATGGTACTACAAGGTCATTAAGATAAGATGGGGCCTGATTATTCAATACTGTGATTATTTTGCCAAATCAGGTGGATTTTGCATGCTGAGCATTAAAAGTGGCGTTGAAATGAAAAGCAATGCAACGTGGAGATGATCTGGTTTACTTCAGCCAACAGCCTCAGCAGTTTTTATTAACATCTGGGGATAAAACCTGTGTCAACATGCCGAGGCTACAGATTAAAAGCACGCTCGTGCTCCGTGAGCATTTCCCTTCTCAGATGGGAAAATAAGACTGATTTCCCTGCATTACTACAGCACCGATGACAACTCTGTTTGGGCCCTTTTAATCATCTGTTTTAGCCAGCAGTCCTTTCCTTGTAGTTCTTTTGCAGTCAAATAATAACAAGAAAGTAGGAATAAGGAAACTCAAGTATTACTACAGCTCTATATGTGCCGGAGGATGCTGTGGGATGAGGTCCAAAGCTCCAGAGAAAGTTGGAGGTAACACCGGACTTTCTAAGTGGAGTTTTAGTAGTGTTTGTGAACACTTGACCTTTGACACATCCTGCCTCATGGCTTGGCCTCGGGCACAGATGTCGGTGCCGTGTTCCCCTCGGCTCTCGGAGGGCTAAGCCGGTTACCGGCCCAGCGCTCTGTGGATTCGTGTTCCTCGGCCTCTGCCTCGGGCCCAGCTGCTGGGGAGCTTCACGGCGACAGGCTGGGGATTCAGCAGATCTACTTTAAAACTCGAGTTGTTGGTGCACTTCCACCAAAACGACTGCACTATAAATTCATGAAGCACCTCATCCAGATGTATTGCTCAGAGCTGCCAGATAGCATCTGTCTGCATCCGATTCACAGACATCTCCGCATAATAGAAGCGAGTCGGGAATATAAAGAAGATGAGTGATAATGTCATGAAAAGAATAAACCAGACGAGCACTTTTAATACTGATCATTGTTCAATGGAGCATTCATAACTCTGTCAGAGATCATCGTCTGTCGATGTTAACATCCAGCATTATTAGGTTTAATGTAGAGAATGGCTAAAAAGGCCTGATCATAATAGAACTTCATTTCAAGACTCAATCTCAGCATAAATACTGAGTTTGAATCTGCAGCTTTATTCATATGAAAATGTCTGAGGCGAGGCCGGACCAACAGAGCCATCTAGTGGAGATGTTTGGGAAGTGTGTTCAGCAAACGTGGGTTATTCTAGAACAGGGGTGGGGAACTCCAGGCCTCCAGGGCCGGTGTCCTGCAGGTTTTAGAGCTCACCCTGGGTCAACACACCTGAATCACATGATTAGTTCGTTTCCAGGCCAATGGAGAACTTTAAATCAGCTGTGTTGGATCTAAAACCTGCAGGACACCGGCCCTCGAGCTCCCCACCTCTGGACTAGAAGAATCACTTCAGGTAAAAACTGTGACAAGTTGCATCACCTTGACAAATTAGGTCAAGTGATAACATCTGCTGAAGACGACAATGGAGTCTATGAAAGGTGAGTAAATAGATCCTAACATCTAGATTTATACATTTAAATGTTTTAATGAAAGTGTCCACGAAGGATTTTAGTTTAAGCGTACAAAAGATGATTTTTACATGACTAATAAACTGAATTATCACCCGACTGTGGTACCTCTTAAATTTAAGGCCTCTAGACTTCCCAGAGGTCAGCGCTGATGCGTCTCTGGGTAACTTCCTGGAGGATCTGTCGGAGCATTTTGATGTTTTTCTGGCTTTTGGCGAGTTTGTGGCCACAATCAGGCTACGCGGCTTTGTTTGGTACTGTTTGTACTTTGGTGAAACACAGTCTGTGCTGCCCAGAAATGCAATTCTTTACAGAACAATGGAAACTCCAAGGTTTTTTTTTTTACCATCCAGTTTTATGAAATATGTGCACGAAGCAGTGGAAACAGGTCCAATTAAAGCATGGCGAGACATAACAGAGGAGGCTGGATCCCAGGTGTGTAATTTAAAAACCAACCAGCTGGATTATTTTTCTAAATGATACACATCTCTGCAGCACTGAGACTTTTTCCACATTAGCTTAGCTGCAAATTTACAACTGGAACAAATCAAGAGTGTGGAGGTCACGGGTTCCCAAAAATGTAGCATACATGTTCATGCATGCACGTATGTATGTTTATGTAAATATTTGAACTCAGATATCTCCAGCTTGCTGCTCTGCAAAGTGTCAAAAAAAACCCAAAATCCATAAATCAGCACAGCTTTTTATGCAATTTGTCTTTTACCCAGAATGCATTGAGGGGTGGATCCGAAACCCCCCGGGGACCCTGCTAAGACGCTACTATATGTGAGAGTAACACGAGCCTGGTGGGCATGAGAAAGACCGCAGGGTTAAGGCTTCACTTGTCAGGAGGAAGGTTCCCCTATTAAAAACGGCACGTGGTGTAGCCAGCGTGAGGAAGCTCGCTTATTACAATGTAACAGCTGACAGTGAGCAGTAACTTATGAGGGGAGAGATCTGAACTTTCTATTTCATGTTCCTGAGTGACGGCCTGACCTGCACTTCCTGCTGAACACCTGTGTTCTCCTTTAAGAGGTGCAGATTTGCGACACAGAGGTGTGAGCATATATTTCACATTCCCTTGGACAGAAGTGATAAATCTCTCCGAGCACACGTTTGGATGCAGGAGAACAAAAATTTGTGTCTCCGCTCTTTAGCGAGGAACTGAGGCTGCGAGCGCTCGTTCGTCTTCATTCGCCGCTCTCAGCCTCCTCACGCTTTCCCCTCATAACTCTCGCTATATATAACCAGCTGCATCGTTCTGCTCCTGCACATCTAAACTCACTTAATCTGGCCTGCACAATAAGGCGAATGGAGATAAATGTCTCAATCAGTAATATTGCTGTCACAAACTCTGTAGAGGGGAGGGGGGGGGGGTCTGCTGCTGCTTATCTGTGGAAACACGTGAGACAAATGAACAGGAGGCGGTTTAAAACAACAAAGATTATACATTTAATATTGTTTCTCTTTTGGGCAATGCGAGATACAATGTAAACATGTACAAGATACAAAAAAAGGAACAAGACTCGTCAAAATGAGACCGTAGATAAGAAAATGTCCTGTTTTCACAAGTAATGCACATGTGCAGAAGGTCTCCAATCAGGAAGGGATCTGGACTGTGTTTGCTCTCATTAGTTTGGTGTGTGTGTGTGGGGGGGGGGGCTTGAATAAAGCTGCATTTGGCTCTTCATGGCATATCTTTTGAAAACAAGGACTCTGCAGGGCTTAAAGCTGCAGTGCACGACTTTGTTATAAATCCAAGACTTCACAGCGCACTCATTAAAGGTACTTGTTGTAAATTCCTGCGAGTAAATACAATTTAAAACCTTCCAAAATTAACGAAAGCAATCACAATGAAATGTGGGGGAAACGAGGGCGGCGTGTCCCTCCACGGGGTGGTGCAGCGTATGGAACACAATGGTGGCCTAGTGGGAGGCCAACAGCAGCAAACATCTGGAAACATCTCAACTCGCGCGCTGTTAAATGCTGCCCCCTGGTGGTGAAACATTTAGTTACAGTTGAAGAGAGCAGTTACAAAAAGGACCTTTAAGCCTTTATGCACAAAGTAAAATCTTTGTCGTTTGCAACTTTTCCTTCTGTCAGTGTGCAGTTACTCTCACTGCCAGAAGGGGGCGACTAAAGTCATGCGCTACAGTTTGAACCTGCTTAAAAACATGGCAATAAAAGCAGAAAGAAAAGAGAGAGGGAAAGAGTAGCACCTCCTTTGGTCCAACTCGAGGCCTGTAGTTGTTGCTGACGTGCTGGTAACAAACTGTTTTTGTCAGAATCAAGAGATCGCGAGATCGCGAGCTCCACGGGCGCTTTGTTTTGGCACACTGCTTTCCACAGCAGGGTGGGGACAGATTCTACTCTACAAATGCACCGGTGAGTTAAAGAAAAACAGGCACCGCCTTTGCCATTAAAATACTACTTCAGCTGTCACTCAGCATCAGTCACTTGTGACAGCTCGCCTCGGCCGCAGCGCTGGGCGCCGTCTCCCACGCAGGAAGCCACGGCGTTCTTTATTGGGAAGCCATTAGTGCTGAAATACTGTCAGACTGGCTGAGGTTAATTAAGACACACTGTTGTGCTAACTGGAAACGGGGATTCAAACGGAGACAAAGAAAGCGCCGCCGAGGCACAGCGGCGCGCCTCCTTCCTCGACACAGCCTCCTCCTCTGGAGCTCCTGCTGATGCCTGCTGGCATCTCAAACGGCTGCGACTGCATGAGGAAGTTTTCAGAGTGACATAAATAATCTGCATCGCCTGATTTTCTGCACTTCTGTTTTACCTGCTTGAGAAAGAGCCCTCAGCATCCGCGGCTCATCTCTGCTCTCACGCTCTAACAAGCAACCAGACGTTAATTAAAAACCTACAAAGCCCCCCTTACATGCACCTCACCTGCTCCCACACACTTACTGAAACTTTCCTATCCAACCTGCCTTCATCTCCTCCACCATCGCTCTGCCTGCCGCCGACTTCTGAAACTTTTTTATGTCTTTCGTTTACAGCTTGAAGGCGTTTCATTAGAAGCCAGCGAGCCCTTCAAATCCCGCCTCACCCCTTTTACAACATTCAATTATTTTCTCAACAAAAACACGAGAGAATAAAGCAAAACATGAAGCCTTTGTCTTATTCTAAAAACTGTTTTCCACCAGCCGGCTCAGCTCTCACCCTCGGGGCTGCGTGAGATGTGAGCAGCAGGAACTCGTATCAGAGGTGGGACCAGTTCTGAAGTTCACCTGGAGACGGGCGGGGAGGCCGAGAGAAGCTGCTGCACCATCAAGTCGTTTCTCACAGACTTTGGAAACTTCAAGCGGCTCAATTAAAACTGTGTTTGACGTAATGAGACTTCACAGCTCGGCTCAGGAGAGGAGCTCATTAGGTGCGAGGTTTCTAGAAAGGTTAGAAAGAGTTTGATAAAACGGGCTTCCTGTTGAAGACATCATTGTTCATCTCCCTCCAATCAAAGCAGAGCTCCTCTCGCCTCCCTGCCGCCTCGTCTCCTCTACCTGATCCGTCGTCTGTCTGCCTGCATCCTACAAACCCCTCCTTGACCTCCGACTTCTCTTTTCTCCAACACACCTGCAAACGATCCATCTCATCACGCACATACACACACTCCACCCTGTCGGGCATCTTTGTGATCTCAGCGGCTCGGCTGTGTCGAGGAAGGAGACGGAGGTGAATCAAAAACACAAAACTGGAAAGGCGCTTCACGCCCGGGAGGCGCTGTCCGTTTGTTAGAATAAAAAGAGAGAGCGAGGAATCAGACGGCCAAGCGGAGCCGTCTCGCTCCGCTGACCTCCGGGAAGATGATGGAAAACTCGAGTGTTTCCTGTAAGACTCGCGGAAACCGTGTTGGCGTGGACACGCCTGCTGAGCTGTGCAGGTGAAAGGCATAAAGTAGCGGACGGTAACCGAGCTATTATTAAAGAGCGAAACTCCAACGTATTATACTCTGACTATTTTCACTTTGCTGCTGAGAGTGAAAGGAGACTGACAGCACTGATGAAACGCTGGAAAAGCAGGAAGTGAGGGACAGGGCTGGGCCACATCATCCCGTTCACGGTAATACCGGTATAACGTTGGGCAACGATAAGAAAATATGGCGATAGAACGTGGGTAACACGCGCATGCGCAGTGCCTGTTTTCATACGCACATGGCGGAAAAAGCACGGCGGCGACGGAGAGAGGAGGGCGAAAGCGGATCGTTGAATGAAACAGTTGAACCAGAACTGGTTTGTAAACTATTTCTTGTCCAGTGACCTGCTGAGAAATTTCATCTTCAACAAACAAATGCTGATGTGGGAGTTTCGGAGCTGTCAGCTTTGAGCTCTTTGCACTTTCAGTTTTTGTGTTTCTTCGTCTAAAAGTCAGAAACCCAACGTGAGCGGAGGCAACGGGCTGAAACCAGACGGCTCACAGACGGGCGTGTCTGTTCTGCGGTCAGCAGTGACAGTAGGAAGGTTTCAGAACTGGCTTCCAGCTTTGACTGAAAACGAGTTTCAGAAATCTGCGAATCTCTCAGCAACAAAGCAAATGAGGGAATTTCCCACGATGATTTAAACGTGGAGTTAAACACAAAGTCAGCCGACCCCCAAAAAGGAGCGGGCTCTGCGCGTCGGCCTCTGCGAACAGCACGATCTCTCTGCAAAGACAGCGTGGGGGGAAAAACAGGATTTTCTCTTTTTGGTGTTTATCCTGGAAGTTGATGGATTGAACTGAAACGGCCTGAAGGAGCGTTCGTCTCCCCGGTGTTTTGTTTACCGCCGAGACGCTGGCGTCGACGTCACTTTGCCAGCCGGCGGTCCCAAAGGTCAACATCGCCGCGGTGATCGCTGACGAAAAGGCCCGACTTGGTCTGACAGCCGTGGGGGTAAATGTCAAAAGAGGCATCCAAGCAGGTGGGCAGAGGACACAGTCCAGAGGGAGAGGAGGAAGAAAACAACAACACAGAAACAATCAAAGAATTCCATTCAGGCACAAACGTGACAGCTGAGGGCCCCCGACGATGATGATGGTGGGCCAGCGACTCTACGTCTGTGACGAAGATCCCAGATGGCTGTAATGTCACTACAGAATGGGTCAGCTGACGGAGGTCGCGGGAGCAGACATCCTCGTGTTAGTTCATCACGTCGCTCTGACGTCAAGACCTCGCACACCTGCTCTCTGAAAACAGACTTAAACATGACACACTGGAAAAGACGGCAAAAGCCTCGTGACCGGCAGCCTGACTGGGAACATCTACTCCCGGCCCACTATGACCTTCCTCCTTTCGCTGAAGCGTTTTTGTCTTTTTTCTTCTTCTTTTTTTAATCTATTGCACATTTCCTCGTGGGTTCAGAACGAAAGAAAAAAAGAGGAAATAAGAAAAACGAAGTAAAAGCATGAATAAAGATGCTACACAGCTAAACGCAGGCTCGACACAGAACGATTCCCTTGCAAGTAAGTTCAGCTCAATCAAACAAAGCGATATGCAATAATAATAATAATAATAATAATGAATGTGCTGGAGCGAAATGTTCAGAGTGATTCGACACATTTACATAATGCCTTCGTCTCAAAGGATGGGGCCTGTCAGCACCCAGACGGTTACTGGTTTTATTTATAGGTCCATACATCAGTGATTTTATTACCATCACAGGACACGCTGATGGTTTCTGTTTGAATGAGGGGAACTATGGAAATAATAATACTATTCATTATAAATATGCTTTTATCAGGCATTATGTAAAGCACAATAAAGATGAAGGAAGTGCCCGTGATTTGCTAAAGCTGCAGCAAACAGCATCGAGAAAAAAAAATCACTTTTCAGAAACTAAATTCTTGCCCAATGCGAAACAAAATGTGCAATAAAACAGTTTTAGCTGCACTGAGATTAAAAACAAAACAGTTTTTGTGGAGACTCACTGACCAGCAGCGCATTTCTTATTGCACTGAGGTAGGACTGCAGGAAAGCCTCAAAGTCACGTTGTAGTACCGTCAATTTCCACAAGAGGGCTCCAATTTGACCAAATCTCCTGCCACTGAGAGCAGAACTCATCCTCATGTTTGGAAAATATTAAATAATTAGAAAAAAACATTCAATAAATAACATGCTGAGTTTTTACTGCATCTTTACATTAATGCACCATAAAAGCAGTTTTTAAAGTGCACTAACTCACAAAACAGAACCACTTCGTTCCTCGTTATTGTCGGTGTGCGATCACAGAGAGACCACAAAAACACAAATATGGTTTTGTTAAAATAGATAACTGCGATCTAGCAGGTACTGCACTTTGTTTAGTACTATGATACTGTCCAGCAGGAACATAATGAGAAGTTCGTGTTCGTTAGAAAATGTATTTCAGCAGTCTTGAACATCAGCCATCAGAATTTTGAACTTTGACTCCTTTTGGAAGAATTATTTCTACCGTCACATTTCAAACAGTCGCTAATAACAATAAAATAGCTACTCTAGTCTCTGTTTAAATCCCAATACTGCACAGCAATATCTGATATTACAATTAACTGTTCACTTCCTTCAAGTGCTTCCAGATACTGATAGAAACCTCGTTTTAGGCAGTTTGGTGAAAGTGTGTTACCATTTGTACCGTAAGTAAACGGTAAAATCCCCAAAACTGCCAATGAAGTGATATCTCTCTTTGGTTCGATCACATTTTGGCCTCTAATCTATTCAAATAAATCCCTGGATTAAAGTTATTTCACTACGTTTCCAGTATGCTTGCAATTCATCACCGCGATAGCTGCATTATGACAACACAATATACACAAAATCATTAGTTCCTGGAGCTAAAAGCTGTGCAATGAGGTTATCCTTACGCTTGTATGAGGTCTCATTGTTCCGTTGCTTGTTCTGTATTTTTCAAGTTTCACAGGTTTGTTGGTTTTTTTAAATAAATTTGTTCTCCCAGATGACTACATCCAGGAAAAATGACACTAAGATATTTCTGTGGTATCTTTGATAGAAACAGTTTACAGAAACCGAGCGTCAGCCATCTATTCTGCCAGAGTCGAGCTTTGGCTCGTCCAATTCAAGGCTGTCGGTGGAAAACAGATGTCACAAGAAAGCAGAAATAATTCTCTAAGGAAGACTTGCATCAGCACGAGACACGTTAACAGAAACAAACTAAAGAGAAGTTGTGATGATGAGATTCAACTATCGTCTTTGTTTGATGACTTTGTGGCTTAAAACAAATAAATCCTCTGGGAACTTGAGTCCCTTCACTCGTGCTTTTCTTTCTTTATCGAACTGAAGACGTCTAAATCCAAACTTTGCGCTTCGAACTCGTAACTTTGTATAGAAACGCTCTCGGTGGTGTTCATAGGACTATGGCACTCTGTAAAGATTTGGTTGATTTACTGGTTTGCCATCCACCATTTAGAACCTTCGTCCAGGTGACCAAATACAAAAGGCACTTATTGGCCATCGTAGTCAGTGATGGGCAGGATGAGCGTAGCCACTACTCTTCTCCGCTTCTGTGTTACATGACACAAACCTCTTTAAGAGGTCATCGCTCCCAGTTAGACCAGTTTACATGTCAGACACAGCATCCACCTCGAACTTCCTCAACCAGCGTGGCCAATTCCATGTTCCTGTCTCTGCTTCCAGGTAAAATATTGAAAATCTTCCCACTCCTTTCGTATAAATTTTAGTAAACCAGCACTAAAAGTGTCCTTTTTTATCAGATTAAAACATCTTTCTCCTTACACAGTCTGACCTTATGTCAATTTTCAAGGACATATTGCTTAAGGGAGATTGCGGGTAACATTCTCAAGGAGTGATGCCGCCGCCCATGGGCCTAGAGCGGGGAATGGGGGCTGGGGGTGGGCGTGGCTACGAATGTAGGCTTGCCTTTATTTTTTCCGCTCAAGGTAGTTAGAAGGGACCCAGCCTTTGCGGGGAACCAGGCTGTCCTGCACCTGGCAGTACCACCACCCATTGGGGTTTCTCTCCAACACCTCCAGACAGGTTCCCTCTGTGAACCCCATGGTCTCCTCGTCGCCACGGTAATCGGCAATGGACACATACACATCCCTGCCAAGGTTGTTGTGGATCAGCTGGCTCTTCTCCAAGGGCTTGGGTCTGACCGTGGACACGGGGATACCGTTGCGTTGGTTAACTCTGCTCAGGGCGTCTTGGACATTGCTTGTGCTGAACGCGCTCCCCGAAGACAGACTGGAGCGTTCGGCAGGCCTCGTTTGGCTTTCAACAACTACGTGTGGCCGCACGGTGCTGAATGAGGCATTTCGGCGAACTCCAAGAGTGGCAGAACCAGAACCATAGTGATCGCTCCTGCCCAGCGACTCGTTCCTTCTCAAGGACCCTGTTGTGTAGTGCGTGTCCTTGGCTGGCTGCGTAGTGGTGACAAATACAGACTGAGGCCTCACCGCCACCTGGCGTACCCCGTTCCTCATCCTCACGCCTCCATTAACCATCCCAGATGGCTTCGAGAAGCCGCCGGGAGGCTTGGAAGGAATCGGTGGGGAGTTCCTCCTCAAGCCTTGATGCTGCTGCGTCAGGCCCTGAATATTAATGTTATTGAGGGCCAAAACATGCTGCTCATTCTTCTCCAGGCTGTTGGACTTACTCCCACCACTCCCGTGTCCGTCTAAGCCACCACCGTCGCCCATTTGTCTGACAGGTTCCAGGTAGTATGAGGGAGCCCAGCCTTCTTCGGCGCTCCAACGGATGTACCACCAACCACTCTCCTGTTTCTCCAAAACCTCGACCTCAGCCCCAGCTGGAAAACTGATCTCAGAGTCCTGGACTTTCTTATAGGCGTCCACGGAGCGGTAGAGATTGGGGCCCTCCACATCGGAGTCACCACGGCTTCCTTTGGAGTAAACAGAGGAGAGATCTGAGGTACTGCGTGAACACACCGAGTCCTCTGATGATATAACAGAAGCTGTTTCAGAGTCCTCCCCGCGAGAAGGTTTGAGGCTATGTCTAAACTGACTCGTAGGCCTCAGCTGTCGTCTCAGAGAGGTGATGTCCATCCTCTCTGGACTCTGGGGCTCTGATTTGGTCAAAAGGGGCTTAGGTCTGACGGAAGGCTTGGGCCTGGTGGAGGGGCTCTGGCCTATTCTCTGCTCCACCTCCTGGTTGAAGACAGGGCCTTTCTTGGAGCCTCTGCTCAATTCATCTGATGACGAGTGAGGGCTGTTATCCTGGGATCTGAAGCTGATATCTATGTGTCTGCCCAGAGTCTGGCTTCTCCGACTCATCTCTGGTGTCATGGTTTTCATGGGCCTGCCAGGTAGAGGCGAAGATCCGGAGGGTTTTCTTGGGACTGTGGAGGAATGGTAGCTCCGTGGGGAGTTAGGCTCACTGGAACCTTTAGTCAGGGTTCTTTCAACACCGCCGCTCGGCCTGAAGCCATCATTCTCATAGATACACTCCTCCTTAGCAACCTCCTCTACAGACCTGAAGGAGGTTCTTCGATGGGCGAAAACTGGAGACGCCTTGCAGACAGGAGGGGACGCCTTGCAGGAAGGAGGGGAGGCTTTGCAGGAAGGAGGGGAGGCTTTGCAGGAAGGAGGTGAGGCCTTGCAGACAGGAGGTGAGGCCTTGCAGGACGGAGGGGAGCTGCTGTACTTGTCGCTGACCACACTGTTGATCTTCACATCGCGGGAACGCTCGTCCTTCAGGGGATCCGGTTCAGGCTCACCTTCGCATCCGACTGCAGGAATATCATATTCAGGTTCTTCGTACACAGCCCTGCTAGGCACCTCTGTGGTTTTGGAGGAAGAGTTAGCAGAAGGCGGAGCCTCCTCAGATTCTTGTTTTTTGACAGGTGGAGCTGGAGGAGGGACTTTGGGGCGGGTCAGTGTGCTGGACCTACGACTGAGGTTGGGCTTTTTGCGCTTGTCGATGTAGGAGCAGGGGGCCCAGCCCTCCATCTCCCCAATCTGCACGTACCACCAGCCTCCAGGATTCTTCTCTATTACCTGCAAAACAAGGAGTAAAGAGTTACTGGAACAAATACTCACATACAGTATGTATATATATATATATAGTTTGCTACATACTAGTGATTAAAGACTGAGTAATACTGTAATAAGATCAATGATGCATCTGTTACTGCAGTCGTTAAAAGAATCACCTCAGTATAACTTAATAAAAAACCCTTGAAGGAATCTCTGTCATTATCTCCACCCTCATCCTGAATCCTGCACAGTGAATTGTGTCTACGTCATCACTTTCACACACAGTATCCAAGGTCGTCTCCTTTGTGCCTCAGCTTTCCTGCCTATCGGGGGAGCACTCAGTCTGCATACGTATTCAACAGGCCCTGTCTCATCTGAGCGACAGCACTGTAGATCTGGCCTCTTACATCAGCCTTTTGTCCTCCACGGAAACTGATGCCATCAGAGATCGAGGACTGGAAATCTGCTATAGTGTAATACTCTGCTTCCACAGCAGGGGGCTCTGGTGGCTTGGGTAACTGGAAGCCCTGTACAGCAAAGAGAGAGAGAAGTGAGCCCCTCACGTTGAGCCATCCTGTATCTGACACACATAAAACATAAGATGTGATTTATGACTGCATGCAATCATGATATATAAATATGAGGGTAAATGTAAGGTGTGCACGTGCGATACCGGGACAATCGCAGACATGCTGAAAATGAGTAAATGTGCCTCAATGGTTGCTATGCAACTCCTGCAGTAGTCTGAGAGCCAATTAGATTTTTTCTCTTTTTATATTATTTATTGGTATTTATCCTTGCACTGAAAGATTTTGCAGCTGCCTTCTTAAACACAAGAAGAGTCTCGACTGTGATCACGTGTACTTCAGCAGAAGCATGGCAACATCACTGAGCACGCAGGAAAGGCGCTCTGGGTTTGTCAGTAAGTCTTACCAAGTTGGTGTCTCTTCTGGGGGGAGGTTTTTGCCGCAGATTAGGAGACCCTGATTAAAAATAATAAGATTTTATTAAGAATAATTCAGAAAAACGACCAAAGTAAAAGGTTGACACTCGCTGTAACAAACAAACACCAAACATTTAGTTCTAAGATGAATTATGTCACACTGGAAAGGACAACATATTTAAAGACAAGCAAAAGTAAGATTTGAAAGACTGATTTTGTCCTGGCTTTGGACGCCATGTGTGGAGCATCGGTTTGTTAAAAAATGGGCTCGTCCCAAAGGATGGATGGGCGGAGCCGAGCGATGTCTTAGTAACCACAAACTGACCACAGGTTCTTAGTTTGTGAGTGAAACCGAGGCCGAAACACACACCGAGCATGTTATCACATCACAGGTTAGTGTGACAGAGCGCGGTTAGACGCAGCAGCCGTGTAGCTTACCTACGGCGCCGAATCCTGCACAAATGGAAAGGGGCACGTCTTAATGTTGCATTCAAGCTTTAGGCTGAACTTTAACCTTTACACACAACACGTTCTCTCACCGATTTCCACTCTGTGCGGTGCCACTCTTGCAACAGCCGGGGAGCCCGGCTCGCCTCTCGCTTTATTCTCATTCAGGGCGGCGCTCGCCGCTATTCCGAGACACGGGCTGTTGGTGTCCCGGCCCGCGCTCAGCCTGCGGCCTGTCGCGGCGTTGATTTCGGAGGGCATCGGCAGGCTGATCTCGCTCTTGGAGAAGTGGCGTTCCGGCGTGGTTCCGCCCTCTCCGTCTGTCTGGATGTCCTTCTCGCTAACAGACTTCTTTTGCAGCAGGTTGCTGATCTCCATGATGTTTCCGATGATCTCCACGGGGCCCGTCAGCGTCTTCTTCCGTGGGGAGAAATCCTCTTTAATCTTCTTCAAGTAGGAGGCCGGGGCCCAGCCCTCTTTCCCTAAATACCTGCAGCCCAAACACATAAAGACAGAACGTTTAATATGACATCGAGTTTATGTTTCCTTCATTATTATGATTGAACTCAGGATCAGGTAAAGCTGCCCTTTCCATACAGCACAGAGCAGGAAGTAGACTGTGCCAGGAGTGACCTGCTGTCCCACTGCAAAATCTCAGGTTTCACTCTTATTAGTTTCCCCTGACCCTCCCTGATCCTGGTTCTCTTCCTGCTAAAAGGGAGTTCTTTCTTCCTGCTATTGCCAGGTTCTTGCTCACAGGTGGAGGGAGCGCTCTCTTTATTTAATATTGCAATTTTCCAACATAAAGCACTTTGAGCCTGCATTCGGGAGTGAATTCCACAGCATGTCTTTATCCTGTCTTCCTTCTCTCACCCCAACCAATCACAGCAGATGGCCCCGCCCCTCCCTGAGCCTGGTTCTGCTGGAGGTTTCTTCCTGTTAAAAGGGAGTTTTTCCTTCCCACTGTCGCCAAAGTGCTGCTCATAGGGGGTCGTGTGATTGTTGGGTTTTTCTCTGTATCCATTATTGTAGGGTCGACCTTACAATATAAAGCAGCTTGAGGTGACTGTTGTTGTGATTTGGCGCTGTGTAAATAAAACTGAAATTAATTGAATTCATTTAGACTTTAGATCATGATGTTATTTTTTAACACTGATTGAATCTCTCGCTGAAGCCATTTTTTAAAACTCCAGCTGACATCCAGGTCTTCCCTCTCCATCACTGCTCTGCTCCCAACAATGAGCCAGCATTCAGTACACCTTGGTACATACGTGTGTGTGTGTGTGTGTGCTACTGTTTCCTACTGCAGCTGTGTAGTAACAGTAGTGTAATGAGCTCAGCATGGGAGCTTCATTTAGCGCATTTTAATACACTCAGAAAAAACGTGTGATTTGAGTAATGACTGAATGTATCGCAGCAGAGCTTTAATGCACTCGAGTACCATCCTAACTTAGTGCATGATGCCACTATGAGCTATACGTACAGTTAATAAATAACTGAAAAATTCCACAATTTCTAGTGTTTAAAAATGCATGAAATCACACCGAGTCAGATCCTGTGTGTTGCAATAAAGGCACAATTTTAATTCTGGTGATGTGAGTAGCCAAAGGCAAGTAAACAGAATGCATAATAGATGCAAAGAGATGCTGCTTCCCCACATTTAAGCAGACATTGTTATGCTAAACGAGTAATTTCAGAGTGCTTAGTGAAACAATAAGTAATGCTCCAAATGAAACTCCGAGTCATTTCCCCGACACAGAAGAGACGCGACTGTTCCCTGTTTTCCGTTTCACGACTCCCAACTGCGACCACAAGGAGTCCCCGTAACTAAAAAAGCTTCATGCATGGACTTTGCTGTTTAAAGAAGGGCCCACTGAGAGCAGCGTGACTCAGACATGCATCTGCAGGATTATTTTCTGTTGGACACGGTGCTCAGAAATGACTCTGTGTGCACTGCAGGGAGTGCCAAAGAGCGAACAAGCTGTTAGGAAAGCAGTCAGTGTACATGACAAGTGCACACACGGCAGCTCGCGTACGCGCCTCAAACAGGAGCTCTGGATCCATGTTTGTGTACGCGCTGGTATGTGAGGCTCCACAAGGCGTCATGTGATAGTAATCAGCTGTGCAGCGGAGCGCCCGGGGACTCGAGGAACTGAACAACTGTGAGGAAATACACACCGGCTGAGTAAACGACACACACGTGCAAACACGCAGGCGGCTCTGACGCCACCATATGTTAACGCTTTCTTCTCAGCGCCATTATGCAAATGAGACCTCCAGGAAATTGTTGCTCTGATCGCCGAGACGACGACGAGCAACAGCCTCGCGGTGAAATGTGCGGGTTCGGCGTGCACCGTTTACCCACCTGATGTACCACCAGCCCTCCAGGTTCTTTTGGATGACCTCCACGGTGACCCCTTTCTCAAAGCTCACCTCGTCTTTTCCTTGGCTGGCGTACGGCTGGATCGTCACATATTTCTCCTCTGCGGGGGTAAAGGAGAGAGGAAACAAGATCATTGAAAAGTCTCACACTGCTGTAGATTACACCATCTCAGAGGGAGAAAACGGTCAGTGTGACCCACTTTAAACGCCATTTCCACGCCAACAGAAACACGAACCTCTCGTCTTTGACCTGCCTGCACATAAATAGCAAACGGCGCCCTCTACAGGCCGAACCTTTAGGCCTCGCTCAGGCTACATGAACCCAGATTCAGAATCATTACCACGCAGCTCTCAAAGAGAGAAGATCCAGAAGCAGCAGCTGGTGCTGATGGTGGTCACGAGGCTGCTGCACGTCTGATGCATGAATACAAATGGCAGCTGTTGTAACGCAGATCACGGTTTCCTAATAATTACAGAATTACAGTATTTTACTACAATTAAAACCCTGTTAGGATAAACCTAAGTAAACCTACGTCACAGCCTTTCCTGTTTCACCCAGCACGAGCGCTCCTTTTAAAGCTCACGTCTTTGGTCCACTAATGTGCAGCAGAGTGGAATTACTGACCCAGAGCCTGCACTCAAAAACACACTGGGTGTGGAGGTGAGCACTTGCAGATGGACAGAGAATAACAAGTCAGATCTGGAGCATCTGATAAATGTTGTTATGGTCGTCTCGAGCCGAGCGTGTGCATCAGTTTGTTGTCTCTAATTCTTTCATCTGGAAGAAAAGATGAAAGATCCAATTAATCTCATCTGTGTTTGTTTTTTCGTGAGCTGTACACGTGCGTCCGTCTCCGAGTTCACGCGTTGCTGGCGTCACAGAGCCGCGAGCCGAGTGGGCGGGACTGTAAATCAGTGCTGCAAACAACAGCGCGGTGATAAACCTCAGGGACACCCCACCCCTGCCGTCAGCAGCTGATCCACCACCACCGAGAGGTCGAGACACCCTGACCTGGCTTTGTGTCAGGATGAATCAACGTGAGGAGATGTGCTGTAATTGAATTTGAGTCAAGGTCTCCAGTGAAGCTGTGTCAGCAGGGTGTGAGAGCGACTGTTCTCCCATTAGCAAATTGCATCCTGAGAGAACATAAATCTCCTGTGATCAGTCTTTGTTTTTGTCCTTTACTAAATCAAACTACATCTGAAGCGTCTGCATGGAGCTCTAGCTCAGGAACGCATTAGCAGCCGGGGACGGGGGGGCGGGGGCTCCATTCGGTGGAATAACTCGAGTTTTTCACACTTTTCTCTGCTTCGCTCAGCTTTCTGCAGCTCCTGGTAGCAGACCCGAACCATCTGGTTGCCAGGCAGCATAAAGCGCCTGGGACGTTGGCCCGCAGTCGAGAGCGGCGGTGGACGAAAAAGCCACGAGAGCTGAAGTCTGACATGACTACAGTGAGCACTGCTCCAGCTTTAATGCCGAGACTGTTTCTGATGGTGGAAAAAAGGCGACCGGTCCAGGAGTCTTTAGCCTGTTTGCAGCCAGGAGCACTCGCTGCCGTGAAACTCGTCTGACCCCGGCTTCTCTCAGTCCTCTGTGACCTCACGTCATCGGGACGACTTTTTCAGCCAGTAAACCTCAGCAGGCTCGTTCTCTGCCTCCGTTACTAAATATGTTACAGGACGGATCAAAAACATCTTTGTAGCGGATCGATGTTGATTCAGTTCTCATATTTTTGGGCCGTATGCTGGGAACAGGTCGTGTGCCTCTCATATAAAACCTGCTGTTCCCATCGCTCTGATGTTTTTGTGGTTACTCCAGTTCATGTAGGGTGACAGACGGGGTTTACGGGGTCAACCGTGTTGACCACAGGTCGCCCCGTCATGTCAAATTAGCAATGCTAATGCCCTGTAAACACCTGAAAGCTCGGGATTCACTGATAACACAGATCTTCACAGTCGCTGACAAACACCACAAAAGCTGCTTCCATCAGGGCGCTGGATTAACAGCTGAACGGAGGCTACGTCCACACTAATGCGCCTGATGGTGGTTGGGAAAGCCCGCCCCTGAAGGTAAACGCAGCGTTTCACAGCTGTAGAGCTCCGACACGCCCTGCTCGCACACTATCCTCCACAGTTCAAGCAACAACTTTCTAACCAGCGTCGCACCAGCAGCCTCACTGTGTGTCTGGGACTTTCACATTTTACTTTCACCACCCAGAAACATTTAATGGAGGCACGGTGTGTACCAACATCACAAAATTGGAACGACACCACCGAGCAATAAAAGCTAAAAAGCTAAGGTGTCTTAAACAGCAGGAATTAGAGAGCAGCTTGGTGGCGACAGCTAGTCGAGTGACTCATCCACGCTGCAGAGGTCTGTGTGATTAAAAGCAGGCTACAGATTGCGCCCCTGCCCCACTTTCACACTTTCCATTGGATCGTTGGGTCGTTCTGGGAGACGCAGCTGTAGTCAGGCGACATTCCCGCGGACATGGCCGACCCGTACGGTCACATTCCATGAACGAAGTGGTAATCCTTTAATATTTCTACATTAGCCACTACGGCTGGTGACAAAGAGGTCCCCACTCTGAATTCATAACCAGCTGAGTGGGAGATGTGAATGAGTAATGCCCCCCTGCTTCTCAACCACATTTCAGATAAGATAAGATAAAACTTTATTAATCCCTCGGGTGGGTTCCTCTGTTTCCAAGAGCACAGCAAGTTACAGAACGTGAGCAGAATATTACATATACACATATATAAATACAGAGACATGTGTAAATAAAATATACGAAAGGGATAAATAGAATAAATAGGAACAAGAATACAAAGGAACTGCACGTTTCAAGTATTGAGTCTATTGCACTGTTGACTATTAACAAAAGGTATTGCACAGTGAGGTGAAGAGGCACTACAGCTTAGTTGTTCCCCCCTCCTCTGTCCTCCTGTCTCCCCTCCCTCTCCCCTCCAGAGAGGAGTTAAACAGTCTGATGGCGTGTGGGACAAAGGAGTTTTTAAGTCTGTTAGTTCTTGTCTTGGGGAGAAGCAACCTGTCACTGAACAGACTCTTCTGGTTGTTTATGGCCGTGTGCAGAGGATGCCTGGCATTGTCCATAATGTCCATCAGTTTCTTTAGTGTCCTTTTCTCTGCCACTGTCACCAGAGTGTCCAGCTTCATGCCGACCACAGAGCTAGCCCTCCTGATCAGTTTCTCCAGCCTGATGAGTCCTTCTTTGCTGTGCTGCTCCCCCAGCACACCACAGCATAGAAAAGTACTCCAGCAACCACTGACTGGTAAAACATCCTCAGGAGCTTCCTGCAGATGTTAAAAGACCTCAGCCTCCTGAGGAAGTACAGTCGGCTTTGTGCTTTTTTATACAGGTGCTCTGTGTTGCATGACCAGTCCAGTTTGTTGTCCACCCACAGCCCGAGGTACTTGTACGTGTTGACCACCTCCACCTTTGTCTAACGTGGCTGTGATGTACGACTCCATCTCCATCATACTGCTCTCATTTACAGCCCGCTTTAGGTCAACTTCAACACTTCCATCAGGAGCCCACTCTGTAGATCAGCCGGGTCGGATTAATCATTAATCAGTGCTCTGCTGCCTGCTGGTCCAGGACTGAGTGGACGCAGAGCTTCAGTCGGGGAATTTAAAGGTTCTTAGAGGTTTTCCCTTGTTTTCTGGGCTCGGGACGAGCTTCCGTAAACACGGCACAGCTACAAGGCGTCTTTATGAAGCAGCCAAACCGACAGTCTGGATTAGAAAGCGCCGGCTCGCTCCTCAGCAAAGAGACGCTTGTTTGTTTCTCTCACGTTTCAGCATTTACGCAAAAATGACTCGACAAAACCACAAGTATCCAAAAATTAAAACTGAAATGTGAAAGTCATAAACAGCCTTTCAAAGCTAATGAAGCAACAACACTGTTACGCAACCATTTACATGACGGGGCTCGGCGGCCGTCGAGGTCGCGGCGCTCGTGCTGCGGGTGCCGAACGCTTCATTATCTAAATCTGTTTAATGCAGTCCAATTATTTTGCTTCTCAGCGAGAGCCGGGGAGCGTTCCACGTCTGAGGGAGCAAGATTTGAGATTCTACTGTCAGAGCTGACTCATGGCCACCCAATATGCTGCAGATACTGGGCCACTTGTTGTTTTTGTGTTAGTTGTTCACCACATAGATGCAGATTACGTGAAAGGAGAGCTGCAGCTACAGCTGTGTGATTAAAAACACTGTATTAGTGTATCGAGCAGCAGACCGAGCCTGACAAAAGGACTCGTGTTAGAACAGCCTGAGCTTCTAACTCACAGGGATTACAAACACCGAGCGCCCTACTTGACTTAATCGTTCACTTTGGCCACGTTTAACACAAACATCCACATCCAGGAAATAAAGAAGAACACAACAGCTCCCACTTAATGCTGCTGAGACAGGACCACACATCAAAGAGTCATTTTATCTTAAACAGACTCCAAATTAACCTCGAACATCTCATTTACCCTGAACTGTTGCACAGATCTCTGTGGCAACACTTTACTCTTTGTTTCCAACTTGGCTACAGGGACACACAGGGACACACAGAGACACACAGGGACACACAGAGACACACAGGGACACACAGGGTCACACAGAGACACACAGAGACACACAGGGACACACAGGGTCACACAGAGACACACAGAGACACACAGAGACACACAGGGACACACAGGGACACACAGAGACACACAGAGACACACAGAGACACACAGGGACACACAGAGACACACAGGGACACACAGGGTCACACAGGGACACACAGAGACACACAGAGACACACAGGGACACAGGGTCACACAGAGACACACAGGGTCACACAGGGACACACAGAGACACACAGGGTCACACAGAGACACACAGGGTCACACAGAGACACACAGAGACACACAGGGACACACAGGGTCACACAGGGACACACAGAGACACACAGGGTCACAC
>NW_024582396.1:3072774-3088046 GCF_018398535.1 Haplochromis burtoni
CGTGTGATTCCTTGTGCGTTCGTGTGTTTGTGTTTTCATGTTCACCTCTGCTCTGCTGGCGGTTAACTATACCGCCGAGGGTCCAGCGGCGGTCCAGCCTCTTCAGGTGGGCTTTGCGTCTCTTAGTAACTGATGAGGGGGAGGGGGGGCGGAGCAGCAACCAAAAGACAAAACAGACGAGTTAGTGTAAGAAGCACGTTTTAGCAAAATGAGCTGTTAGTCGTCATGAACACGTTCAAACTGCTTCTCTTACAGGAAGTGTGTCTGTGAGTTTTAAAGACTGGGTGAGAAACGAAGCGGGACGAGTCATTTCAGCCATCAAATCCTCTGCAGTACCACGGAAACGAAATGAGGGGAGCAGGTGGACTGCTTGGTGCAAACTGACTGTGTCGGACTTAAGAGGACAGTTATTGTATTTTGCCTGGAACAGCAGACCATGGCATGGCTGGAGGAACCAGCGTGTAAGCTACAAACCCCTCCACACTGATTATCAGGGACCAGTGTGACCAGCACGCTACATGCTGTTTGTTAGCACCAGCTGATAATTTAGCACTCTTCCAAATGTGGACACGTCCGCCTTAACAAATCAGCAAAGCCGGGAACACAGCGGTGTCGCGTTCAGGCTCCGATGTCATCGTCAGAGCTAATAAGCTCCTGCTTGCTGTTCCAACAAACACAATGCAGCTTATTTTAGGAGCATCCCAGAAGCTCTGCTCCACATCGCTTAAAATAGCACCGGCTCGATTTCCTGCAGGATCCATACCAAGCTACACGGCGCAGCTATCAGAGGCTCAAATCTGAAACAAGTTCACTGAAGTGCTTCTGACGTCCAGTGTGACCTGCGGCGGTGCAGATGCACACCACGTTTAATCCTGCTAACACTGACGCTTCAAAAGCCGATAAGGACGTCACCGTGGTTACGTTCATGGTTATTATACCGTCTGCGGTTATCGCACACACGAGAACACCAATCACAGACACAGCTCCAGGATCTCCGAGGGCCTCGACACATTATGCGGCTGCCGTGTGTCGAACTCTTAACCTCGAAGCTTGTACGACGAAGCAGCGATCAAACATCGTGAGCCGGTTTCCTGTTCTGCTGCCTCCTGAGGGAAAAATATTAATGACGGGAAGGATGGAGGGAAACAGCAGTTGTCCTCCGTCTTTCTTTTGCCTGCAGTAATTTCATTTCTTCTCCGTCTTCTGTCCTCGCTCATCTCTCCATCGCTCCTCTGACTCTGCTCCTTGTCACTCGCTGTCCCTTTTGATTCCTTTCCGGCGCTCCTTCCATCCCACCGAGCGCCATCCCGCTCCCGTTGACCTCTTAATTGATATATTGGCTTAAAGGAAGGGACACAGGGAAATGTTATTTGGAGGTAATTTCAGCAGGGCTGGGCACGCCTGTCGGTTCCTCCCTAGCGAGCTGAGCTGTCAGTGGAATTAGGTTACCGACCACGCGGAGATAATGAGACGTAAGAGACGATGGGAAGCAGGAAGGGAGAGATCAGGAATGAGAAGTGACAATGTGTGCAAACACAAAGACACCAGGCCTAACGGGAAAATGGGACTGACCGAGGATGAGGGGGAAGAGAGTGCATGTGTAGCTGTGAGCTTTGTGCAGTTAATGTCAGCCTGAGATGCCAGCTGATGCCAACTCTGGTTTATTTGAGGCTTTTTAACAGAGTATTCTTACGCAACGTTGCTCCTGTAATCCGGTTCCTCTACCTGGTGTTCAGTCACTTACTCTGGAACCACAAAAGGCTTTAAACAACTTTCTACGTGCCTGAGATACGTGGCTGTATTGATAGATCTGCTCTGACTGGCATCA
Source organism: Haplochromis burtoni (assembly GCF_018398535.1). Lineage (NCBI taxonomy): Eukaryota > Metazoa > Chordata > Actinopteri > Cichliformes > Cichlidae > Haplochromis > Haplochromis burtoni. The sequence goes on from NW_024582396.1 coordinate 3,074,603, forward strand.
TATCGAGGCACAAGTAAAGGAAAGAACTGCAGCCTGAAGCTTTGGGCTCACAGTGTTGCACCTCTAAAATAATCGAATGAGATTAAAAGACAGAAAAGAAACATAAAATGAGAAATAACACAAATAAAATTAGTCTGAACTGATTCTGGTTTAAAAATAGAATAAAATTGGGTTTTCAAATGTTGTGGAGGGGAAGTTCCCGGTTTAGGAGCAGTCACAGCAAAGGACCTCGGGACAGCTCGGAGCGTTCGGTCTGCAGACCTCACTGACCTCGAAGGAGTGTACCAATTCAAAAGATCAGAGAGGTGTGAGGCTGCGAACTCGTGCAATGCCGGACAAAAGTCAATTCGAAAAGTGACAGTAACGATGCTAGTATGGCAAATATGTGGTCTCGCTTTCGAGTGCTGGTTAGTAACAGTGCTGCAGCGCTTTGACCTGCTGCAGTCGGCTCACTGATGACAGACTGACACCAGAGTGAAGATGAAACGAAGGCATGGACAGCTCTCTCAAGGAATAGCTTCACTTTCGTGAGCAGCTGGAAATGAAAGAAACGAGCTGTGATGACATCATTGATCTGTTTGTCAAAGTACGCTGTATATGACAGAAAATGTAACACACACACACACAGGCCTCCTCTAAGGGCTTTTAGAGGCTTTACCAACCAACACCTGCTGCTGTCCGGCATCCAAGGAAGCCAATCGAGATGTTTCAGAGGTCACATTAAAACCAAAGGAAATAAAAATGACCAACGATAAAAACAACACAACGAACAAACAATAATGATGATGATGATGATGGTCGAGCTACCGTGAATGTGAGCGGAGCTGTTTCTAGCTGAGGTTCCAGCAGATAAACAGGTGACCAGATCATTCAGATGCTTCGCCCTCTCTTCCTGTTTTTGTTCAAATTCTAGCTCCAGTTTTCTCAACTGAAAGTGTGCAGTAGTAAATTTAGCGAGGTCAATGAAAAGAGCGCAGCGGTCAACCTGCACGAAGTCAGAGCACGAGCCTCGTGCGTGCCGTTTCATTCAGTGACGCAACATCCATTCAGTTCAGCTGAATAAATCAGAGACGTCAGAATCAACGGGCAAAGCTACAAAGATATAATAAGCCTAACGTATTCCCGAGAGCTGGGTGTTGGTGTTCGGGAATCTGCAGCAGATGTCAAACAAGTTCTGAGCACAACTCAAAAACAAACAGAAACACCATTAACAACACATGCATCCAATCAACAGGCAGCAAACACTCCAGCACGTCACAATGTAACAAAACAACACTAAATCTTTGTTACGGGCGCTGCCACCTCCTCAAAAGGAGCAGCGAGTAACAGCAACTGAGCTGTTTGTGTTTGTTTGCCCACTGAAGCATGGAGCCCAGCATGTGTCGCAACAGAGACGGAAAAGTGTTTGCAGGAGGATCCAGCGGGATTCTACATCCCATAAACTGCTACATGCATCTGCAAATAAACTGCACGCATGCGTCTGTGCGTTTGCACGCTCCAGATCTCAGAGAGGGGCGGGGGGGGGATGACACAGTGAGGAAATGCGCCGTCCCAGCAGGCAGACTAAACATTCAGGAGGAAAGGGTCGCAACAAAACGAGAGCCGTGGCGTCCCGGGAGAGCTGGAAGGAATTTTCTGTGGTGCCAAAATATTGCAACCCCGTTGGCTGCAGTCTGGTACCATTTCACCGTGCTGCTGCCGCCACTGTGGTCTCCAAGGTTCCCAATGTGTGACTGGAAATGTGTTTGTGTGTTCAGCACTAACTTGTGAATGATGTGATGAGAAAGAACACAGAAGGAAACTAGAAAGGATGGGCTGCCCCCTGCACACGCAGACTGACGTTTATGTCTGTCAGTGTTTTATGAATGTAACAACGCCGTGTTTGTGTCAGCACTAACCTTCGACGGTCCTGGATGTTCCCAGATCCAAATCGTCTCTGGTTCCATTTTGCGAGTCGAGGTATGTGGCCGGGACCCAGCCCTGCTCCTCCGCTGTGCTGACGAACCACCAACCTGAGGAGAACACATTAGTGCTGTCAGTTAAGCCTGTCGGTGAGCACACCAGCTCGGGGCAATTTGCACCAAAAAAGAGACGTTACTGGATACAGCCCACGTAGGCGTGGGAGAACAGCACGTCTAATAGGCTGCTCCTGTCTGTGTGAGTGTCAAAGGGACATCTAAAGGGAGCTCGTGGCAGCTCAGAGTTTCACCTTCCTGGAAAGTGGTGTTCATTACTAAACCAGACACTGAAAGACACAGAAGTGCTGGGAGTGCTGGGAGTGCTGGGGCGAGGAGGAACTCATCACCGGTGGTTTAAAACAGCACTCGGTGATGCTGCTGAAGATCAACCTGCCAGGACGTGTTGGGCTTTTAAAGACACTGCTACCCTTCACTGACTCACAGTCAAACATGCTGTGCTGCTGTCGCCTGTAGTCCATGTTTGGTCCATGCTGGTTCCTCCAACTGATGATTCAACCACACAAACAATGACAAACATCTTGAGGTCTTACACAATGTTTCATACTGTACAGCACAGTCAGAGTTCCTGGGTTATGAGCTAGGACACCGCGGTGTGCACCTCCCGAGGTCCCCTTTGTTCCTGCAGCTGCTGTTTAGCTTCTCTTTCACCTCCAGGTTTGATTTGAAAAGCAAGATTTCCAACAGTAAACAGGAGTTTAAACCCGGTGACGATCCCCCAGAGGAGGCTTTAACCCTGTGAGGTAAACTTGGATCACAGGTTCACTGTGTGATAGAAAAGTCAAGCTTTGTATGAGATGAGCTGTTACTTTCGTGTTGAGCACCGGTGCCAGAGGAACTTTACTTTCTTCGTGGCTTGTTAGCGTCTACGATGCCGCTCGAGCAGACTGCCACGAGCTAGCTTGTAGCCTTCGCTCCGTTTTGGTGTTTACAAACAAACGCTGGACAGGATTTCACTGGGAAAGTTTTTGAGGTTTTCCAATTTATATTTGGAAGACTTTGTGAAATATTTCAGGTGAAACAAAAAGCTGCTTTTGGTCCTGATAAATCAGAAGTTACTGGATTCACCGTTTGTGAACTGGGAACATTGGTGCCAAATTTTGTGCCAATCAGGCCTTTGTGGGCGTGCACATATGTGGTAAACAACAAAAGCCAACACAATTCATCACCAATGCCTCCGTGAAGTTCACCACATTTACCCAACTTCACTTAAAGCCACAGCAGAAACGTCACAAACTTACAGACCCTGGTTGGTCCATCTGCACAGGAGGACAGCCCCCTCCAAGAACGAGGTCAGAAACTTGATTATCTACGTTTAACTCGCTTTCCTTCTGAGGCTTGAAAGGCTTCCACTCACAAATGGCCTAAATCATGGCGTAACATCACCGTGGCGTTCCCCTCTTCACCCACACCCTGTGGCTGCACAGCAGAGATCATGTCTTGATTGCTACTGACGAATGAGAAGTTTGTGGTCACGTCTACGTTACGCTGCTACAGCGCTCGCTGAGCTGACTTGACACAATTGCAGAAACACATGACACATTGGGCGGCGACCAAAACCAAAAGAACCCAATCCATTTACATAGATCACAGTCTGACAGCTAGCATGCGTCTGTAAGCAAAGGCTGTCGTCAGGCTGTAGTGACGACATCGACAAAACCCCGTTAGCCATCTAAAAGCGAGGAGACGTGGCTTCGTTAGTGTGCTGCATGGCTGCAACCCAACGTGTGACACATTCTTCCAGCCTATACAGGGATGACATGACGGCAAGAGTGAGGTCATACGTGACAGCATTTCACTCCTTACTGTGGAAAGTACAACAATAGTGTGGACGTCCTGGGTCTGTCTGGTCTAATGTGAGTGTGCGCGTGCAGTGGAAGTGATAATGTAAAAGCAGTGGTTAGCAGTGGGTATAAAGGAGCTAATAGCAACAAACTGTCTTTTTCTTTTCCCAAACGAGTCCAACAATTAAGTCATCGCTGCTCCCCTGTATTTACAGCCATATGGCTCAGCTCTCTAATGCGGTTGGAGAAGCCTGGGTGAATCAATTCATCACGCCCTTTTTTTATTACCCGGCACGACACCAATCACAATAATACATGTTATGAATGATGCGGAAAATATGAACGCAACATAGAGCTGTATCATAGGGAAAGTAGCAGTAATGGCAATGAGAGGTAGGTGGTAGAAGTGTGTTCGCAGCAACAGAGAGTGAGCATTGGTTTCAACTTCACAGCTCTGATAGGAAGTAATAGTCACAGCTAGAATTCAAATCATTTCAACGATTAAACTGAGCCTACAGTCACATCATTTGGACTAATGGAAAAACACGTCGCCACTGCCGGGAAAATCCACTCTTAGTTGTAGAGTTATGACAAAAATAATGCATTTTCCTCTACTTCAGGCTAAATGGGATTAAGTCATGATAAAGATACAGTCTTCTGGAAATTACTGGGTTACCTTATGTCATATTTTAGCAGTAAAATAAATTAATATTAGACCACATTATACTCACAGCTTTTCTTTTATACAGACAACAGGAAGCACAGTGACAGAATCAATACCCAGCGCAGCACTTTGAATTTAAATGATCGTCTCACGTAACGCAGCAGACATGATGCTGTTTAAGTCAGAACAGCATGAATGGATGGAGGAGCAGCAGAAGCTAATGTGGGTTGCAAAGCGACTTGCAGGAAATGAGTCCAGGTTAAAGGTCAACCTGCTCGATTTTGATAAATATACACCAGCGGTGCCCAACCCCCGGGCCACGGACCCGTACCGGGCCGCGCGAGTTGAGGCTCGGGTGTGAAGTTTATGGTTTTCAGGGTTTTTATCGTTAACTCAGTTTCTCCGGGTCATGTGTTGTAGTCGTGCATCTTATTTTGAAAGAAATGTTTACGCGTTACCATAGCGATCAGAGAGCCAAAGAGGAGGACGTTACACTCAGTGATGTTGGTGCATTTCAGGAAGACGCTGCTAATAAAGTTACACAGTTACACATTGATTTCATGTTTATATTATATTTACAAAATACCACAGTTTCTGTCTCGGTTGCATAATTTTAATTTGTTGTATTTATCTGCCTTAAGGGGCGGTCCGTGAAAACACTGCCTGACATTAAACCGGTCAGTGGAGCAAAAAAGGTTGGGGACCGCTGCTCTACACCATCAGCGTGGCCTCATCCCTCCTTATACAAGCCCCGTGATGCCCGAGCCACCCTGACTCTGACAGCTGACGTGCATCATAAAAACACCCCCACAGCAGGTCACGTCTCAGGGTGAACACAGGAGCTGATTCAACCTGCGGGCCGACAGACATGCAGGGGGGACGCACAGTAGCTCCAGTGTAGCTCATCCAGCCGGAGCCTCCTCGCAGTCACACTGGCTGTTTGTTGATGCTCTGACTCCTGCAAACACACAGCAGTGCAGTGTGACTTTGGGAGAGGTCGGAGTCGACAGGGCTTGATATGAGGAGCAATCGCTTTCATATGTAATCCTATTAAATAAATCTGATACCATATATGGTCAGTGTTGCAAAACCCTGGGACGATTAAGATTTAAAATTTGAATTTAAATATGACTTTCTTTGTTTGATGTATTCAAACAAAGTCCATTTTAGTGTCATGTTGTGCGTTTTATTTTCTCTTTCGCTGCAGTGTGAAAGGTCCACCTAGCAGAAAGAATAGCTTGGGCCATATGAAACGCATTAGGCCTTTCATAGGCTGATTCATTGCGACTTTTAAAAGCTGAAGAAGAATTGGAGCCACCTGTACCTGCTGGAAAAACAGAATCATAAATCTCCCACGCCAGCAGAAGAGACCGAGGTGACTGTTTGCCATCAACGGTGGCATGTGTGAGCGCCCCAGCTGACGCATATCGTATCTTACCTCCAGTAACTGAAGCCAACAGAAGCAGGAGTTTGAACAGAGACAGAAAAAGCAGGCGGCTGAACACTAAAACTAATCAAACACCTGCCAGATAAGACGCAAGAGCTTTGCAACATCTCTGCAGCACATCTCCGTCCGCAGAGACGATGGAAGGCTCGACTGATGCCAGAACCACGAGGACTGCAGGAGCCAAATGTGGGGAATTAAAAGCATGAAGCGTTTCCTCCAGACCGCTAAATAATAAAAACTGGCCCAGTGAAGAAAGCCAGACGCCACCACTCTTTAGCAGCACCGCTGATCAAAGCTGATGTTAGAACGTTTATTCGAGGTTTTAAAGAGAAAACGAAGAAAAATGAAAACTACAGCGTAGATATGAACAGGCTGGGAGAGTCTTCAGCCCGTCTCACACATGCACGTCAATACAAAACATCTCAAAGGGCAGAAACACACACGCGGCAGGCCCGGCCTCCATCGTGTGCACACATGCTATCATAAGGCAAGCTTTTGACAGGGCCCAGTTCGCTAATAAATCCAGCTCAGGAGAAAGTGGGCACAGTAAAAACAGATAAATGAGGACCAGAAACACTGCTGCCCACCTCACACACACACACACACACACACACACACACACACACACACACACACACCTCACACACAAAAGCTACACACACACACACACACACACACACACACACACACACACACCCTCTGCAATCACAAAGTGCTGAACAGCCTGCAGACAGAGCACGGGAAACAACACAGAGACACAGATGTGACTATAAGACACCAAATGAGAAAGACTGTGACAAAAACAGACAGTTGGCATCGCGGTAAACCTGAGCGCGTGAGAGCCGCCTGTGGACAGATTAGAGTTTTCACTGAAAATCTGTCTCGTAGGAGGAGATCTGGACCAGAGATCAGCAGCCAGACGGAGAAACTGTTCTCAGAGTCAGTTAAAGCAAACTAGAACTTGTCCCAGCATATGTGTGGAATAAACTGTCCACGTCTGTGTGTGGAGGGCCGAAACACTCGAGAAGGGCTAAATGCTCACTTGCAGCAAGATGAGTGGATTTTTGTCCCCGTGCTGGCGTCGCCTGGATCCTCCAAGCATCCCACCCTCTGTGACACCTAAAGAGTAAAGTACTGGCAGCTACTTTAGAATGGAAATACTTCAAAGTAGGGCTAAAGTGGATTCAGGTGAGGATGCACACTGTGGAAAATTATCTCCTGAAAGTCGTTCCTGATGCTGCACAGAGCTGTACAAAGAAAGCTTTCAGGAAAAGTCGAGTTAAATATTCAGAGAGGTCAGCGGTGCAGGATCCAGAGTCTAAGTGGTCAGAACGATTTCTTCTGGTTTGGAGACAAAGTCATGGATGTTCATGCCAACGCACAAGACCAGCCACTGAAAATGATCCCCAGACATCTACTTGTGGAAGCGATAATGCAAAATTTGTTCGTCTTCTCTAGCATTAATCCAACGTTTATTGTGACACGTGCTTTCTGCTTCTCCGTCACTGCGTGAAGGATGCAGGTGGTGACATTTTCACTTGAATTTAACCTTGAAGAAGAGGATGAAGCCACGGGTGCAACAGTGTTGGCGTGAGCTATGAGTGCTGTGAGTTCAGAATAAACACGGCTGAGGTCGGCGTGTCGGACTCTTCAGGATGCTTCAGTCGAACTCTGTGTGACAGTCTGACCCTCCGACTCGATGACTAATCATGTCCTGGTTGTGCTCCTGACCTGACGCGCTGCCTTTGGGCTCGGACACGGCACAGGTTCTTTCATTAAAGACTTTCATGAACAGGGATGATCCTCAGCAGGTTTACCCACGAACACTGAGCGAGTGTGAAGTCCAGAGTTAAACTGCTGAAATGCACGAGCAACGCTCAGAGCAGGAAACCCAGGCCTAGCAGGTGGTTATTATTCTTTCTATGCGTCAGAACTTTTGTTTGCACCTTCAATAAATAGATTCATTTCTCGTTTCTGGAGAGACACGGAGCTGTCGCCCTCTTCTTAAATCTGCCTACTGTACAGGGATTCAGGGATTGTGTCACCAATGAGCAGAGCAATCCCAGAGCTCCCCGAGTCCTCTCGACAGCTGTAGCGTGTGCCGTCTCTTTACCCAAACAGTAAAATAGAACCCGTGCAGCAGCCGCGCTCTCGTTTCTGCGCCCACTTACACACTCCTGAGCGTCTGTCTGACAAACTACACCCAACTGTTCTGGGGATTTATGAAGCGTTCAGAAACTAATGACTAATATTCACATATTCACATAGATAGATTGTGCTGCCACATTTATACACAGACACAGCACAAAGCATAAATATGGAGACAGCAGAGGGGCAGTAATTGGCGTTTCTTACAGCGCTGGGCTCTAATTGGAGCTTCTAACTACACCAAACCTTGGCAGGCAATAACTGCCTTTTTTTCCCCACAGAGGGAAAGTGGAGGTCACAGTGAACATAGTGGAACAGTAACCGGGACGAGCCGGCTTATCAGTGACTGAAACAGGCCTGGGGGGGGGGTGCTTTGGAGGAACAGGAGATACACAAAGTTCTTAAGAGCAAAAGCGATAAAAGAAGACAGAGGTGAGGAACAGAGCCAGAGCGGGAGGAGGAAAGTGAGATTAAACGGGTGGTATGGGCAAAGACTGACCGAGGGAAGACAAAGGAGGGGAGCAGATGTTTGGCTGGAGCTTCAAAGCTCGAGTGTTTCATGCTAATTCTCCTCCAAAAACAGCACCTCACACTTTCCTCTCACGTTCTCATTTTCTGGACCGCTGAACGCTCATCAGCTTCTACAAGGAGGTCTTTTATTAATGTGATATGCAGGGGTTACCTACGAGATGACTGTCATTTTTGTTCGTTCCCTTCAGCTTCTAATTGGGAACAGATCCCCTGGAGAGCGGCGAGGACTGGAACGCAGTGCTGCTTTTCAGCATTGAACTACTTGCTTATCTTTCTGCAGAGTTAGCAGGAGGAGAGATTCAAAGAATAGGAGAACAACAATTCTCGCTGCCTCAAACCAGCTGCACAATTAGCCACAGTGTTATCTTTACCGTGAACTGCAGCAGCTTCATAAATGAGATTAGCCTGAGGCAGTGCTTTTCTACCAGAGATTTTCATCATCATCATCCAAAAATATCCTTTTGATCCGGTCGACATGCTAAATGTTGGTGACTGAATGTTTCCAACTGAAACCCAGACCAGTCCTCAGTTAAACCTGTGTACCTACACAAAGCTGGGATTCCACAGACTGAACTCTGTGAAGCTATAAAAGTCGTTAAAGAGAGAAGAAGAGTGAAGAGCAGTGCCAAGAATCATCAGTGTTAATACCTTGCTGTATCCAAAAACTCTGAAATGCAGCACGAAACATTTCTGTAACAAGCGTCTGATCAGTATCCTTAAAACTTCCTTTAGTTCAAGCGCCAACAGTGAGCTCAAGCTACACAGCATTTAGCATTCAGCACATAAAATACATTTGATTTTGGTTTTAGGGTTATTTTTTTGTGGTTTGTTACTGATTGGGATAATAAAGCGTTCTGAAAGTGTAACAGCTCTAATTTGGCTCCTTCATTCGGTCCCTTTATAAACTGCCAAGATGCGACTCAGCATCGAACAGCTCAATAGACTTGACCAAAATCACTGCCTGCTGGAAACATGCAGCTACTTCTACCTCTGCTGCTTGGTGGCAAAACTACTCCAGTAAGTACTGCCTGTAAAACTAGAGCTTCTGAAAGCCCAGCCACACAGGCAGAGAGCCCCTTCATCGACAGCTAACTGTTTCTAGTTTTTTATGTATAATTTTAGCTAGCTAATTTAACTGTTTATCCAGCATGTTTAGGCCAAAAATGTCATGTTTGTCCATCCTGCTAGCTAGCAACCCAACTGCTACACATAGGGTTAGGGTTTGGTTAGCTAAAAACAAAAACATACCTTGTTGAAAGCTATAGCTAGCTTTCAACTGATTAGCCATACTTTTAACAAGCTATAGCTAGCTTTCAACTGGGACCGAAAGCTATAGCTAGCTTTCAACTGGGACCGAAAGCTATAGCTAGCTTTCAACTGAGTAGCCATACTTTTAACATGCTATTTTTAATTATCTATGCTTTTGTCTAGCCTGGTTAAGCCACCCTGTCATTATACAACCTGCAGAAGTGTCCCAGCATTCAGTAGGCCAGTGTTTCCTCACTCGCCAGCTTCTTATTTAATTCTGTATGAAAGGTTTTTTTAACCTGAAACCTTTTTCCTTGTTTCATGGAGTTACTTGATTACTCGGCCTACTATTGTCTGTTCCAAGAACAACATTAAGGTTATCATGATAACTTTTGAAAGTCAGCTTACACTGGAGTAAAATCCTTCCAGAAACTTCCCCTCCACACATCTCACTAATGACTTAGCACAGTACATTTAATAGACTGAAACTTTGCTATGGAAATAACTACAACCTACTTTCCCAATCTACAGGCTTACATCATTCATACAGCTCTCAAACCTTCACGGGATTAATGTTTCATATTCAAAGCATAGATTTCACATGGTGTGTCACTTTAAAGCACTTCAAAGCTAGTCTCAAAAAGAGTTTATAAAAGGGCACCCAATCCTCTTAGTGACAAATGTCAAAGTTCTGGTCTTTACTGATGAGCAACGGTGGAAGCATTACATCCCAGTTTGAAGCTCATGTTACCTCCTGGAAGTTTTCATAAAACTTGGGGGTCTTCTGACTGAGCCGATTTGTTACAAGTGAAAGGGGATAGCTGGCAGCAGGAACTTCAATAACCATTTTTGGTCAAACATCATGATCAGTGGAGTGAGGCTAAACCTCTGCACTGATCATGTGTGTTAGCATGTGTTCACCTCCACCCCCTGAAGGTGGCCAGCTTCAAGTACAGCAGCTCCTCTGAGCTTCCAGTATCCCCAGCCTGTCTGAGCTCGACTCTAAGAAGTGACTGAAGCACTTTAGCGCCTTTTTACTGCCTGAGGGTGAAGCTAGCTAATGCAGCCAAGCTAGGGTGTAGTGAGATGATAGCACACCATCTTCTGGATAAACCACCTTGTTTAATGCTGGCTGTCAGTATTAATGCTCGCCCGCAGCGTGCTGTCCGAAACAGCCTTTTTCTGATCCAGAACATCCTCCGAGTTAGCCTTGGCACATCTTAATGAACAACATAATCTACAACTGAAGGCCTAAAGCAACGGACATGTCAAGCTAGGTTAAATACAAAATGTTTAAGAGGCTTTCATAAAGTTTTTATTTCACACTTTGGCACTTTGGTGATTTTTATGACCCACAGTGGTACATTCAATATTTCCAGTGTGACATTATTGGATATATTTACTGTGTCTTTCCTGTACTTTCAGTGGGGTTATTGATGCAGTTCTGAAAGCTACGTTTCTTTTATAATTGCTCATAAATCTAAACCACAGTTGTGAGTAAACATACAGTATCCTTATACAAGGAGCAGAGCCTTCAGGGGCAGGTGGCGCGCTATTCTGGCAACTGCAGGAGAAGAAGAAATTAAATCCATTCAGAGACATTTTTCATCCAGCAGTCCGGTGCAAATTAATAAATTATTGCACAGCCGAAAGTTAAGACTTGCCCCGAGTTAACAGGAGCGTTTAATGTAAATGATCTAATGCTGAGGTTTCACTCAGTGTGTTAGCTCATGGCTCTCTCTTTATGAACCTCACTGAGGACAGGGCTTTGGAAAGGCGTCATGGGCTAGTCTAAGTGCTGCCATTCTTACCAGCTCCCCTGGGCACACGGAAAGGTGTGGTGGGAAAATGGTGCCAAAACTTCTGGCGTTGACTCTCCGTCCAACAGAATTTTAGCAGCTGACAATAATTCAACATAACTAAGATGTGGCATCAGTATTTCCATGTAGACTTCAGCTTTATGACAGAAACTGCTGTAACTTTCTTAAACGGAGGATTAGTATTATCTGGGAACACAGCAGGAGGTCATACTCTATGAGGTGCTGAGTCAAGACCAGAGAAAAAGAAGCAAAGCTGTCTAATCTCTTAAAATCAACTGTGACAAAATGTTCTTGAACCCTGGCAGTAAGAAAGGCCAAGATATTTGGGCAAATGGCTTCTCCGACTGGTGGGGCTTGGGCGGCACACTAACCCAAAGAATCCTGTTTGCAGTTTAGAGTCAAGGTCCTGCTGGTACATCCATTAGTCTCGGATGATGAAACAGGGGGAAGAGGGGTGTTTTTCTCCATATACTCTCTGTCTGCCCACAGAGAGGAAGGCTAGTCGCTGCGATTCAGAATTCACTGTCAAAGATCTCAGAAGGTGACGAATTAATCTTCTGAACACTCTTTATCTTTATTCTGTACAATTTTCACATCATTTCTGAACTTGTTGGCCATTAGACCTTAAAGAAATTAGAAAATGAAAGAAGAATGGGAGGGATTACACGAAGCAACGGTCATGTTTAAGACCCTACACCAACATGTAGCTGGATTTGGGTAAAAAAAATGTGAATCCATCATTGAAATCAAGTCCATGATCTAGAACAGCCTGATGCAGAAACCTGGTATTTAGAAGACATAAAGTCAGCCCAGATACCAACAGATCCAAGCATAATTTAACCAGAAACAATTAACCTGTGGAGTCATAAAAAGTCTGCCAAGCAGGCACTCGTTTTGTAGAGGTGCCTGGAGAAAAGCTGTTTGTTGGTCTACCATTACAGACCAGACTGAACTGTGGTCTCCTCAAAATGGACCATAATGACTGCTGTGTTCTCATTAGCCTCCTCCTGTGGTTTTAAATGAAACTCATTGACTCTTTGTATCTGCTGGACTGACGGAGTCTGCTACAGACGTCCACAGCGCCAGTGGACGGATCCTCAGTTCTTTAGCAATGCTTTGAACTGTTGTCACGGGCAACAATAAATGTCCAAACTCCAACTCTGCTGTGAAATGTCTCAGCGTCGTGATGAAATGTAATCAATTCCATGTTGTTTCCCTAGTTTCATATAAAATGCAGATAAACAGACTGCAGGGATGTTTGTCACTAGATCTGGCAAATCTAGGCAATCCTCGACTTCTCTTCTAGCCCCATGACGCAAGATCGACACATCTATGACTTACAAGTTGTGACATTCACAAGGTTTTTACGTCGGTTTACGCTGACGTTGAGGTCAAAGTCACTGAGATTCAAACTCGTTTGAGCATTTTAGTAGATACACTTTGGCATCAGTTTGAAGCTCCTGTGTCTCCTCGTTCTCGAGTTATCACATTGACAAACTTAGGTGCCCACACCACCCATGCTGGGAGACAGCATACCCCGTCAGCCTTTTGGTGGCAGCAGGTGGCTAAAACACTGCCACAGCGAGCATGTCAATATGCTCGCTGAGTAAAAACTACATTTTTGCATTACAAGGTCTTTTTGAGATAAGAAGATACCTGCTTAATCTCCATGGCAAAGTCCAGGAGAGTGGAACAGGATGCCAGAGGCGCTTGACTACACCATGACAGTGATTCTCTGGGACTGCTGTGGCAGGACGAGCTGGTGTTTCGATCATCCTCATCAAATTCCCTGAGATCCCTCCAGGCCACACATGCTTCATCATAAC